>NC_088855.1:7665000-8265000 GCF_963853765.1 Magallana gigas | reverse complement strand
TTTGTAGTTTTTAGGACAATATTAAATCTCATTGGTGTGACTTTTCAAATTTCATCAAGTTCAATTTGATAGCCGCGTCGAGTATAAACATTACCAGTCACTGATTGTCACACAATATGTATTTAAGAATAGTATTTTTTTGACTGAGTGTCTAAACAAAAACCTGCTTAAAAAGTGAGGATTAAACGGTCTTCATAATTTCAGTTTTTATTTTAAATAATTTGTAACGCTTTGAAAGTTTGTATCATCTTAGAGAACATGTTGTTGCACGAAACGGGGAGACATTCGATCGTTCAGCTTTCACGGTCTGCATAATTCATCACACTTAAGAGAAAATAATCGAAAGCTCCTCTTTTACATCATTTGAAAGGTAAGATTTTAAGCATCTATATTGATCAATGAAAAAGAATTGGAAAATAGCAGTAAAAGTAGATTTCTTGAGCAAAAAACTCAATTGAATTGGAATGACTTTTATAGCTTTAAACTTAATTTGGATTCAATGCAATGGCATTTATCCAAGTTGAAAAAAACCCACTTCATATTTTTATATATGCTTGCATAGAAATTGATATCATGTTATTGAGTAAACTAGCATCCCTTATATGGACCATCGTGGAATAATTTTTTCTATTTCATAAATTCTTATTAATGATTATCTACTACACGCTTGGTCGTTATATTTGGTCTCCGATAATTTTTCGAGGACACGGAACTCTTTGTTGAATGAGAGTGATATTTTTATATTATCTGTTAAGATATATTGACCTGTAGGTCCGCTTAACCTTAAAAAGATCCCTGAAATAACTATCGTATAATTAATTTCATCGAACTTGCGACTTGCGACAAATAATTTTGTCAGCTCGTAGATTCAAGAATTATCACACCTTTGACCACGAATATATAATCTAGTCATTTTGATACTTTTATTAGAGATAAACTAGATGTATGGAACGATTCAGACACACAAAAAATGGACAACAGTAGTGTTTATCCAAATGACAAGAACAAAAATCTATACATGCTAGTGATAGAACATTGCGCAATAGCGCATACCATTTTTTGCTGTAAAATATGACAGGTAGCGTAATTAGTTTTAAACATTTATATCCGAATAGAAAAAGATAATATCAAAGGGAGAACTATTATTCCTAGACTGAACTCTATACCCATTCACCCAAGTAAATTAGGATGAGAACGTAGACAGAATGAAGCTGCACAAATAATAATTATCACAACTTTCAAAATATAAATTGTCTGTAATAATGATATTTTAAACATAAATGATCCGAAGTCGTGACACAGCACTTCTTTCAAGACTGTTTTGTTTTTTCTACTACTTCCGTCCATATTGAATATTTATGTAACCGTTCGTCATTGTGGAGTACACCTGTCCTTTTTTCATCTCTACTGGTAATCTGACCGAAATTTAACAAACATTTTTGTATTACACTTATACATAGACAAACTAAGATTGGTTTGAACATGTTATATCCCAGGATGCATCTGTTGACGAACAATTTATATCAGCCTTCCACGTTTGGTTACACAAAAATAGACTTTATCAAGCGGTGATCCATATTGGGTTGAAGTTGAACCATAATTGATCATCCATGTTTAGATAGACAACAGGGAATAGAATGTGCTTAACACAATAAATCCATGAATAAATGCTACATATATTCCAAAGTAACTATTTTCTGCTTGATTTGAATATTTCTATAAAACAAATCTAGTCTCTTTTTCGGTTAATAATAATTTCTATAAAATATCATATAAAAACTCATGTTTTTGTTTCGGAGCTAGTTATGAAATTAAACGAATCTGAATCAAATAAAGCATACTCGAACAGATCTAGAGGAATTTTAAGACTAAGAACAGTTAGAAAAGTGAAAATAAAAAGACAAGGCCAATTAGGTGATGCATATACTGTTCTTTTACATCTTCTAATATGTCTTAATTAAAGGTTTATTAAAAGCGATGAGAAATTGGATTTTACACTGTGCCGGATAACTATGCCAGTACAAAGTTTGTATAATTTCATCCGCTTAAAATATCCATTCATATCAAGTGATATTGATAACTATTTATATCTATTGCATTACAACTTGTTTTTCAAGCGGGGCTCACCAAAAAGATGATATATTTTAATTTCAAAAATCTATTTCCCACAAGAAACTTATAAATCTTAATGAATAAATCATTTTGTTTCAAGATATCTTGTAGAATTTTCTCTAAAATTCGATGAATTGTATTTCATAGAGGATAAAGTATTTCCCACAGAAATTTGATTCAAACAGATAGATTTCCCTCCGATTATTTAAATACTTTGGAAGTGTTAGTTCAAATCCAATATAAAATTATCCGAAAAAGTACCTTTTTGCGCTTTACAGTTGATGTTTTTCTTATCTGGAGAGAATATAACAATATTAATCTTAGTGAAATATTCTAGCATGTTAAGAATTTCTTATACTTTTAAAATCATACTAGACAACTCAAACTTCGCTATCTATCGGCCGCTATTTTTAAAAAAATCAGAATTACTATTCATTGCAAATCTTCATATTTTAATAAAATATGAAGCTTTCAAATGAGTTTTCCAAAGGTAATTTATAGTATACATCAACCATCACCGATATCTAGGTTTTACCTTGAGGTCCAATCAATGTAGTTTACACATGATTGACTTTTCTAATTCAATTGCTTTTTTAATGTCTTTAAAGAGTCAGTTTTTTATGCGATTAAATTATTTTTAGGAAAGCAATATTTACGCAGACATAGTTTGTGGACAAAGTTCAAGATCGAGTTTAGTTATATAGTTTATGCAAACAAAAATTGTTTGGGTACAAAAGGAAACAATATACAGAATAAACATAGATACAAATAGTCAGATGTATATAAACATAGTGGAGAAAATATTAAAACAGAATTGATATTTGTAATATGTCTTACGGTGCGACCGTTGACCGTTTGACCCTTGTCGTGGCTTGTGTCAACAACATGTTGTTTTGTACAAAACTCATCAAGATAGTTTGGGAACTTCTGCGTGCCCACATTGTTCAGATTGTCGACATGGATGTTGAAATCGCCTGTGATGAAAAGTTCTTCTGATGTTACAACTAATGTTGCTAAATGTTGAGAAAACTCCTCAGTAAAACTGGACACGCTTTATGATGGGGGTCTATATACTACAGACATTCTGAATTTATGATTTCGTGAGTACACGTAAAATCGTGAGTACACGTCAAAATAAATATCCGAAGTGCTCAAATTGAACATTCTCACAGGATTGCTTTTCCTTGGTTATTTTCAGATTTAGCCTAGCTATGACAGCTTAACCTCCTCGTCTGGGTTGGTGAAACACTTTGTAGTAATACACCACATTACTTTATAAATGTAATTATTACAATGCTTTACCCTTACATGCAAGTCAAAAACACAATTGCAAACAATAAAAACGCATTTAAGAACAGCCTTAAAATATTACTATTTAAAAAAAACTAAAAATGCAAAAATATATATTATATAATTATGGTAAAAGATTAGAAAGTATTTGGCATTGTCAATTGAGAAATAACAGTAGTAACTTAGATATGCTGATCTCTTCTCACATCACCTCTTTGATTCACCACTATGTCAGAAGTGTCTGTTAGATGTGGAAGACTCCAAACACTTCTTTTTATATTGTTCATTCTATGCCCCACAATGGCAATCACTATATAAGTATATGGATGACAATATCATACCAAAATTAAACAAATAAGCACCTACTTTTTGGAAAATAACAAAATAACATTACAAAATAACTGACTGCTATTTGAAAAAATCCATACTTATATCAAAACTACAAACATTTTCAAGTTAGCCATGTAAACATTTAGACACTGTATATGCAAATTGTATCAATAGGGTAACTTAATTTGATTTTTTTTTTTACAGTATATTATTATTATTTTTTATAATCATTATTATTATTGTTTTATAATCAATAATTTTACTTTTCATCCCTGTCTTCTTTTCTTTATTTGTCTATTTGTTTTTCTTCCACAAACTTTTCATCTGTCGATTATCATTTTTTGATATTAATATTTTCATTTTTCTTCTACTTAACAGATTTTTTTCTCTTGTAATTAATCTGTTTACATTTTACTGTTATTTTTTTTAATTATTATTATTTTCCCCATCTTCATTTTTTTTTAGTTTTTTCCTTGTTCTGTACCTCCTTCCAATTCTATTCATAATATCAACTATCATACATAATTGAAATGTATTATACCTTGACTGTAGGAGAGAGCATATATAGGCATTGTGGATGCTGTTCGATCCAATGCATGCATTCTTATATACTTTAATAGAATACTTATCAAATTAAACTGAATTAAATGTATGATAGATTCAAACATTTGCCAGACATTCGATGTGAAATTATATTTAATTAGGCCAAATATAATGATTAATTATATATTTCACTCACAGACATTAAAAAAAACCCCCAAATGTTATACACTGAATGATTTTGTTCATATCTAATGTATAATTACCGTTAATAACACAATTTCTCATTGTTTTTACCTAGAAACTAAGCTCTGATTCACCCTAAATAAACAAGCTTGAGTTACCAAGCATTCTGAAAAAAAAGGATTCAAATCTAAAATTTCTCAAAATTGAAGATTCCTTTTATTTACTCGATATTTGAACTTCAGTTAGATAGATGTCATCATGTTCCATTAATGAAATGATACAACATAAAAGATTCAAAACTTTACTTGTATGCAAACATTGTAGCTCTCACCAGTGTCCACCATGGATGAGAAAAAGAGATTGAAGACCTCAGTGGAAATCGAACAGTTAAAGACGGGAAGCCTGAGGGAGCGCGCCCGATGGTCTAGTCAGCTTGATTTTCTTCTAGCCTGTATCGGCTTTGCCATTGGCCTGGGCAATGTCTGGAGATTTCCATATCTATGCTACAAAAACGGAGGAGGTATGTAACTTAACCCAATACTTTGAATCTTGATTTTTTTAAAGCAACAACATATTTTCTTTGTTGTGAGTTTTTTTTGCGTTAGATAATTGATTTTTCGAGTTTTCATACATGGTGTTTTGTATATACAATCGTGTTGTTTTGTTGAAACAAAGGTCTGTAACGAGCTGGTAGCTGGGCCGATCCTACAAATTAGCTACATGTAACTTGATTTAAGGGAACTGACAATGTCATTGTTAAAATAAACTCAGTTTATAAGTTATGTTGACAAAATGGTAAAATCACAGGGTCCCATCGATTTTAGTATTAGATAAATAAAATAAATTTGAAAAACGATTAGAATAACTCATATAACATAGACTTGATCTGCGATACAATTATGTAAACAACCATTGATATTTCCTTTATTTTAATACTTCTCTTTGAAGATGATTGAATCAAATCATAAAGGGTAATCAGAAAAAAAGATATAGAATATTGTACAGAAATGCTCACCAGAGTATGCCTTTATATACTTCAGTTTATTGTTCAAGACGCAACTTTTCTTCCTATTTAATATATTTCAGGAGCGTTTTTGATTCCATACTTTATCATGGTGTTCTGTGGAGCACTGCCCATTCTGTTACTAGAGATTGGTCTGGGTCAGTACATGTCCAGGGGAGGACTGAAGTCCTGGATTATCTGCCCTTTGTTTCAAGGTTCGTCTTTTTGTTGAACAACGTGTGTCTTTTATTGTGCTTGTTTACGCCTTTGAAAATATATAATAATAATCATTATTCTAATTCACTCGTGTGGAAATGTCTTTAGCAGCAACTGTGACAATGTCCCAATGTCAAAGGGTCTTCAAAATTAAATTAGAGGGAATCTGATATTAGTTATTAAGCAGCACAAATCTTTATATAAAACTTGTGTTCACAATTATAAAATATGTATACAAATATCTCTGTCAGTTACATTTTAAAAACCTATGATGAAATGGTTGCTGTTTGTTAAATCGAGTTTATATTTGAACATAAAATTTTCCTTTAAGTAAGAACTGTGGCAAATCCCATTTATATTTGACAGTCACGGTTTAGGGGTGATCGAAGGCTTATAGCAAAGCATGTAATCAACACCAAACCACAACAACGAATAGCAATAAAAATTTGTATGGATAGTACATGTATTGTTTACAAAGCTTCCAGGAATGATTATTTTTTTACGACAGGTATCGGCATCTCCACTCTTCTGATATCTTTCCTGTGCAGTACATACTATATAGTGATTCTTGCCTGGGGTCTATACTACATGTACGCCAGTGTGGCGAAGGAGATACCGTGGGGTTCCTGTCTCAATGCCTGGAACACAGACAGGTATTCTCACCTTTGTTTTAAAATCAGTTCAGTTTGATAATATACCTTGTTTACAATTTCAATGATAAAACAGTTTGGATTGTGTAGATAAGGAATTCAGATACATGTTAGCCATTGGATTGTACATCGAACAGAGAATATAAGGAGTGGTAATCTTAAGCTTTATATCTAGTATATTACACAGTTTTAAAAATTCATGTTATGACTTAAGTCAGATAACTAACTGCAAACATGGAAACATGGAAAAGCATGCATGGGGCTTATTTATTCTAAAACGAGAAAGTAAAATTTTTACGTAAACATACTTGAAACATTACTTATATCTATATTATATTATTTTATCATGGAGAAAATACCTTGGCAAATTCTTTTTTTTATGCTCCTAATCAATGAAATGCGAAAGTGTACACGTTTAAAGTGTGGTCATATTTATTTTGATTGCCGAAGTCAATCACTCCATAAAGAAACTTCTTTTTTGTAACCTGGAAAACCAATAGCGTTTCATATAGTTTAATTTTGTCAGCAAAGTTAGGGTTTCAATTGTGCTCGAAAGTACGAAAATATCTATGTATATAATCTAAAGCGGATTATATCTATTAGAATGTGTGAAAGAACTTATCCAGGATTACAAATTTTAAAAAATCACTGTTTTTTTTAGTTCCTTTTTAAAACAAAGCTATAGTCTTTTTCGTGTATTTGTTTACAAATAATGTAAAGTAAGGGTATCACTTGTTTGAAATAGTGCATGAAAAACAATATTAATTAATTCAATGGGTTCAAAAAAATCAACAAAGGAAAGATTTGATTGAAATTCAATTACAGGACCCGAGCTTTGTTTACAAATCCGAGAAGTTACTTTTAACTCGATATTGGACTTTCAAAATTTGAGGAATTAAGAAAAATACCAATATTAACCTTTCTAGACATAACAAAATGGAAAAGTAAAATTTGGAAATTTTGAGTTAAAATTGTGTTCAGGTCCCTTTAAAATGAGAAACTTCAGCTGTTCAGCAGCTTATAAGATGATTGAAAGATTACATCTATATTCAATTCATTTTGCCCTAAAGTAAGCAAATCAATCAATTTTGGCAAAAATTTGGTAGACGTTTATACTTATGCTTTTATAGATAATCTTTAAGTATGATTTACAGATGTGCATCTTCCAATGAAGAATTACAGAGACGCCTCTGTACATCCGGAAGTACATACAATTCTTCAATCAGCAATGGACAAACATGGGAAAATAAGAGCTTGATTAATGGAACTCTGTACAGCAACCTGATTAACACAACCGACACAAACTGTTCCTTGAGTAACGTAACTGCTGTAGACCCGGCCGTCGAGTTTTGGCAGTGAGTGCTTATTAAAAGATGATAATTTCCCGATATTTTTTGTTGATGATATAAACACTAATGTCAAGTGAATATATTTTGCATATATTGATAAATAAAGAGAAACGTCTCGTACGTAAGGTTATTTTGCATATTCTATAAATACTAAATTGTCATTCTGTGAATCTTTGAATCATGCTCCCGGGGGGGGGGGGGGGATTAAAATCTCTTGGACAATTATTATTATTTTTTTATAAACCGAATTTCTCAAATGTTAACTTTTAAAATTTTTTTATTTTACGATAGTAACGATAACGCATTTAAATTTTGACATGACCTTTGTGGTATTAAACTTAATGTCTCAAATCGAATTCCTCGATTTTTTTTTAAAATAAGAAACCATGTTATCCAAATCTCGGATTCCATAGAAAATGGTGGTGGTATTGTGCCTCACCTGGCTGTCTGTCTGTTGGTGATGTGGATAGTTGTCTATTTCTGTATCTGGAGGGGTGTCAAATGGAGTGGAAAGGTTTGTCATAGAAATCTTTCTTTTTTTATCATAGAGTTTACTATGCACATCCACAGATGTTTCGTAATCCATATCTATACTACTATATTAAAATAATAGACTCGAATTTTTGGGCTTTAATACCGATAAATCGGAAGAGTACTGTCTTTTGTTTTATATATCTTAAACATCATTGGTACTTGAAGATAACCAATTTGTTTTGTTTTTTTCTCAATCAAGCTTCCCTAATTAATAATCAACGAAATTTCCTCAAAGAATTCCGGAAATCATCTGGATTTTTTGGATTTTACAATTTTGTGCATGTGCATTACATTCACGCTAAAGCACAGTATGCTCTTTAGTTTATGTTTCCAAAATACCACATTTGCATGGATAACCTCAGAAACGATAATGCAATACGTGTAAATTTTTATTGGAAATATGCTATAGATTCTAGCTGTTCATCAAAGAAAATACGGGAGATAACTCGAACACAGTGCATTTACTTTGAAAAATACCTGGAGTTTCGATTGTCAAAATGGAGTGTGAATTTGAAGCGAGCAAAAAACGGTGGTGAAAAAGTGTTGAATTCTTTAACAATAGAATTAAATTTTTAAATTAAAGGTATTAGCAGCCTCAAAATGGTTTGTTATGAATAATTTGACGTTCAATTCAATGCAACTTCATCATGAATTTTCTCCAAAATCTTTTCGGAGCGATTCGATCTGCAATTTTCTGCAGGGCCTACATTACGGCAGAGACATAGATACATGTACGTGTTATACATGTTTTATAGGTATATGGGAGGCATTTCAACCGTGGTGAAAGCCTATCCCGAGACACAGTTAGATTATTCTAACAAAACAGAGTGAAAAGAAATTTATAGCATTATTGTAGGCTTAAAGCTTGGTTAGGTAAATGTCATCAATACAATGTGTCGATGTATCTATTTCGTAAATGTCCTATATAATATGCAATGTCAACCCTTGCACGCACGGGTCAAAGCTTAGTTTGTTTTTATTTTTTCTCGATCAATCTTCGCTAATTAATAATCAACGAAAATGCCTTTAAAAAATCCAGAAATCATCTGGATTTTTTGGATTTTAAAATCTTGCGCATGCGCATTACATTCACGTTAAATCACGGGAGGCTCTTTAGTTTAGGTTTCCACAATATCACATTTGCATTGATAAACTCAAATACATGTAAATTGTCATTGAATTTTTGTCATATAAGGAAATACGGGAAATAACTTTAATATGAAAAATCCCGAGAGTTTCGAATGTCAACATGGTGTGTAAATTCGAAGCAAGTAAAAAACGTTGGTGAAAAAGTGTCGAATTTTTCATTAATATGAATTAAATTTTTAGATGAAAGATATCAACAGCCTCAAAATGGTTAGTTATGAATAATTTAAATATTCTTTTCAATGTAGCTTCATTAATTTTCTCCAAAATCGTTTCGGAGCGATTCTGCAGTTGTTTGCTATATTACGGGTATATGGGAGGCATTTTAACTGTGGCGAGACACAGTTAGATTATTCTAACTAATTTAAGCAGAGTGTAATGAAATTAAAAGCATTATTGCAGGTTTAAAGCTTGGTTATGTAAATGTCAACAATACGGTGGGTTGATGTATCTATACCGTAAATGTCCGATATCATATGCAACGCACGGGTCCAAGTCTAGTTCGTATTTAAGGTGGAATGGCACATCATCACAAACTGGTTGACCTCTGATCGAAATGACATTTCGTTTTATTAAAAGGACTTTATCGACGGCAACACGTAACATTAGCGGAGTGGAAAAAGTGTCGGGCTTGTGATGCGTGCATCATGAGTTCGAATTTTTTTAGATATTCATTTTTATTATCAAAATGCAAAATGTTCGCTTTTCTTTTTATTTTTTTATTTTTTTTTATTTTTTTGTTTTTACACTTGTACAGTATATTTTATCATTATATCTTTCATAATCAAATAATTTACTGTTAATGTGAATGACTTTTTCCATGTGTGTTATTCAACGTTTAAAAAAAGAGGGGGGGGGGGGGGGCGCAACGCTGGCCTAATATTAGAATCCGAGTCAGCTGTATTTTTTTTTTTATATGAAAATGCCTTTAGATAAAATCAAATGACTGGGGTTGTCACTAATTAATACTCATTTACAAAAATATGACGATAATTACATCGCTAAAATTTTCATAGTTTATTTTAGCTAGATATGGTTAAAATGGTAAATTTTATGAATCAATTGCCGAATGCTGGAGAAAACGTACCCAGGAGAAAACGTACCCAGGAGAAAACGTACCCAATTTAACAGGTACGTTTTCTCCAGGAGAAAACGTACTCGGGTACGTTTTCTCCAAGAGAAAACGTACCCTATGAAAATATTAAATAATGGTTTTCACAGACATTCCTAAATGAAACAAAATAAAATATACCATGAACATTTGTATCATTTGTTGCTATTGTTCTTAAATGCATACAATAATTTGTAACATACACATACACGAACATGACCTGAACATTTTAATTAGTCAACAATTAATCCACCATGAACGGAACCGTTAAATAATTACCCTTACCAAAGTAAAATTATTGCTGCAACAATGCCGCAATATTGCGGCAATATTGCAGCAACACATTTTTGTTACCAGAAACCAGATTTTAAGACTAGTGAAATGTTGCCGCTAGCTGCAACAACTTCTGGTAACATTTTGGCAATACTGCTGGAGTGTTGCCGCTAGCGGCAATAACTTCTGGCAACATTCTGGCAATACTATTGGAGTTATTTCTGTAAAAAATTATATTAACATGCACCTAGAATATTGCCACTAGCTGCAACGACTTCTGGTAATATTCTGGCTACACTCAGTATCATACTGCCAGAAATAATTTTCTGGTAACATCTACATGTATTTGATAATTTTAATCATGAACTAATTTATACATAATATATATTATTCGATCTGGCAATACTGCATCATATTTGATTTCTGCTTTAATTAAAATTTAAGGAGAAGCCAAGCAGTGGAGGGGGGTTAAAAATTGTCAATTATTTAGATATAATTTCAGTTATAACACCTCAAAATTTGCAAGAAGTTTACCACAAACTTGTCTTTTTCCTCTGATTTATTATGCTTACCGAGCTTGCAAAAGCTTTATCAGAATTTAGACTTATAAAATTTTACACATTCAGCACAAGTCTAAAACTGGTATATAATTGCATGAATTGCTTTTGTATGTACATGTCGTCCCCCCCCCCCCCCCAAAAAAAAATTAATAAGTCGAAAAAATTATATCTAATAAATATTTTATGATTAAAGTCTTATTCTAAGAAAGTCTCAATTAAAAAAATCCAGTGATATTCTCTTCAATGGCATATAACTGTTATGCATGGTTAATTACGATGTTTCACTATAAAAGACAGTTTGAATCACACCCCCCCCCCCCCCCCCACTCATGTTTTACGTGAATACCCACCTGTCTGTTCTTTTGTAACGGTGTGTTCTTTTTTATTAAGTTAAAATATCAGTCTACTTAGATTTGAGTATCTAAACTGCTCGATGCATGTTGAATTAAGAATTTTCGTATGCTGTTTGTTTCCACTTTTACTTTCGTTTCAATGTTAAGTTACGCGCGCGCTGATTGGTCGATCAAATCGCTAGCCGCCAATTTTCACATTCGAAGCTGCCATGTTGTCTGCCATCGAGCCTCCTGCCATCACTGGAGATGGTGAAATGATTGAAATGCGGGAATTATCTGTAAACAAGGTTAAAAAAAACCCCACTGTCAACGGAGTGTTTATCTGTGAAAACGGCTGAACTGAGGACGAATCTGAGTGAACGAATCGAGTGTTGACATCCCCTGCACCATCTGCATGAGCACGTTTTTGAAAAAGTAAGTTTAGCAATAAAAATATATTCATTGAATAGCAGTTTAAACATGTTTGTTAGAAGAAAATAAACCGAAAGACTGCGATCTACCATTATATCAATGGGTTCAACACTGTTTAAGAACCATGCGCGGATCTAAAATTTTATTCGGGGGGGGGGGGGGTCCGACGGTTATTTGAGTTTGCCAGGGGAAGGGGTCCGTGGCATATTTTTGGTAATTTTATAATGTAATTTTAAAAAAGTTGAAGGGGAACTGCTTAAAATATGAAAACAATTGCCAATGTGCTTAAATGAAATCCATTTATCTTCCCAGTAGGTCTGCCCTGTGTTTCACAGACCTGAAGAAAACCATGAAAAAAGCTGTCACCTTACTGATTAAATGAATGGTGCAACTGGCAACCAAAAAAGAATGATGGCATAATTTGTTTAAGATTATGGAGAGGAACATATACACAACAGTGCTGAATTCCAATGTGGATATTGTTGTGATATTCTGATAGCTGTTTTTGTGATTGTTTATGTGTGAAATCAGAATGCCCACGAGACTGTCAAAAAAAGGACATTTGGAATGCCTAGGACGAATGCCTTGATCAATCGTAATACAGCAAGTGGTTGTGCAGGACTTGTAAACAATATGGTTTGAGCTTTGCTTACGGTAAACAGTGAACTTTTGTCCATATCCGTCTGTGTGCGTTGTGTCAATCCGTCTGTGCGCGTTGTGTCAATCAAACTGCAATACACGTTATTCTGCAGCACCAAATTGTCACTGATTGGCTGAGTACTTTTAGTCAAGTTTCCATCATGATTTGTTCATCATATTTGTGTTTATTGTTTTTATAAAATGTGTTAGATTTAAAGATTATTAATTTTAACTGGTGTCCTTTATAAGCATGTTGAAATTTCAGTTTCAGGTCTCTAATATTATACATTATATTTTTAATTCAATACTTATTTTGTGCATGTTACATTGAATAAAATAATTTTTTTACTTCTTTAATATTGTGTAATCACAAACTTTTTTTTATTTTTTATTTTTGAAAAGTCCAAATTTAATGTAATGCAAAATGTTAGTCTTGTTGTAACCTTTTTGCATCTTTGAAAAAATAAAACTGTAGTGGCAATGAAAGATTTTTTTTTCATTTTGGTTGTAGATTAATATAATATACATGACTGATTTACTGTATACATTTATTATTTATAAATATTGCATATATTGTACCATTGATGCCAGAGCACAGAAAATGCATTGAACCAATATTTCTGCAATGTCATTTTTCTTATGCAAATGTATTGCCAGAAAGGTGTTGTCGCAACAATGTGTTGCAGCAAAACTTTTGCGGCAACATCTTTCTGGCAATATTGCCGCAATCTCATTTGCATACGAAAAACGCTACTGCAGCAGCATTGCCGCAATGTATTGCCAGAAAGGTGTTGTTGCGGCAACATCTTTCTGGCAATATTGCCGCAATCTCATTTGCATACGAAAAACGCTACTGCAGCAACATTGCCGCAATGTATTGCCAGAAAGGTGTTGTCGCAACAATATGTTGCGGCAAAACTTTTGCGGCAACATCTTTCTGGCAATATTGCCGCAATCTCATTTGCATACGAAAAACGCTACTGCAGCAACATTGCCGCAATGTGTTGCCAGAATGTTGCTGCAGTATTGCTGCAATAATGCCAGAATGTATCGCCAGAAGGTCAATATTTTGGTAAGGGAATCTCATTTGGAGAACTAAATGATGGGTATCTGAAGAAGTCGATATCGCGTTTTTTAAAACATTTTTTTTTAAATTATGTATAAAACAAAGTTGCTTAAATAAAACCAAGTCCAAGTCTTTTAAATATTTGTTTGATTCATATATATGGAAAGTACTACGAGATGTAACATTGAACAGTCAATTTGCTTTGAATATATTTCTATACATCTATGCATTGAAATATGCATAAAAGTAGCATTTGAAAATTATTTAAAAATATTAAAAACTATTAATTAGTATAATTATGATTTTCATAGGGTATGTTTTCTCTTGGAGAAAACGTACCCGGGTACGTTTTCTCCTGGAGAAAACGTACCCGTTAAATTGGGTACGTTTTCTCCTGGGTACGTTTTCTCTTGGGTTCGTTTTCTCCTGATGATTAAAGAGATCAACGAATCTGTCAAATTTCATGAGAGAAAAGAAAATATGAATACATGCATATTGTTTTCATTTACCATGCAGGCTCAAAGTGATATTTGATATGTGCGAATTTAGCGCTCTATTATTTACTTTGTTAGAACACATTTTAAAACGTATTTATAGCTAGCCGGTCGACTATTTATTTACATCACATAACCAGGGTGTTAATTTTATTTAACATATATATCTGGTTTACGTTTTGGTATGTGTCAGTAATATCTCATCGAAAACATACATGTACATGTATATGCTTGTAAAAAGTTTATGTTATGGAAAAGAATAACATTCATATGCATATTGTTTCATTCAATACTTTCAATGTACATAGAACAGGCTATTCGTGTAGCTTGTCAAAGCTGTAGTGTCTTTGAGGATTCAATGGTAAATAAACCAACATCTAAATCAACAAACTGTCTATTTGTTTGTGATGCATATTCTGTGTTGCTAGGTGGTGTACTTTACGGCTACCTTTCCTTACGTCATCCTTATCACATTACTGGTACGTGGTGTGACTTTACCAGGAGCCGGAAACGGAATTAAGTACTTCCTGTCTCCCGACTTTAGCCGTTTACAGGACGCTCAGGTGATTAATTGTGATCGGTCTGTCAGTCACTACTTAAAAGTATTAAAATTTCAGTTATTTTACTTAAATTGATGTAGGAGGTTAAAAAAATAAAACTGGATCGTTTTTATAGTTATTTATATTAAAGCAATTGGTTTAAACAAACTAATACATGAAACCTCCATGAGTTGTTTTCAAGAAAACAAATTGTTGTATTTATGTTTGTTAAATACATTGCCCTTTTACAGGTGTGGATCGACGGAGGGACACAGGTATTCTTTTCGACAGCTCTCGCCTTGGGAGCCATGACCAGCCTTGGAAGCTACAACACTTTTAATACAGATTTCTACAAGTCAGTGCATAATATCTTCTTTAAAAATATCCCAGGTTATCTTAGATAAATTTCTAAACGTTAGATGTCTCAAAGCCAAGGTATTTATAATCATAGTTTTGTGGCTTATTGAAAAACCTGATTGCCCCTATTCTGAATATTGCAGGCATACGTTGATTGTTGCCGGAATTAATTGTGGTACCAGTTTCCTCAGTGGTTTTGCAGTGTTTTCTGTTCTTGGGTTTATGGCTCAAGAACAGAATGTAGATATACACCAAGTCGCCGAATCAGGTAACAAACAATGACAACTTTAAATTACAAAAACTACTAAATATATCCGATCTAAAACTATTTGTACATGAAACTATTTGTGTTGGAAAATTGTTATGAGAAAATGTCTTACTACACTTCGAGTTATAACCAAACCAAATTGTTCATTTTCTAATCTAGGTCCCGGATTGGTTTTCATCGTGTACCCCAAGGCAGTCACCATGATGCCTCTTCCACAATTGTGGGGTTTTCTGTTTTTTATGATGCTAATTCTTATTGGAATTGACAGTGAGGTAATTTTTAGGATATTGATATACAATGAGGAAGATTTCAAACAACTTAATACTTTCTTAATTTTTGTCATCTGTACATTTAAATTGAACAATGTAATGTATATGTATATGTTACATATAATACTTCAACGTGTATTGACGTTAACGAATACATTTATGTATTAGTATATGAATAGCTCTAATTTCGATGAATTTGTTTTAGTTTGTGATGGTAGAATCTGTGGTAGCACATATAAGCGACTTGTTTCCTCGACAGCTGTATAAGACTAAAGGAAGAATGATTCTGACGGTGGTTTTGTGTTGTTTATGGTTTGTTATGGGTCTTTCAATGGTGTCCAGGGTAAGTATACATATTTTTTTATTAACAATTTAAACGGGGTGACAAAATAACCAGCATTGAGAAATGTATTGATACCTACATAATTTGAACTTATGTGATAGGGTTGTCTATAACGAGTGCTAAGTGGTCGCAACAATTCTTAAGCTCCAACAACCTCCTCTAAACGGGGATCTCTGTATAAAGACATGGGGAAATTGTTAAAAATTTTAAGCTAAAAGATTTACATTTTTTCTTTACTTAATAATAGTTTATGACCAAAAATATCGCATTTAAAAGTTCAAGGCCAATCTGATGGCTTATTTGTTGACCCTCCACAGTATCTACAATAATAGTGAAACATATGTGTATACATATATATTTGAGTGTTATGATACAATTAGCACATGTTGAAATTGAAAGGCCAGAAACATATTCGATGCAAATTAATGCTTAGAATATTACAGGAAGATAGCCGATGATCATTTATTCTAAATTAAACTAAAAATGTGCTAAAATCATTTAAAAAACACCAAGAGACAAAATAGAAGTCTATTTTTATAAAATAAACCTTAATAAAGACATCATCATTACTTAATGATATAATACAATTCAAGAACTGCTGTTTTGATTAATTGCAAATATGCTCCTTTTGTCGGAATGGCTCAATGAAGATTTGTCTCAATGTTTACATTTAATCGAACATCTTTCATTGATTAATCAATCAATCTTGTAGGGAGGAATGTACGTCTTCCAGCTATATGACTACTATTCAGCCAGCGGTGTAGTCGTACTCTGGGTATGCTTCTGGGAAAGCATCGTAATTGGATGGGTATTTGGTAATAATAGCTATTACATACTGTATAATAAATATGGTTTTTTAAAATATATAACTAGACTTTGACCCGTGCGTGCACGGGTTGACATTGCATATTGGACATTTACGAAATAGATACATCGACACACCTTAATATTGACATTTACATAACAAAGCTATAAGCCTACGATAATGCTATTAATTTCACTACACTTTTCTTAGTTTGAATAATCTGTGTC
Organism: Magallana gigas; assembly: GCF_963853765.1. Classification (NCBI taxonomy): domain Eukaryota; kingdom Metazoa; phylum Mollusca; class Bivalvia; order Ostreida; family Ostreidae; genus Magallana; species Magallana gigas. The sequence goes on along the minus strand of NC_088855.1, from coordinate 8,247,929 downwards.
TCGGGAAAGGCTAGTCTAGTCTAGTCTAGTATATAATAATTCTGCAGAGCTTTTCATTTATCATCATCACAGCAATAACGTGATCCGACCCTTTGAATTACGTTTCTCTTATGAAAAGAATCGTATTTTTACCCTTCCAGTATTAGATGAAGATTACAAAATTATCTTTGTTTTGTTAATTCTAGTACGTTTTTACGTTGCATTGTATAATCACAATATAATTCAATTTTTTTTTTGAAAACTAATTAATGACGCCACAATAATTTCCACGCGCGCTTCTCCTTTGCATTATTGTAAATATAAAATCAAAATTACGTTAATAATTATAAACGGTTTGCCTCTCTCCTATAAATATAGGTAATACACAACAATGCTACAAAATTCACCGTAAAATGAACTTGGATGGTGATTAAATCGCCAAAGAAACCCTTTTGGCTTCGAAGGATTTGATCACGTGGCCAACCAGGTTCATATTAAGTGAACCGTCAAACATGCTGTTTATTTCTTAATTAACTGATCTTAACCATCTTTCAATGAACACTTTTGAAACGCAAAAATTACCGATATTATTTATTTGGTACTACGTCATCAGTTTTAGAGAGCGGTGATATGGATTTGGAAAACTACAGTGTGTTGATCCACAAAATCGGATCACACTGTGTTAATTTAACAGTTTTAAGAGGGGAAAACTGATGGATATATAATATTGAATCTTATCAGTCTTTTTGCAGAGTTCCTCTGCTGGTTTGCACTTCGAAATTTGGATTTGAGATTTTGAAGAATTTTTAAACATATGTGGGCTTTTTTGTTTAAAAATTATTCAATGTATTCGTGTTTAAATTTCTGTACAGTAATTACTGTGAAACGCATTTAAGTTTTATTGTCATATCATATATTGATTAAACCATGACAACTGCACACCTATACTTTATTTTTTATTTTATCACTTTTTCTGTGATTGTTATTTTTTCTTTTTTTTTGTAATGGCACACTGCTCAGGTTTTATAGTGTTTGGTATGTTATTTTTAAAACTGAAATACATTTATTAATAAATACCCTTTTCTATATCACATCAAGTGTCAGCCCTAGACGAATATTGGTCCTTGGGCCTTTGGCCATCTTACTGATACTAACGTCGCGAACTGATCTAGAATGCGATGTGACAAATTAACCCCCCCCCCTTTTTTCATAAAAAATAAAATTTGATATTTAATTTATGTATAAACCTTGAAGAAAGGTAAAAACTACGCAGAGAACATGATTTTCACAAGGAGGAATTATTCTTATCATTTTAAGTACTTGCATGTACTGGACTTCTGTTCTTTTAAAACATAATTTCCAATAATATCAAGTAAACTTATATCTGATTGTTTGCAGAATTACATGCAACATAAAATGATCAGTAAATTACAGAGTTTTGCTTTCTTAGTGCAATGTAACAAGGCTCTTTCTCTTCAATATGAAGGGTCGGAAAAGTTTAACGATGCCATAGAACTCATGATAGGATACAGAATCAACAAATGGTTCCACATATGTTGGAAATACATCACACCTCTTGTATGCACAGTAAGTGTAAAATATTACATAATCTACTTCATTTGATATCTTGTTTAGTAATTCATGCATAAATCATCTATGTGGGGTTTTAAAGGGCATTTTTGCGTTTCACCTGATTGGATTTAAACCCTTGAAATACAATAATGAGTACGAGTACCCTCCGTGGGCTCAAGGATTCGGACTGATGCTAGCCCTTGTGTCCATGTGCTGTATACCTTTCTACGTAGTGGGCAAACTTTTATCACTCAAAGGTCCAATCAAAGAGGTATGTATCATTAAGTTGGATTCTTGCTCTAATGATGATAATTTTAGTGTTTTGATGTTTCAAAAACTATTAAAAAGGATGACACTTTTTTCCCCTAAAATAGGACCTTTATGAATCTTAAATTACAGGTATATACATGTAAATTATTACCACGATCGCTGTAAAACTTGATATCATCAATAGCAAACTTTTATACTTGAACAAAATTAGCGGTTTGATATTTTGGTTTTGAATTTTCAATCTAAGACCGATTTTAAAAAAAGTATTCTTAAAAAAACACTTAAGAAATCTATGATATGAACTCTTTGAACAATAATTAATAGCTATAGTTTGGTCGAATAGGTGTTTCAGAGCTTAAATATTATGTAAACACGGAGAAAAATCGTTATTTACACCCGTATTGTTAATAAAAATTAATATAATTATTTATGATATATTAAGAATTTAAAATAATTTACTAGATCTTGACCTTATTTTCCCTCACTTATATTTTAGCGACTCAAAAAAGCGATTGTACCAAAGCTAACACAAGATCAGATTTGTGAGAAGTGGATGAACAAAGATGGTGCCTTATTACTACAGAAGATTTAATCAAAATCACTATGTGTCACTATATACATGTATCTCACATAAAACATTCGGAGTGTTAAGACCATTTATACTACATGTAAAATATACGGCAATAAATGCGAAAGACATTATTTCTTGATATGCAATTTAACCTTGCTTTTTTTAAAAATCTGTAGCTATTATAATAACCTTCTCCGTCCATTATTTGTTGGCATCAAAGAGCAACTGAAAGTGATATAACCCATTGATAAGCTACAATATTTATTTAACTCAAACAATGGAAGACATAATAATGGCGGCCGACATAATTCTATCAAAGAATGAATCCTCTAAACGTTAAAAAATTGCCCCTTCCCTGTAGTTTTAGATAGCTTTTTTGTTATCACTTAGCAAACACTTCAAACACACCATAGTTAATCATGCATACTATTTTTACGGTTGATTGACGCTCCGCCTCCTTCTTCAAATAATAGATTGACCTAAAAAGCCGTAACAGCGGAGCATACAATTTTATTTGATTGATATGTTTATAATGAGAGTCCCCCAGACAAAAAATCTTTTAAAATGTTTCCGTACAGACCATGCTTCGAACCTTTAGCTTAAATATTGAAAAATTGTTGTTTGAAAATTTATATTTTGGTGTTTATAAAGGGGTGAGATCGCAGTGTTTAGAAGATTCATTCTTTTGATTTCATTCAATGATTATTTCTTAATTGTGATTTTGTTAGGAAAATTGTTTATTGTTGTTATAAATTATTAGTGTTTCAATGAATTTTCTTTTTCACCTGACCTAATAAAAATCGTCTTTACTAAAAATATACAAAAAATGAAACGCATGTGTTACGTATGTAAAATACGTATGCAAAAGTTGTACAAATGGAATGAATAAATAAGTTGATGAATGACTTAATTTATATCGTTTCCACAGTTTACTTCGATAATAATCTAACGACTTATTACTGAGGTTTTGAATCGTATGATTTATAATTCTGTTATAGCGACATGGTATATCGTTCGTACGAGTAAACATCTCAAACCTTTAATCTCTGCTATGCAGATGGTACACGACTTTAAATGAAAATCAGGCAACTGCAAAATCAGAACAACTATTTTTCTCGACTGGAGGCGTGCATTAACGACATATATATGCTCATGGATGACATCAAGTTTACTAAAACTAAAACAAGATAAAACTGTGTTGATAATCTTTACCACAAAGCAGCATCAGAAGCATCTACCAAAAATTCAGCTTAAAGTTGGTGATAATACCATTGAAAGTACACCTTGTGTGAAGAACCTAGGTATCATTTTCAACACCTTATTATGGACAACATGTATTCTCGATCGTCAAGTCGTGGCATGTTCAGATATGCAGCATTGGGCGTATACGACGCTTCCTCACAAAGAAACCTGCAAAACCATGGTTAACGCTGTAATCACTGCCAGATTGGACTATGGGAACTGCCTCCTATATTGAGTGGCAAAACATACACTCGAGAGAATATAACGTGTCTAAAACACTGCAGCACTTGAACAAACGTAGGCATATATATAACTCCTTTCCTGGCAGATCTCCATTGTCTAACCATGTACTTTCGCCCGCAGTTCAAAATACCCCACGGGCTAGCTCCATCTTATATCAAGGGCCTGATACAATGTACTTGAATATAAGCTCGCCAGATCACTGCTACCTGAGGCTTCATCACGCTTTGTGCCTCCAGAAATTCGGACGAAGACATATGAAGAATGCCAGCTTAGCTGGGTCGCCGTGCACTTGTGGAATGCCTTTCCTGACCACATAAAACAGGCACAACCTTTGAATCAAACATCTTTAAAAACACTTTAAAACACAGTTTAAAAAAAAAAGCTTTTTAAGTACATTTCATTCTTGTTTTACAAACAATTTCACTTGGACTTGGGCTCTCCATAGCACTGAATCATTTTTATCATTTCAAATATGAATATGATTTTCAACAATAGCAACAGTATTTTTTATAATGTTATGTATGCCTGTATGTCCATTTTTATTTGCTTATCTACTGTTCTTAAGTATATTTTGTATTATGCAACTCCAATCATTGTACAGCGCTTTATAGTAATCTTAGATGCAGAATATTAGATTTAGCGCTTTTTAATGTTTATAGTATTATTAAATTGAAATCATACATGCTATTTGTTAGTAAGTAACTCAAAATATGTAAACATTCACTACAGTGATATGCACTATATGCTGTTTAACCTATACCATAATCTTTATGTTGAGAGGTTGATTCTATCATTGATTTGCGTTTCATAGCTAAAACCACACTCATAATTCTTATTATTAAGATTAAACAGATTTTTGAAAATGATCGTTCTATAAATTTTTAGATAAATTAATGAGTATAACACATAATAAAATATAACTTTGAAAATAGACCGATTTGGAAAATTAATGTTGAAATGTGATAAGGGACCAGGCGAAATTGATCACTATGATGGGACCGGTACAAACAGGCATGGGAAAATGACTTTTTCATAAAAAAAAAGCATGGGAAAAACGTTTTTTTAGTTTAAAGTACCTATGGGACAAATACTTTTTTAAATTAGCTACAGTTCTTAACTCTAGAGAAACATCATTTTAAAACATATTTTGTTTTTTAAACACAAAAATTCCTTTATAAAATTTATTTTAGAGGGAGTTACTCCCCTTCCTATCCGATACTGCTACCTTTAACTTACACTAACATTCTATGAAAAGGTATATTGTCTTAAAATGAGAAAGCGTATGTAATTCTGAGAAAAAAGTATGCCTCATATTGCCAATTCCATCGAGGTTCAAGAAAATTATGGCCACTTAAGTGAACCCACTATTTCCACTCTCCCCTATTTATCATAGATTCAGAGGACTTTCCTTCTATAAAACATATTTACTTACCTTAGGTTAATTGTTGCTCTACCTCCTTTAATAAGAAACCTTATTCAAATGCTTCATACATCTATATGATATTACCATGATAAAAGCATCAAATGAATTAGAAATACCCTTTAATGTATCCTCCCCCTATCTTTTGATTTTCACAAAAAGCATTAATTTGAAATATTTGACCTAATATTGTGAAACTTCCTTGATTCAATTCTCACGCATATTTAAAATAATCATCACTGATGCTAAGAATTACTCCTTTTTGGTTGTAGCGGATGATTGTAGCATTTTATTCATAAATTCATAAATAGACATGCTGTCCTGCATGTGATTTCTTGTTTCCATGAAAAAGAAAGCTAACAAACATATTTATGGATAACTGATAGGGTGATGCTCCGTTTGACATGTTACTTGTTGACACATTAACACAACACATTTTTCAGGAATTAGAATGGTCATTTATTGAGGAAATAAATGACAAAGAATATTTAAACAAAGGAATGTAACCAACTAACAATGCTACACTCCTAAAACAAAATACATGTATGCACAATACATACACAAAAAGAAATGTAGTTATAAAAAATACTACCTCATCAAGCAAAAAACATGTATATACAATAGTACTGTTTAGAACCTAAACAGTCCAAAGGTTAAATATATAGTGAATATCTTAATATATATCATAGTTTTAAGTCCCCTTTTATAGACCATGCTAAAACAGTAAGACCTACAAGTGTGATGCCTGCCTTAAAGTAAAAAAAAATCAAACACATCAGGGTAGGTGAGCACCAATAAGAATATCATGAAAAATGATAAAGCTTTACATGGTTCTACATTTGTGATGCATATATACATGTACTATAAAAGGGTAAAAAGATGTTGATGTTTTTTCAATTTCAAAGTAGTAATCATAGCAGATGTAATTTGAAGATCAAATGTACATTAATTTAACATATCCTTCATGTAATGGAGACAATTAATGGAAAATTGGGGGGGGGGGGGGTCAACTATGTATATAAATACAACTAAAATATCACTTTTGACAGGAAGGAGCATAAACTTGGATGTTTTGAGATTTTGTAGACTATTATAATTGCATTTGTCTACGTACATGTAAACTGCATTTAAAAGAATTTTTTTTTTCGTTTTATGAGTTGAGTTTTATATGTCAGTCCATTGACAATATGGTGATTAATTATGGTCTAACAATTAGTATGAAAAACGTCAGTCAGCATGCGACCCAGTGAAAGATTGTATTTGCTGACAAGGTCGTTGTATCGACCATAAAATTACGAAAAGATGACTTCAAACGAGACTGTTGATAGTCCTGTTTTATAAACTTGTTTGTCAGTAGCTTGCCTCGCCTTAGAAACTATTCATACAAAGAACATGCCCTTGCGTATCGAATTAACTGAGAGACAAAAACACCATATTCAGGTGATGAAGGTATTTTGCTACATAGATAGGAAAGTTGACTACAGAAAAAATGAAGTCATCGCGTTTATCATAAAGTTTTGTTGTTAGGTTACCATCAATGTCCATTTCCAGTAAAATATCCAAATATGAAACAGATGAAGCAGACTCTGTGGTATCTTTTATTTCAAGTTCACTGGGATATATCGAGTCGACGTAAGAATGGGAATAACAATTGTCTTCTATTTTTCCTATTACAATATTTCTGTCATGTTTGTTCCAAATAAAATTGAAAATGACTCTATTGACTTTCTGAATGAAATCATTTTCAGAAATTGGGAGAAAAGGTGCAGTGTCAATTAATTTTGACATAGCTAAACTATTAACAACACACGATTTCACAAATATAGGTAGTTTTCTTTTTTCCATTACTGAAAGAGTTTTTCCATGACATTTTTTTTTTTTTTTTACAATTTAACTCATTACATTTATAATTTTATCATGTGAATTCCTAAGCATCGTACTGCACTGTTTGTTACTTTTACTCCTTCGTTAATTTTATGCCTATCTTTTAAATTGCCCATGAGTATACATTGGGATTTATTCAAATTAATTTTTGATCCTCTGTGACAGCAAAATAATTTAACAGTCTGTAATGCTTTTTTTTAAGAAATGAGGTGTTTTTAAAGTAAGGATTGTATCGTCTGCGTATTGTAAATATTTAATCTCTTTATGCATATCTTTAGATTGAAAACCATTTAATGTATTATTGTTCTTTAGTTTCAATGATAAAATTTCTGCTATAAAAATGTACAGCATTGCTGAAGTTGGACATCCCTGTCTTACTCTTGTTCTTTTACATGATTTGGATATTAGTTTGAACATATTTTATTGCATAAACATATACAAATAGTTCGAACACAAGTTCTTACAACTTACGAGGTTCTAACCAAGTATAACAATTTAGAACTGTATAGTAGTTTAGAATGGAAAGTACATAGAAATGGATATTTTTAATATAGTTAAGTTATTGAACAAACGTACATGTATAAACAGTTCTGTTGAATTTGGTCTAGGCAGTAAAATTGAAATTAAAAGAATCTGCCACAATCTCTTATAAATCTTTGAACAGCTAAAAAAATATGTTGGTTTAAATTGACACTCAGAGATTCATCTCCCCACAAAAGTAAATGACAATTAGTTTAAGTTCAAAAGGTTTGAAAATTATTCATTTCGTGCATTGGTATAATTTTTACAACCAAAAAAACAAACGATAAGAATCTTCTGGTAATCCGCATTGGCAATTACGGCTTTCAATAATATTTTTTCTGAAAAGGTCGAAGTTTAAGATACAGTTATGTCTAAGTTTTGTGTGTGTAATGTTAGGTCGTCTCTTGCCGAAGCAAAAATAGGACGGAGGTTTAATTTGGTTTAATTGAATACTGCTTTTGAAACCTGTAAAGGAGGAATTGTTTCTGATAAGTAAAGTTAAACTATTCCATTTATTGATCGTGTCAGGTACAAACGATTTCTGGAATATTTCTGGGATATTCCTGATTTTAAATGAAATCGGGGTCTGGGAAGGAAGATTTATCCTTCGTGGGTCTTGGACAGGTTGCTGATACATGTAAATAAGCAAACGCAGATTTTCAGTGAAATTTGAGGAAAAAGGTTTTAATGCTCGTGTGTTCATCAGATGCTATCCCAGTTGTGAATTTAATGTGGATTAAAACGAAAACAAGACACTAACATGCAGCACAAGCTTTTATTTACATTCGACAGACAGGACATGGTGAAATTTCTAAAGCAAGAATTAGAGTTGTCGGCCTTTAGCCGTAAAAATTTTTAAATCTGTTTTCAAGTTAATCTGGCAGAAAATATAGGTTTCAAAGTACGTTTCTTCCATCTTTCTATTTGGTTGGTCTTAGGAATCGGGAGTAGGAATTTTTTCTGCACTGAAGGCCTCAGAAGGACATTGTAGACTCAAAAACCGTAAACTGTATATCTTTGTTTTAAATTCGTGTTTGGGTCTGATCTTTGGAGCAATGCTGCAGAAGAGTGTAAGAATAAAGTTAGGCATCATTAATATGTAAAAAAAAAAGCTTCAATAACGTGTAAACTGGAAGTGGGCGAAAGGATAGAGAAAATATGCCTCTTGGATGAGATTATTCAAATGTTTGGGCGCTTACCGTAGTTCAGGGTCAAAAGGTCAAGGTCACGAGTTCAAGGTCAAAGGTCAAGGTTACTCTTTCAGCGGATACGACTGCTTCGTAAGCGCAGGAGTCTCTCCGACAAGACAGCGTTCCCCATTTCGGAGTGACCTTGACCTTTGACCTTGACCTTTTCAGCATGCGGAAAGGTACACAAAGTCATCGCAAGTGGTTCCGTGTCCCTTCGATCAGTCGTTTTCATTTTATAAATTATACGCTAAAAATTAAGAATTTCGGTCGACAGTTATTGTAAGCGGAGATTGCGAAACCTTTCGTCTTTCGGACATCTGCGACCCCCCTTCAGGCCAACATCATCCGCGAAGGTTTCCAACTTGCGAGTGTTACTAGGAGGTTCTATAGCCTTAGTCTCAGACCTTCCCCTAGGTTTTACAGAGTGAGAAAGCCACTCTAGTGGCTTCAGAGGAGTAGCGATAACAAACTTTTACGTGCTTGCGTCAATAGTAACGAAACGCGAGGTGTTTCTGAGACGCAGGGTCAAATGCCCACATCATTTTCAGAAAGCAGTACGACGTGAATGAAAGCGTTTCGATAAGTCGCGAAACAAACATTCACTTTGCTTTACGGAAGAAAAAAAAGAATAAAAATAAACAGAACAATATCAATAGGCCTTTACACTGTGGTGTAAAGACCTAAAAATAATAAAAAACATAAGAAATACAAAAGGTCTTTCACCTGAAAGGTGGAAAGACCTAAATATTCGTCAAAACAAACAAGCAACAACAATGACTGAATATATTGTCCGAGATCCATCGCTTTGAGCTTTTTAAAAATTTTAGGCACATATGTATATATACTCATGCCACCTAGAATGTTGTGTCTGTACATTTACATCTACCCCATCTAATATCAAAGGTGTCATGCACGTCTATAAAAACCAATACATTCAAATTCGACAAAAGAAATGAAAAATACGTTTTTACTTTTTAACATAACTTAGGTAAGACATTGCTAAGTCTGCTTTATATTACAGTATAAGACATACTTAAGCAGGACTTATGTAGGTCCTTAGATTCCGCCTAAGTCCTACTTATGACCCAACTTTAGTCAAAATCTTAGCATGTTTTATGTTACGAGCCCCTGGGGCTTTAATTTTATTTGATAGAATCGGAGAGCAAAATTGGTACAAATTGATTTAAATGATTAAAACTGTTATTTAAAGCCTTTTAAAAGAGTAAAGGCCTAGGTTTGCACAACTAATTCATTTGTTATTTACCCTGATTGAATGTATCCGATTTAGTGCTATGTACATAAATATGTATTAGTACACATATATTTGCAGTGCTTGTTCACATCTTTAGAGAGTAACTTTATAAGAAGAACAGGCATGATGAAACTGTGAATGTCAATTTTGGCGGAAGTTTAAGGGATCGGGAAAATAAAGAACAAAAGGTATGATACGTATGCCTGTCTTTATATTCTATTCTTTCGTATCGATAGAATGAAATATAACAATTAATCTTAAACAATAAATTTTGAAAAATGCGTGCAATAAATTCTTAAAGCTGCTTGGTCCAATTCTATATCAAATTTTGTGCACGCTTTAAAACGATGGTTATGTTCAATATTTGTAAAATACATGTAATAGACATTGTCGTAGTTTTCGCAGTCAATCCGAATTTCAATGAAAAGATTTATGTGCAAAATGTGTTAACAAAACAAACGACATTAAAGGGTATCGCGTTATTTCGCCTCATGTTTAAAATTCACCTCTGATGTCGGGTGTGGTTGTATTTAATATAAATGCCAGCTATCGATGGTAAAAATATTATAAAGATGAAATATTGGAAATCTGAAAGGATGAGAAGTGAGAGAAAAAAGGTAGATTTTCATGTTTCTTGTCATATAAATCCCCTCGGAAAAAAGTTTCTGTCTGTTCCCTGGGGATTGGAGATTGTTTCAAATATAATGTATATTAGCCATCTTCACTTAGCTTGTCTATGAAAACATACATACACAGACTGTCTTGAAAGCTAACAAATATGGGGAAATTATTTCCTTTCAGTCTTGCACCTTTTCAATATCAGATCATACACTCTATTATGATTTTAGAGTTTTTAACCAAAATTATACATGTAGGTTTCATAGTCCTTTTTGCAAGATTTCAGGCAAGGAGAGGTGATCATTACAATATCTTATTTTTTTCCAACACGATGGATCTTAATTAAATACATATATGAGATTCCTCGACACGTGGCATAAAAAGTAGAGACTACACTTGCTGTAAAAAAAAATCTACTCATCAACTTAACTCAAAACGTTAATGATGGAATCACACAAATGAAACCTAGTAGACATTTTACACTTTTGCATTTGCCCGCAAATAGGCAAACTTTGTGTGAAATGAAAGTCATCAAACTATCATTTTAACGACTGTAAAACGTCTGCAGGTGTGAAATAAAAGCACTAACGTTTTACAATTAGTGTTGCTTTTTATTCCTTTCTGAAGTTTTGAACCTATCAATCTAGGTTCAATGAAAGTGAGAATGTAACGATGGTATATATATATATATATATATATATATATATATATATATATATATATATATATATATATATATATATATATATATATATATATATATATATATATATATATATATATATATATACACACACACACACACACACACACACACACACACACACACACACACACACACACACACACACACACACACTAGTGGTGGATCAGCCCAAAAATCTTGTGTTTTGGACTAGGTGAGACAGCTGTTTGGTGCTTTTAAATAAAAGTTTGAGTTCATATGGCTTAACATTTAAAATAAAATATATTTATTAAGTGGGTTTGTGTTGAATTCCACTTAAAATAATCTTTTTTAATTTATTTTATATTGCTAAATATAAAAGCATATTGCTAAAAAATGATTTTTAAAAGTTCAGCCAAATGTAATGAGCATCTAAGTCAAGGGAGGTAACCCCTGTAACAAATGTGCATCAAAACAGAAAACTGTATTTTAAAGACGAGATCCATTAGCAGTGAAAGTAAACATAGGTGACTCAGGAAAGAAACTTGTAAATTTGTTCTTGATACAAGTGATCCCCTTTAACTGTTTAATGTTTTAGAACATTATAAATACACCTTTTTGGTTTTGACTATGAGGATTATTTGTAAACACCAGAAGAGGTAGAAAGTAAAAACAAAAGACCACGAGCTGTGCACATTTGAGAGCAAAATGCATTTTAAAAATTGCATTTTAATAATGTATGCAGAAATATCATTTTCATTATTTAAACCTCCGTCTTCTGCCAGATATAGATGACCGTAATGAGAAAACCAACCGGGGGGGGGGGGGGGGGTTAGATACATAATTGCAATGTCTGTACAATAGTGTGCAGATATCATATATGGAAAGAGGAAACAAAGAACCAACTTCACTTTAAACTTACCCAAATGTTACTTTCATAAAAATGCAAACGGTATTTTACTTATAAACATTGCAGATTAATGTTAAACATCAGTATTAACTATGGATGAGAAAAACAAACCGAAGACTTCAGTGGAAATCGAACAACCCAAAATAGAATGCTTGAAGGAGCGCGCCCAATGGTCAAGCCAGATTGATTTTCTGCTCGCCTGTATCGGTAATGCAGTTGGTTTGGGCAACATTTGGAGATTCCCATATCTTTGCTACAAGAATGGAGGAGGTATGTTACTCATTCCAACAATTTATCTGTATTCTATTTTAACGACAATATTCATGTATATCTTTTTGTATGATTTTTTGCGTTAAAAAGTATGTTGGTCAAAAGCGTTTCGTTTCGAGTTTTCACATATGTGGTCGCCTTGATTGGCAAAAAAAGGAGATAAATCTGTATGTGTTTTAATTAAACGCCAATAATTTTATACGATGTGAACTTTGGAGGTAAACAATAATAGTGTTGGACATTTTCAATGAAAGGGGATTTTTGTAATTCATCAACTTATATCCTTATGATTTACTCGATTACTTAATTGTTCAGTGGATAGCTTTACATAATCAAAAATAATTGTTGTTTTAAATAGGTAAAATAGTCTCTCCGGCAGTCGAGCGTCTGATGGAACGATTCTAGAGTTCAATATTGCTTGGATTCCAGCAATTTCTCAGATATTTTTAGATTACTGATACGTAGTTTGATGTATTTAATTCTATCTTTAAAGGGGCATGGTCACGATTTCGGTCAAATTTCACACCCCCCCCAATTGAATTGTTAACACTGCTTTAAAAATGCATTACTGATGATCGACCAAAATTTGAAGTCGAAGAGTCAAAGGCATATACAGGGCTAACAATTCTTCGTCCTGTAAACAATGCTCGTGCCCTGTTTACGGGTAAAATGTCTTTTTCAAGCTGATTTATTTCTGTTCTAATTTCTTTAAAAATAAGTAAATAGTTCCTAGCATTAATTACATTCATTTGGGTCTAAAACTGAAATGTTCACCTTAACATTCAAATCGTAAACAAAAACATGACGTAGCTTTGTTAACACGGACAAGAACTCGCTTATAACACGACGACTGACACTTAAAATTTGGTTCACTATTAGAAATGTCGGAAAAGTCTGAGAATTCATATTGTAAAAAATGTGCGTAATTCAAATACATAAAAAAAAAATTGCCATGCAAAATAATATATCATTAATATTTAAATGAAATCAACACCCGTCACTTCCTTGATTAGATGCGAACTGTACACAGATTGCTAATGCTTACATATTTCTCAGTTCATTGTTAAAGTAACGATATTTTCATTACTGTTTTTTTTTTTAAAATTCAGGAGCATTTTTGATACCATACTTAATCATGCTGTTCTGCGGAGGACTGCCAGTAATGTTACTAGAGATTGGTTTGGGTCAATACATGTCCAGAGGAGGCCTGCAGTCCTGGAATATCTGCCCTTTGTTTCAAGGTTGTCCTTTATGACTATGGAGTTTCTAAGTACTTGTTGTAATTTTTGTGACTACCGATTAGTACGAGCATTTTTTAACCAAAAAGAGAATTATGCAATTTCAATTTTAGGATTTTTTTTTCTTCATTTACGAACTGAAGAAATTGGAATGTGGGAGGTAACGGGTCAAATAGAATGTTTTACTTATTCATATCTGTCTTGAATTTGATATTGTTTGTAACCCCATGTATAATTTTTCACACAAAAATTATGTAAGCTTAGGACTTCGTAAAGTACACATATATCGGAGAAACACAATTTTGGGATTAATAATATTTTTAAATAAACAACTGAATCGTGAAAGGCAACAATCAATCAACGTTTACAAATCAACTGCATTTTTTTTTAGCCAGGACCTTTATCTATAGGGCTTGTTGTACTAGATGAAAGAAACAAATTTAAAAAGAAATATTCATGAAATCTTAACTATAAAAACAACAATATCATAAAGTATGAATTATTATGTATGGATATATTTCATGAAAATCTTTCATGAATGATTATATGTTCTGTTCCAGGTATCGGAATTGCTACATTTCTGATGTGTTTTCTGTCCATTACGTACTACATTGTGATTCTGGCCTGGGGTCTATACTACATGTATGCCAGTGTGGCGATGGGGATACCGTGGGGTTCCTGTTTCAATACCTGGAACACATACAGGTATTCTTAAGTATATTCTTTATGAGGAGACGTTTCTTCAATATCCTTTCTTTAATTAACATTTTTAGTAACGAAACACGCCGGATTTACCGGATGATTAATACTTATGACCGATTTGGTATAATAGTTTTTAACATGTTTTAAAAATTGTCCAATATCTTATTTCGTACTGCATGCATAGTTTCAATGTGCCATATCTTTATAACAACATGATTTTATAATTCTGTTTTAGGCTTATTTTCATTTCTTACTCCATTAAAATTATTAACGTATATGCATACAGATATTATACACATTTATTTATCCATACTCTAGAGACAGTTATATGGATTTATCATAAAGTATAAATTTTAGATGTGCATCGTCAAATGAAGAATTACAGAAACGACTCTGTACATCTGAAGGTAAATACAGTTCTTCAATCAGCAATGGGCAAACATTGGAAAACATGAGCTTGATAAATGTAACTCTGCACAACAGCCTGATTAACACAACCGACACAAACTGTTCCATGAGTAATGTCACTGCTGTAGACCCGGCCGTCGAGTTCTGGGAGTAAGTTCTATCTATATAGTCATTGATTTCTGTATAACCTATCCTTAATGTCACAAAAATCACAAAGATTACCTGCTGCTATTCGCAGTTTGGAACTGTAAAAAAAATCAATAAAACTTATCATGATAGAGAAAAAGTTTTGAGTAACCTGCATACACAGGGATGTGAAAAGAAATACTTCAAGCAAAGATGTTGCCTTTTTTTTTTTTTCTTTTTTTTTCAATTTTGTTACCGATTTGTGTTGCTTTGATACATGTGTTATGCCTCAATATACCTGTAGAAAGATTATTTTTACATAGTTTTGAATAGCTGTAGGTCTTTAACTTTGTGGAAAACTTTCGAATTAACAGAAAGTAGAATTACATTGCCTCAAATAGAAACTATTGCAATTTACGGCGCACAATAAATGGGATAGAATTATATGATTTACATGTACCTTATTTCCTGCCACAGTCTGTACAAAGTACTCGTTATCGCAAATATCCTAAGATATTTTACAAAAGTAAAGAGAAAAGCTGAGACATGTGTCACGGTGTGACATTCAATCTTTCGGACTATTTCTAATTATTGTGTAAATTAACTTTTTCGGACTTTGTGTTAATTGCTACACAAACTGTTCATCTATTTCGACAACTGTTTTATAAACGTTATAAATTCCTCACAGCATTAATTCCACCTGAGGCTCAATCAGTGCAATGGACAGATAATCTTTTAATTGACTTCTGTTTATGTTTATTGACACTTAAGCTTCTTTCATCTTATTAATCCTTTTATGTACATGCTGCTAAAATGTCCAGAGTTACTCAATAGCTGTATGATAATTGATTTACTTACATCTGTACTTATAACTGTTAATCCTTCATTGTATTATTCCATTTGTTCATTATATATTATTCTGAATTGTAAAATGATAGGCAGTTGGAATCAGACCTTCGGTGCTGATACATACCAAACTCACGTAAAAGTATATTTCATGTAAAGTCTATATAAAAGTCTGAAAACTAAAACGCGTGTTGGCTTGTCTGAGGTTTCATGAGGCTGGGTCCAACAACAAGAGAAAAAGCTCACGGTTGGCCCAGTGTTAGTCCTATACGGGAGAGAGAGCCCCCCGTAATACATGTATAGCAAACGCATCAGGAGTACATTGAGTGAATAATTCACTCGTATTTTTTAGAAGTATTTTCACGGAATAACGGTATTCCAGAAAATAAAGCCTAGTCCATAACTAGCTTAATTTTCTGTGCGCCGTTAATATCAATTTAATGTGCGAGAAACTGAAGCTCTATGGTCTGTCAATCTACGAGTTATTTTCTCTGTAAAGATATAGTTCTGAAGGTAGTTTTGACAGAATTGCAACAACATTGTCAAGCTGGTCATAATTCAGGCCTGATTCACAATTGTGGGTCATCATTTTCCCCTTCTGAGCTAATATTCAAAGGTATCATCTTGTTTTGCTGTTTTGAATTGTTAATTGCCATATTGGGAATCATTAAACGGATTGTATAATAATCTTCTTCTTTTTCTTGTAAAATAATGTTCTAACACAAATGAAAACTTTCATAATCTGCATGTTACATACAGACTTTTCAAATATCATCTTTATAATTTATTATTGTACACCAAGGAAAAAGGGCATTTAAACTTCGATAAAATCCATCCAATAATCTTAAAATGCCAAGTTAAATGATATAATTTTAATTTTTTTTTAAAATAAGAAACCATGTGATCCAAATCTCGGATTCCATAGAAGATGGTGGGGGTATTGTACCTCAATTGGCTGTCTGTCTGTTGGTGATGTGGATACTTGTCTATTTCTGTGTATGGAGGGGTGTCAAATGGAGCGGAAAGGTTTGTCATAAAAATCTTTTGATAACAATTTCAGCTTCAAATCGATAATAAATAAATAAAATTCATCTGTGTACAACCATACATCTGCAATTCTTCAAAACTGTAACGAATTTAACGTATGATATTCAATGTACGAACACAAAAGCTTGTTTTATAAAAGGATTTTATAATTCGTCACCCAATTCGTAGTCAAGCATACACTTTAATTATTTAAAAAAAATGAAAATTGCTTGTTACAAATAAAATGATAATAACTGAAATTGTTAGTTTACAAACCTAACAACAATATTAATCACATTTCTTTCTTTTCCCATACAGGCGCAGAAAGAATTAAAATGAAATTTGATATGTACGTAATCAGCCTTGTTTTAGTAAACAACTTTTTTTTTAGAACAGTGTTTAATAATTGTTGTTATTGATGTAATTTGATGTGTAGTTTATCACCTTTTGTTTTTAGTCCGTCTTTATCAGGAAGTGATTTTTAGTTAATTAGTTTGGGTTCACGTTCTGGTGTGAATGTGTCAAGACAGTTTATCAAATAAATAAATCCTGATATATGCAGTTCACCAAATACACTGTATAAACTAACTTCACTTAAAAGCATATATACCGGATCTGACGTATATTTCAAATATCTTGTTTGACACTACGACACTCGTACATTACATTTAAAACTTGTGAATGCGGTGGATGTGATTTATGATTGTTACGCAGGTTCTGCTAGTTTAGGTGGTTTACTTCACGGTTACATTCCCTTACGTCATCCTGCTCATACTGTTGGTCCGTGGTGCGACTCTACCTGGAGCCGGAAACGGAATCAAGTACTTCCTGTCTCCCGATTTTAGCCGTTTACAGGACGCTCAGGTTAACTATTATGATTTTCTCTTTCAGAGTCTCTTTCAGTATCCATCCAGTAGTAGTAAAACACGTCTCACATATTTTAGCAAATGACATGTATTACACATGTACATGCATGTATTTAACACATGTGTAATACATGTAGTGCACATGTACATGCATGTATTTAACACATGTGTAGTACATGTAGTACACATGTACATGCATGTATTTAACACAAAACAAATGAATAAAAAAGAGTTGATAGTGGTGTTTAAACTTTAATGTCTTCTTTGATATTAACAAACCAGCACTTGAAATTTCTTTTAGTTATCTTGTTTAAGACTAAGTATTTTCATTGGATAATTACCCTATACCAGGTGTGGATTGACGGAGGGACACAGGTGTTCTTTTCGGCGGCTATCGCCATTGGAGCCATGATAAGTCTGGGAAGCTACAACGATTTTCATACAGATTTTTACAAGTCAGTGTCTTTATATTTTCTATGTACCATGTCTCGGGTTATCTAAAACATAATTTAGGTTGCCTTTAAGACAGGTCAGTCATAAAAGTAGTTGCACAGCTACATGTAGCTTTACTGCAAAACTTGATTGCGTTTTTACAATTTTGCAGGCATACCATGATTGTAGCGGGTATTAATAGTGGTACCAGTTTCCTCAGTGGTTTTGCGGTGTTTTCTGTTCTTGGGTTTATGGCACATGAACAAAATGTGGACATAGACCAAGTCGCCGAATCAGGTACCAATACAGCAAGTTTAAACACGAAAACTTCTTATGATATGAAAGCGCCATGAAATTATTTTATTTGCAAATATTATTGTGCATGTTACTCAACCATATTGTTGATTGTACAACTAGGTCCTGGTTTAGTATTCATCGTGTACCCCAAGGCAGTCACCATGATGCCTCTTCCTCAACTTTGGGCCATCCTATTCTTTTTGATGCTGTTTTTAATTGGAATTGACAGTGGGGTATTAAATAGTATATATCAGGATATTGATTACAATAAAAACTTTACTTGAAACACCCTGCAAGTTTTGAATTTTTAAAAGGTGTCAAAATTTACTTTCCACGTACAGTGGGTTGCACTTTTTATTTAACTCTTTGGATATTAAGGAAACTGTCTTTTAGATTGATCGATTATCACTAATATATCTTCTAATTATATGATATTTTGATGGCCTTTTAAAAATACACGTAGTCTTACAAAACCTTTAATTTTAAGTAAATCCAGTTCTAGTTTCAACATTTGTTGTAGTTTGTGATGGTAGAATCTGTGGTAGCACATATAAGCGACATGTTTCCACGACAGCTGTATAAGACTAAAGGAAGAATGATTCTGACAGCAGTTTTGTGTTTTTATGGTACACAATGGGACTTTCTATGGTGTCCAGGGTAGGTATACGGATATATTTTACTACAAACAATTTAAACGGGGAAACAAAATAATAAGTTTTAAAGAATTTAATGAAATATACATCGTTCCTAAACTTTTATTTAATGAAAAATTGTCTTGACACGGTCCATATTTAAAGAAAATCAGATGATTGTAATGTTGAATCTAAATATTACATGTACAAGTGAAGAAGCCAATAACAAACCAATTCGATGTAATTAAATGATATTTATAATTGTGGATTTCAAACAAAACATCTATATGATAGGCTAGAAGTATATAAAACCATTAATCATTTCATAATAACACAATGATATTCGATTGTTTTCATTATTTGGGAATAGGAGCCTAAATGAGTTTGATAAATTTGCAAGTAAATAGTAAATCCTTTTTGTTCATTAATTGACCAGTATATAATCAATTCATAACTCAATCAACCTTGTAGGGAGGAATGTACGTCTTCCAGCTATATGACTACTATTCAGCCAGTGGTGTAGTTCTACTCTGGGTATGCTTCTGGGAAAGCATCGTAATTGGATGGGTATATGGTAAATATATTTATATATTAATTTTTTTCGTTTTTGAATATATTTTGTTCTGAAATTATTCTTTAAAATTGAAAAAAAACCTTATTGGATGGCTAGATATTTAGAGGAGCGAGCAGGTATGAATAATCTTAACCGAAAAGGATAATATATACATGTACGTTGTTTTAGTTCTGTCAGTTGCAGCTGACTGAAAACTTTTTTTTCATTTTATATCATATACCAGCGAGTGGATATTTAGTGCATTTCTCTCTAAATTTAATACTAGATGTAAAATTTCCATATAATTTGTATTACAATAATTGTTTATAATTATTGTAATATTTATTATAAAAAAAAAATAAATTTTTTTTTGGGGGGGGGACTGGTTACCCCAATTAAACTTCTCCGTTTTATGCATACTTGGTACATCATTTATCACGTAAAACACAATCTGTTTATTGTTTACAAATTAATGTCTACGGATAACTGTGTTTTTAGTCGTACTAGTATAATAATGTATGAAAGTATTAAAACGGTAGTGTATGCCCATTTATTTGCATATTTTAAACCAAAGTTGCCAGATTCAAAGTATCTGCACGACGTTTAACTTGTTCTACACTTTTACGCCATGACGTTAATTAGTCAACCCGCGTTCCTGGGGCACCCCGTTCTGAAAAAAATTTTCCCATCAAAATTAAAATCGCTTTATATCATTCCCTTTTATTTATTTACTTTTTTGTGTTAACCGAAGATGTCCGATCAAAGGTATCTGCCCACGATGCATGATAAACTCGTCTTACACTTTTCGCCATGACGTTTATTTGTCAACCCGCGTTCTTGGTTACCCCGGTCTGGAACGTGCTATCCCAATCTCTCACAAGAGGTTGGGCTTCCCAAGCAAATAAGTATCAAAACTAAAATCGCGCATTTAAGAAACGAATTGGCTCATTTTAATAATTCAACATTTGTCAAATGAATACTTTAAATAAGTTTCCAGTAAATGTATTTACTCTTTGCGTAATCATTCAATATTATTTCATCGCAAGCATACATTTTGATGCAAATTACCCCTGACTTGGACCCGCCAAAGCGTGTCCACCACCTTACTTTCATTTTTGCTATTTCGAGCATGTTTATCGGAAAGTTTGAAGTAGGTTTTTAGTTATTTTTCACAATAATTACCTTTAAGGTAACTTCGTACCTATAAAATTATGGGTTCAAAGTTCAAAATCTAACTTTTTTTTAACTTACTGGACTTGAATTTCATCAAAAAATAAATAAAATATATATGTATCCATACTATTTAAGATGTAAGGTAATAAAAACCAAAGGCTGAAATTATCATCTGAAAATCACTTCTTTTGTTTAAAAATTAAATATAAGTGGATGGATACTTGTTTGTCTATTTAAATTTCATTGCTTACTATGCCAGAAAACTAAAATTAATTTTTAAAAAAAGAAAAAATTGTTTACATAAGAAAAACTATAGCATTTAGATATATCACTCAGAGAAAAGTAGAAAAGAGTTATTTCCCTTTGTCATTATTGAATAACGTCGATTATAAGGATGAAAAACGCTTATTAAATATCTCCAAGTAAACAGTGATATGGGTTTTTGATGTGCACCTATGATAACATAGAAATTACAAATCTACTTGCAAGAATTTTAATGAATTCATGGTTTATGTAAAATGTATGACGTCACAGGAGGGTGGATTTACTTTAAGGTAAAATTCAGTTATAGCGTATGGACATCATCTCACACGTGATTGGAATACCTAAAGTATAAGAAGTTACTCCGTTGCAGGCATTTTGTAGTTTATTTGCCAAAAGTCTTTATATATATATATATATATATATATATATATATATATATATATATATATAAACTCGTTGTCAGTTGTACCTCAATTCTTTTTGTATCTCATTATCATATCTCTGTACAGTTGTACCTCAATTCTTTTTGTATCTCATTATCATATCTCTGTACAATTTTAAAGTGAAGTAAATTACCTTCTGGTTGCAATTGTTTTCATATTAACATACATCCTAAACATACCAGTGGCTTGCAGAGTTTTAATACCCTATTACAATGTCATTTTTGGGAGTTGATTTTAATCAACTCTCCTATGCAGTTACTCTGGCAAACCGAAACTGAAACAGTGTTTGAACCTAAGCACAAATCATCACCGCTGACAAGAGTTAGTTCTTGAAAATAATCGATAAATTCGATGTAATGTACGCTGAAGCATATTTTAAAGGAAACTTATTTAAAAATACCTAAGAAATAGTCAGATTTTGAATAGTATGAACAATTTAGAAGATTTTTGCAGTCGTATGTATTCCAACGCCAGAGTTCAATACAGTCTCGTTCAACCATCGGCTGTCTCCGTACATCTCCGACAAGCAGAGAGTCAGTCTATATTTAGAGGTCGCATCATCAAGCTATCACGTGACTTGGTATCTCTTGCTTGTCGGAGATTAACGGAGACAGCCGAGCATCTGGGTGAACGAGACTAGAGTTCATTATAGGTTGGATCCATACACTTTTTGAAATATTTCGAATACCGATACATAGTTTGATGAAATCAATTCTATTTTTAAATATTAGACAACATGATTCATAAGAGGTTTTCTCGAAATTCTTATCGGAAAAGTCCGAGAATTCATATTATAAAAATGTGTGCAATTCAAATAGAGATTATATACTACTTGCCAAGCAAAATAACATATCGTTGATTTTAAGATAAATAACAATCGATAAAATCAACTCCCATCAGTACTTCAATACTTTGATTCTTCATTACGTAGGGTCAGAAAAGTTTAACGACGCCATAGAGGTAATGATAGGATACAGAATCAACAAATGGTTCCATATATGTTGGAAGTACCTCACACCTCTTGTATGCACAGTAAGTGTAAAAATTACATAATCAACTTAATTTGATACCTTGCCGAGTAGTTGTGCACAAATCATTAAGATGTCGATCTTTGTGGATTTTAAAGGGTATTTTTGCGTTTCAATTGATTGGATTTAAACCCTTGAAATACAATAATGAGTACGAGTACCCTCCTTGGGCCCAAGGATTCGGACTGATGCTGGCCCTGGTGTCCATGTGCTGTATACCTTTCTACGTGGTGGGCAAACTTTTATCACTCAAAGGTCCAATCAAAGAGGTCGGTATCATTAATTTGGTGTATTGCTGTATTGATGATAAATTTTGTTGCTTTGAAACGAATATAAGAAAGATTAATCTCGGACGCTTGAAAACGGGTGACCAACTTTCTTTGCAAAATGTGTAAGAAAAAACGAAGAAGAACCCACCGACAGATGAATGAATATGAGAAATGAATTTTTCGATGATACTTCATACATTTAATATTCTGTAGCTTAATTATTTTAGATAAACACAATGAAAAAAAATGTAATAATTGGTAACTGCAAATAAAAGAAAAATAGTTACATTTGAAATTGTGAAATTTAAAAAAAAAACCTATTTGAATATAAATCTCCTGGTGTCTTTTGCTTCAACTCGATAGCAAGAACATTATTTTTTGTACATATTTTTCTTAAGCTACAAACATGTGAATTATGATAGCATAATGGATGTAG
This sequence comes from Magallana gigas, assembly GCF_963853765.1. Classification (NCBI taxonomy): domain Eukaryota; kingdom Metazoa; phylum Mollusca; class Bivalvia; order Ostreida; family Ostreidae; genus Magallana; species Magallana gigas. The sequence goes on along the minus strand of NC_088855.1, from coordinate 8,224,583 downwards.
TACTTAACATACATCTTAAAACTATTTACTACATTTTGACTGTTAACATAAACTTAGGTTCTTTTATGTTTTAGAGAATCAAGAAAGCGATTGTACCAAAACTAACAAAAGATCAAATTTCTAAGAAGTCGAGGAACAAAGATGGTGCCTTATTGTTACAGCAAATCGAGACTTAACCAATATCGATATTAATCATAGTATACATAATATGTATACATAATATCTTTTGAGTACTGTGGAATCATCATAACTCTTCTTAGCCCAGTGCTGGTGGATGTTGTGGTTTCCGCTTCAAATTTAAATCAACTGGAATTCGGTATTGGTATCAATGTATTAAAATATATTTCTAAGAATAAAATCATATATGTATCATCACCGATTTTTTAAAAATGATTGCAACAGGGAACATTTCAAATTTAGTATTATGATTTTTAATTTCAAGTACAGTTAACAATTATCAGTGATTTTGTCTTACTAGAAAGGTATTGTTTGAGTTGATGTGAACATATATACATGTATTGACTTATTGATTGAGAAAAAATCCTACTGACCACCGTTTATGTTGGTGAATTACATGTATAACTGTTTCTTAGAGGTAACGCAACTATTAAAAATGGAACTACTCTGATATTACCTGAGTTCTTTCTCTCTAATTACAAATTTCACTTGTTGATCACAGTATACATGTATCAACAATATATATTGGTTATAATCCTTTTTCAGGTATAGGATTCCTTCAATTTAACGACGTTTCGTGTACACCACTACCTGTAAGTAAAGTGAATAGAGGATAGCTGGCAAAGTCAAAATAAATGTTTTGACTGCTCAAACATATGATACTCAAACATTACATATATTTTTTCAACAATAACTTGATCCATAGAGTCAGATCACGTCTAGATGCCAGATGCAGATCATCAGATTACACAAAACGTGAAACGATGAGTGTGTTCTTACACAACTATTAAAGGGGCATGGTCACGATTTTGGTCAAATTCAGTTTTTAGGTTTTTATTATTTACAATGCTTTAGAAATGCGTTTCTAATGATCTTGAAAATAAAATTTGAGAGTCATTCGTTGAGTTATTAGGAAGATACAGGGCTCACAATTTTTTGTCATGTAAACAAGGCTCGTGCCCTGATTTTGTTTACATAGGTTCAATATACCAGTAAAAATCTTTTTCCAGCTTATTTTTCTATCTTGTTATTTATTTTAAACATATATAAACAGTTCCTAACGTTTAGCACATTCATTTTAGGTTTAAACCTGAAATTTTTACTTCAACGCGTTCAAAATGTAAACAAACGCATTGTTTACATAGCGAAGAATTTCAAGCTCTGTAATTCTTAGCTCAAGAAGCTCTGTAATTCGCTTATATCTCAACAAATGAAATGGCACTCAAATTTCGGTTGCCTATCAAAAATGCCTTTCTGAGGCGTTGTAAATATTAAATTGGAAAAATAATTTTTGACCCAAATCGTGACTATGCCCCTTTAAGAAGTTAAAGTGAGATAGCTGTTAAACATGTAACACAGCATTGAAAGTGATAAAACTCAATAATAAGCTAAGACATATTCAACTCAAACATACAGTAAAGGGTGTCAAAATGGTTGCTAAATAACTTTTTTCAAACGTTGATTTTTGATAAGTGATTGATACATGCCTAATTGTAATTTTTAAATGAAGTGTGATAGGAAACCTTATTGTTTGAACTTTAATTAATTTGTCTGACCTATTCCTTTGAATGCAATGTGAAAATATTTCTAAAATAATTAACAAATATGTTTTCCTGTTAATGTCATTATCGGCATCTGAACCATTCTGTGTTAAAATTATTAATTATGTCGCAAATTTAACATCTAGACGTTTACGCAGATTTTATGCCCTTATCTACGAATCATGTAAAAGAACAATGTTTTACAAAAGTTATAAATTCAATACTAAACGTAAATTAACGCGTAGAAGAAGCTTACGAGTGCAATTTTCCTCACAGAGAGCAGACAAAATTAAAGTGGCAACCAATGTTACGCATGCGCAATACGTACATTCACCTTCGTATTCATGTTGTGAGTCGTCTGCTGTGGCCGAAGATATTAAAAAACAAAAACTCAACTCAGTTCTCTTTTCTGTCTAGTCAATACTTACCTGGTGGATTTACTACATTTTTGCCAGTTAAGGGAAGGCATTACCTTGGGGTTTCTCCTGTCTCAATGCCTGTAGAATTCGAATCCAATGGATGTGTAGATTTATGAGATTGTTATAGGAGTTCTAATCTTATTAGTTGCATCTGAACTAAAACATTACGAATGCGACATATTATTAATGGCACATTGATTATTTGATAATTTAATCATTGCGTTTTACATGTTTTTGAAATACTTTTGCTTTTGAAAATCCATTACATAAGCAATTTCTCTATATAGGCAGTGTATCAAAATAAGACCAAAGTAATATTTGTCGCTATCATGTTTCATATATTTTAATGTTATGTGAAACCAATTAAAAACTTAACTAGAAATATGTGTTCATTTTTGTAGGGTCATTGGTGTATTTGCATTTGCTGTCATGAACTTGTATTTATTAAGCTTTAAGTAATTCAAAAATAAATTTCGATTCATCTTCAAAAAATTTAATATATGTATCAATGTATAAATGAAATACTCAAATGCATCCAATAATAATTGAAACTTACAAAACATTTAGTTAAATCAATATTACAAAATTTTAATAATTATGAATTAAAATTAACTGTACTTGAGTTAATTATAATAATTATAAAATTTGCAGGTGTTGTAAATGAAATTTGAAAAAAAGTAAATGGAATAAAACAAGTTATAACACTGTGATAATTAAAAATTGAACTTGAAATTTTTTAGGAAAATATTTAAGATTTGCAGGTGTTGATCTCTATAAGATAAGGTGCAGTGGATATGCACTGTTAAAATTAACATTTGTGGCCCGGTCAATTGAAACAGATGTCCTTGCATTTGAATTGCAGCCATTACATGTACATGCTTAGATAGTGATAACACAGTTATGACAGAGTTCTACAAATTAGTGTTCTTAAGCAATCTTAAACATGCATACATGAACATAAATACACACTTTATTCCTTTTCGTAAGTATGGGGCAAAGAAAATTATTTGTTTGGAACATTTGATTTAGAAGCCTTGAATAATTCAGAATCATCAAGATCCGCCATGGCTCGAACATGAAGTGAATACACCGTGTGCACGAATTCATATCATTATGAACACAGACAGATTGGGGGTGGGAGGGGGGGGGGGTGGTCCTCCCACTTTTTCTCGCAGCAAACAATTTTATTCTTAATTTATTCACATATAAAAAATGATTTATCATGGAGTCCCCAAACCCCACCAACTTTTTGGGACCATTTAAATAATTGAAGTGAAAATAAGGAAATAAAAAGTGAAATTGAAGTTAAATGTACAACGCTACCCTCCCCCCTTCCTCCTCCCCAAATGATTTTGGGAAGTTTTTCAAGATTTTTAAAAAGTCAGCCCACCCCTCCCCCACACTTTACAAAAAGGTGCTACGTGCCTGTGATGAGCATGCAGTTTATTTCATTGTCCAAGATCATGACCCAAACAAAATAACATTATACTTCGTTATGAATAAGATTAATTTCAATTTAAAGATAATTTAATTTCATTGTTCAACAATTAAAAATCACAATTCTTAAGAAAACTGAATAGGCAACAAATTAAACATTAGTTGCACCTAAAAATTTCAAGTACGATTTGTTCAGCTATAACACATTATTTAGTAAAGAAAAACTACTAATATCTTTATCTTTTTTAAAGGGACTTGGACACGATTTAAGATCAAAAATTTTATTTTTATTTTTTATGTATAAAATGGTTATTTTGTGCATTTTAAATGATTGACCAAAATATTGAATGTAAAAGTCAAGTTACAAGCGAGATACAGAGGAAGGAATTGGTTGTTATGTAAACGAAGCTCGAGTCGTATAGTTGTTTACAAAAAATGTAATGTAGAGAATTACCATTTCTTAGACAAAATGACATGTAAAAAAGAATTTAAACTAATTCAATATCCACATAAATACTATTATCAACAAAAGAAAGATACATTTGATTGAAATATACACCAATACAACACATATGTAAAAATGACAATATTCGAACTCTGTTTACAAAACAAAGAATGATGAACTTCGTATATTGCTTATAACTTCATATTTGACTTTCAAATTTTGACATAGCATTATAAACTTCTATATTTATCAGTATAAACATTGAAATTGAAAAATAAAATTTGAAAGTTTATGTCAAATTGTGTCCAATTCCCTTAAAAGTTACATGTTTTCCTATATCTTTATATAAAGCTCTCCTTCTCCAGGAGGTTACTATTAGAACCATTTTAACAAGAGCCTGGACTTTGGGTAGTTGTATCAAACAGCAATGTAATGTAGACCTGTCTATTTCATTGCTGACCACTCAACCATTGCTCTTTGAAATCAACAAGATTTGTCTAGATTTTGAGCTAAGACTACGCAATCGGTGCATATTTCGCTTGAAACCGCGTCATTTTTAACTTGTTTTGGCGCAAGAAATAGATAGATACGTCCAACCGAAAGTCCAAGGTCTTGTTAAAATGGTTCTATTTTAAAATAGTTGTCCATGACCATCCGGCCTCCCTAAGTACAAACCACGAAGTACCTTTACAACGAAATGCCTAGTGTTTTTGGATCATCGAAAAAATGAAGAATATGAATTTTGAATAAATATAAATACAAGAACTGAAATAAAAGGGGTTCATGGGCTACATTGCTCGCCTAAACACCAATATCAAAGCTTTGATCAATGCATCTATACAAAGTCAAGTACAAAAATATTTGGAGAATTCAGTAGAGAATTTCTTTACATTTTTAGTCACAGCTTTGTTTCAACAACTTCAAATCAAAATTTTAACAAGTTGCTTTAATAAAATTACTCATCATGGCTTTGCAGTTCTTGAAAATATAATCTTTAAATAACCCCCCCCCCCCAATCATGATTTGAACAAACTTAAATTTAAATATTTTACGTTAACTCTTTTTACAAGCTCTGTAATTCTGACAAAGTTCATTAAAGCAGACAAAGAAGTAAAGCATCATGTCATAAAACGTAATCAATAAACTAATCACGTTTTAAAGATAAAGGTCAAAGTCATTAATATCTAAATAGAAATGTAATTTTCCTGATCATTTTTTTTCCACTCTAAAAAATCTAATTAACATGAAAAAGAATTATTATGATTAATTTGTACGGAAACATATATTACATAATTATTTATGAGAACAATCGTAATCTTTGTGTGACCTTGACGCGACAATTAGGACAGTCTGTCAGCTGATCAGAACATTGACTGCAGAAAGTGTGCCCACACTGGAAAGCAATGCTCTTGTTTCTGTCGAAACATATTGGACAACATCTATTATCTCCGACGAATAATGCAACGTCTTCATGATCAGCTAAAAGAAATAAAAGTCCATAAAGGTGTGAGTTAGAAAATACAAACTGAGCAATTTGGAACTACATGGAAGAATAATTGAGATATGTGCATAATTAAAACATAATTTATTGTGTAAATTCAATAGTATTAGACAACAGGCATGCATAGCCTGAGTATATCCTCTCCTGAAAAAATCTATCTTTAAATATTACACAACACGATTTATATCGGGTTTCTCTAAATTCAATTGGCTGTCTGTCTGTTGGTGATGTGGATACTTGTCTATTTCTGTGTATGGAGGGGTGTCAAATGGAGCGGAAAGGTTTGTCATAAAAATCTTTTGATATCAATTTCAGCTTCAAATCGATAATAAATAAATAAAATTCATCTGTGTACAACCATACATCTGCAATTCTTCAAAACTGTAACGAATTTAACGTATGATATTCAATGTACGAACACAAAAGCTTGTTTTATAGAAGGATTTTATAATTCGTCATCCAATATGAGTCAAGCATAAACAAGAAAAACTAATGTTAATTATTTAAAAAAAAATGAAAATTGCTTGTTACAAATAAAATGATAATAACTGAAATTGTTAGTTTACAAACCTAACAACAATATTAATCACATCTCTTTCTTTTCCCATACAGGCGCAGAAAGAATTAAAATGAAATTTGATATGTACGTAATCAGCCTTGTTTTAGTAAACAACTTTTTTTTTAGAACAGTGTTTAATAATTGTTGTTATTGATGTAATTTGATGTGTAGTTTATCACCTTTTGTTTTTAGTCCGTCTTTATCAGGAAGTGATTTTTAGTTAATTAGTTTGGGTTCACGTTCTGGTGTGAATGTGTCAAGACAGTTTATCAAATAAATAAATCCTGATATATGCAGTTCACCAAATACACTGTATAAACTAACTTTACTTAAAAGCATATATACCGGATCTGACGTATATTTCAAATATCTTGTTTGACACTACGACACTCGTACATTACATTTATAACTTGTGAATGCGGTGGAGGTGATTTATGATTGTTACGCAGGTTCTGTTAGTTTAGGTGGTTTACTTCACGGTTACATTCCCTTACGTCATACTGCTCATACTGTTGGTCCGTGGTGCGACTCTACCTGGAGCCGGAAACGGAATCAAGTACTTCCTGTCTCCCGATTTTAGCCGTTTACAGGACGCTCAGGTTAACTATCATGATTTTTTCTTTCAGAGTATCTTTCAGTATCCATCCAGTAGTAGTAAAACACGTCTCACATATTTTAGCAAATGACATGTATTACACATGTACATGCATGTATTTAACACATGTGTAGTACATGTAGTGCACATGTACATGCATGTATTTAACACATGTGTAGTACATGTAGTACACATGTACATGCATGTATTTAACACAAAACAAATGAATAAAAAAGAGTTGATAGTGGTGTTTAAACTTTAATGTCTTCTTTGATATTAACAAACCAGCACTTGAAATTTCTTTTAGTTATCTTGTTTAAGACTAAGTATTTTCATTGGATAATTACCCTATACCAGGTGTGGATTGACGGAGGGACACAGGTGTTCTTTTCGGCGGCTATCGCCATTGGAGCCATGATAAGTCTGGGAAGCTACAACGATTTTCATACAGATTTTTACAAGTCAGTGTCTTTATATTTTCTATGTACCATGTCTCGGGTTATCTAAAACATAATTTAGGTTGCCTTTAAGACAGGTCAGTCATAAAAGTAGTTGCACAGCTACATGTAGCTTTACTGCAAAACTTGATTGCGTTTTTACAATTTTGCAGGCATACCATGATTGTAGCGGGTATCAATAGTGGTACCAGTTTCCTCAGTGGTTTTGCAGTGTTTTCTGTTCTTGGGTTTATGGCACATGAACAAAATGTGGACATAGACCAAGTCGCCGAATCTGGTACCAATACAGCTTTAAACACGAAAACTTCTTATGATATGAAAGCGCCATGAAATTATTTTATTTGCAAATATTATTATGCATGTTACTCAACCATATTGTTGATTGTACAACTAGGTCCTGGTTTAGTATTCATCGTGTACCCCAAGGCAGTCACCATGATGCCTCTTCCTCAACTTTGGGCCATCCTTTTCTTTTTGATGCTATTTTTAATTGGAATTGACAGTGGGGTATTAAAGAGTATATATCAGGATATTGATTACAATAAAAACTTTACTTGAAACACCCTGCAAGTTTTGAATTTGTAAAAGGTGTCAGAATTTACTTTCCACGTACAGTGGTTTGCACTTTTTATTTAAGTCTTTGGATATTGAGGAAATTGTCTTTTAGATTGATCGATTATTACTAATATATCTTCTAATGTTATGATATTTTGATGGCCTTTTAAAAATACACGTAGTCTTACAAAACCTTTAATTTTAAGTAAATCCAGTTCTAGTTTCAACATTTGTTTTAGTTTGTGATGGTAGAATCTGTGGTAGCACATATAAGCGACATGTTTCCACGACAGCTGTATAAGACCAAAGGAAGAATGATTCTGACGGCAGTTTTGTGTTTTTTATGGTACACAATGGGGCTTTCAATGGTGTCAAGGGTAGGTATACGGATATATTTTACTACAAACAATTTAAACGGGGAAACAAAATAATAGGTTTTTAAGAATTTAATGAAATATACATCGTTCCTAAACTTTTATTTAATGAAAAATTGTCTTGACACGGTCCATATTTAAAGAAAATCAGATGACTGTAATGTTGAATCTAAATATTACATGTACAAGTGAAGAAGCCAATAACAAACCAATTCGATGTATTTAAATGATATTTATAATTGTGGATTTCAAACAAAAAATCTATATGATAGGCTAGAAGTATATAAAACCCTTAATCATTTCATAATAACACAATGATATTCGATTGTTTTCATTATTTGGGAATAGGAGCCTAAATGAGTTTGATAAATTTGCAATACTCTTTTTAAGTGGTTTAAGAGGATAATGTCACATGATTCACAGTAAATAGTAAATCCTTTTAGTTAATTAATTAACCAATATAAAATCAATTCATAACTCAATCAACCTTGTAGGGAGGAATGTACGTCTTCCAGCTATATGACTACTATTCAGCCAGTGGTGTAGTTCTACTCTGGGTATGCTTCTGGGAAAGCATCGTAATTGGATGGGTATATGGTAAATATATTTATATATTCTTATATAGACGTTGATATAATTATATGATACAATGCTAAATATGTTGAATCATATGTTTTTTCGTTTTTGAATATATTTTGTTCTGAAATTATTCTTTAAAATTGAAAAAAAACCCACCTTATTGGATGGCTAGATATATAGAGGAGCGAGCAGGTATGAATAATCTTAACCGAAAAGGATATTATATACATGTACGTTGTTTTAGTTCTGTCAGTTGCAGCTGACTGAAAACTTTTTTTTCATTTTATATCATATACCAGCGAGTGGATATTTAGTGCATTTCTCTCTAAATTTGATACTAGATGTAAAATTTCCATATAATTTGTATTACAATAATTGTTTATAATTATAATGTGAGATAATAGTCTGTTTTGAAAAAAAATGGGGGGGGGGGGGGGGGGTGGGTGGTCACCCCAATTAAACTTCTCCGTTTTATGCATACTTGGTACACCATTTATCACGTTAAACACAATCTGTTTATTGTTTACAAATCATTATCTAAAGATGAATGTGTTATTTGTCGTGGTATGAAAATGTATGAAATTATTAAAACGCTAGTGTATGCACATTTATTTGCATATTTTAAACCAAAGTTGTCCGATTTAAAGTATCTGCACGACGTTTAACTTGTTCTACACTTTTACGCCATGACGTTAATTAGTCAACCCGCGTTCCTGTGGCACCCCGTTCTGAAAAGATTTTTTCCATCAAAACTAAAATCGCTTTATATTATTCCCTTTTATTTATTTACTTTTTGTGTGTTAATCAAAGATGTCCAATCTAAGGTATCTGCCCGCGGTACATGATAAACTCGTCCAAAACTTTTCGCCATGACGTTAATTAGTCAACCCGCGTTCTTGGTTACCCCGATCTAGAACGTGCTATCCACATCTCTCACAAGAGATCGGGCTTCGCAAGCGAATTCAACATTTCTCAAATGAATAATCTAAATAGGTTTCCAGTGAATGTATTAACTCTTTGCGTAATCATTCAATATAATTTCATTGCAAGCATATATTTTGATGCAAACACCCCTTACTTGGACCCGCCAAAGCGTGTCCACCACCTTACTTTCATTTTTACTATTTTGGGCATGTTTATCGGAAAGTTTGAAGAAGGTAAAATTCACTTATAGTGTATGGACATCATCCCACACGTGATTGGAATACCAAAAGTGTAAGCAGTAACTCCGCTGCAAGCATTTTGTAGTTTAAAATCCAAAAGTATATATATATATTCATTGGATTTAAACCCTTGAAATACAATAATGACTACGAGTACCCTCCTTGGTCCCAAGGATTCGGACTGATGCTGGCCCTGGTGTCCATGTGCTGTATACCTTTCTACGTGGTGGGCAAAATTTTATCACTCAAAGGTCCACTCAAAGAGGTAGGTATCATTAAATTGGTATATTGCTGTATTGATGATAAATTTTGTTGCTTTGAAACGAATATAAGAAAGATTAATCTAGGACGCTTGAAAACGGGTGACAAACTTTCTTTGCAAAATGTGTAAAAAAAAAAAAAGAACCCACCGACAGATGAATGAATATGAGTGATGAATTTTTCGATGATACCTCATACATTTAACATTCTGTAGTTTAATTTTTTTTAGATAAACACGATGAAAAAAATATGCAATAATTGGTAACTTCAAATGAAAGAAAAATAGTTACATTTGAAATAGTGAAATTTGAAAAAAAACTATCTGAATATAGATCTCCTGGTGTCTTTTGCTTCAACTCGATAGCAAGAGCATTATTTTTTGTACATATTTTTCTTCAGCTACAAATATGGGAACAATTTTAAATGAATTATGATATCATAATGGATGTAGTACTTAACATACATTTTAAAACTATTTACTAGATTTTGACTGTTAACATGAACTTCGGTTCTTTTATGTTTTAGAGAATCAAGAAAGCGATTGTACCAAAACTAACAAAAGATCAAATTTCTAAGAAGTCGAGGAACAAAGATGGTGCCTTATTGCTACAGCAAATTGAGACTTAACCAATATCGATATTAATCATAGTATACATAATATGTATACATAATATCTTTTGAGCACTGTGGAATCATCATAACTCTTCTTAGCCCAGTGCTGGTGGATTTGGTGGTGTCCGCTTCAAATTTAAATCAACTGGAATTTGGTATTGGTATCAATGTACTAGAATATATTTCTAAGAATAAAATCATATATGTATCATCACCGATTTTGTAAAAATGATTGCAACAGGGAACATTTCAAATTTAGTATTATGATTTTTAATTTCAAGTACAGTTTACAATTTTCAGTGATTTTGTCTTTCTAGAAAGGTATTGTTTTAGTTGATGTGAACATAATATATTAACGTAATGATTGAGAAAAAATCCTACTGACCCCTGTTTATGTTGGTAAACTACATGTATAACTGTTTCTTAGAGGTAACGCAATTTAAATAATAAGTATTAAAAATGGAACTCCTCTGATATTACCTGAGTTCTTTCTCTCTAATTATAAGTTTCACTTGTTGATCACAGTATACATGTTATCAACAAGTGAAAGCGGTTATAATCCTTTTTCAGGTATAGGATTCCTTCAATTTAACGACGTTTCGTGTACACCACTACCTGTAAGTAAAGTGGATAGAAAATAACTGGCAAAGTCAAAATAAATGTTTTGACTGCTCAAACATATGATACTCAAACATAACATAATTTTTTTCAACAATAACTTGATCCATAGAGTCGGATCACGTCTAGATGCCAGATGCAGATCGATTACACAAAACGCGAAACGATGAGAGTGTTCTTACACAACTATTAAAGGGGCATGGTCACGATTGTGGTCAAATTCAATTTTTAGGTTTTTATTATTTACAATGCTTTAGAAATGCGTTTCTAATGATCTTAAAAATAAAATTTGATAGTCATTCGTTAAGTTTTTGGCAAGATACAGGGCTCACAATTTTTTGTCATGTAAACAAGGCTCGAGCCCTGTTTTTGTTTACATAGGTTCAATATACCAGTAAAAATCTTTTTCCAACATATTTTTCTATCTTTTTATTTATTTTAAGCATATATAAACAGTTCCTAACGTTTAGCACATTCATTTTAGGTTTAAACCTGAATTTTTTACTTCAACGTTCAAACTTTAAACAAACGCTTTGTTTACATAGCGAAAAATTTCAAGCTCTGTAATTCGCTTATAACTCAACAAATGAAATGACATTCAAATTTAGGTTGCCTATTAAAAATGCCTTTCTGAAGCATTGTAAATATAAAAATTGGAAAAATAATTTTTGACCAAAATCGTGACCATGCACCTTTAAGAAGTTAAAGTGAGATAGCTGTTATACATGTAGCAGAGCATTGAAAGTGATAAAACTCAGTAATAAGCTAAGACAAATTCAACTCGAATATACAGTAAAGAGTGTCGAAATTGTTGCTAAATAACTTTTTCAAACGTTAATTTTCGATAAGTGATTGATGCATGCCTAATTGTAATTTTTAAATGAATTGTGCACTGGCGTCGGAAGCAAATTGAAAGTGAGGGGGCTAGACTAATCCTCAGAAATATTGAGAAAAAAAAGCCAAATTCCCAAAATCATGGAAATCTTAATCCGGGGGAGGGGGGGGGGGATTACCTATACTTCAAAAAAAATTTTTTACCTACCAAATTTTTTTCCCCAAATCATGAAATTCCTAATCCGTGGGGGGGGGGGGGGGGGGGGGGGTCTAGTAAAGTATGCCTCTGAATCCAACTTCTCAATCTTTCAATGTAAATTTTGAAACAATATTCTTTCCTGCGAGAAAAAGTGGGGGGGCTGAACCCTCTATCATGCTTTATGCCTAATGGTTAGGTATAACTTTGCAATAAAAGTTGGGAGGGGGGGGGGGGCTCAGCCCCCTAGCCCCCCCCCCCCGGTTCCGACGCCTATGTTGTGATAGGAAACCTCATTGGTTGAACTTTAATTTATTTGTCTGACCTATTCCTTTGAATGCAATGTGAAAATATTTCGAAAATAATTAACAAATATGTTTTCCTGTAAATGTCATTATCGGCATCTGAACCGTTCTGTGTAAAAATTATTAATTATGTCGCAAATTTAACATCTAGACGTTTACACAGACGTTACGCCCATATCTACGAATCATGTGCAAGAACAATGTTTTACAAACGTTATAAATTCAATACTAAACGTAAATTAACGCGTAGAAGTAGCTTACGAGTGAAATTTTTCTAAAAGTATAGTGGCAACCAATGCTACGCATACGCAATACGTACATTCATCTTCGTATAAGAGTTGTGAGTCGTCTGCTGTGACCGAAGATATTAAAAAACAAAAACTCAACTTAGTTTTCTTTTCTGTCTAGTCAATACTGCAAAGTGATTCTTACCTGGTGGATTACTACATTTTTGCCAGTTAAGGGAAGGCATTACCGTGGGGTTGCCCCTGTCCCAATGCCTGTAGAATTCGAATCCAATGGATGTGGAAATTTATGAGATTGTTAAAGGAGTTCTTATCTTATTAGTTGCATCTGAACTAAAACATTACGAATGCGACATATTATTAATGGCACATTGATTATTTGATAATTTAATCTTTGCGTTTTACATGTTTTTGAAATACTTTTACTTTTGAAAATCCATTACATAGGCAATTCCTCTATATAGGCAGTGTATCAAAATATCAAAATAAGACCAAAGTAATATTTGTCGCTATCATGTTTCATAGATTTTAATTCAATTCAAACCGATTAAAAACTTAACTAGAATTACGTGTTCATTTTTGTAGGGCCGTTGATGTATTTGCATTTGCTGCCGTGAACTTGTATTTATTAAGCTTTAAGTAATTAAAGAATGATTTTCGATTCATCCTCAAAATAATGATTAATGTATCATCAAAAGAAGAAATACTCAAATACATCCAATAATAATTGAAACTTACAAAACATTTGGTAAATCAATATTACAAAATTTAAATAATTATGAATTAAAACTACACTTGAGTTTATTATAATAATTATAAAATTTGCAGGTGTTGTAAATGAAATTTGAAAAAAAGTAAATGGAATGAAACAAGTTATAACATTGTAATAATTAAAAATTGAACTCGAAATTTATTATGAAAATATTTAAGATTTGCAGGTGTTGATCTCTATAAGATAAGGTGCAGTGGATATGCACTTTTAAAAAAACATTTGTGGCTCTATCAATTGAAACAGATGTCCTTGCATTTGGATTGCAGCCATTACATGTACATGCTTAGATAGTGATAACACAGTTATGACAGATTTCTACAAAGAAGTGTTCTCAAGCAATCTTAAACATACATAAACACTTTATGCCTGTTCCAAAGTATGGAGCAAAGCAAATTGTTTGTTTTGAACATTTGATTTAGAATCATTAAATAATTCAAAATCATCAAAATCCGTCATGGCTCAACGCTTGCACATGAAGTGAGTACACCGTGTGCATGAATTCATATCATTATGAACACAGACGGATGGGGGGGGGATGGGGGTGGTCCTCCCACTTTTTCTCGCAGCCAACAAATTTCTTCTTAATTCACATATTTAAAAAAATGTCCCCCACCCCCACCAACTTTTTGAGACCAATTAAAAAACTGAAGTGAAAATAAGGAAATAAACAGTGAATTTGAAGTTAAAGGTACTACGCTACCCCCTTCCTCCTCATCGAATGATTTTGGGAAGTTGTTCAATATTTTTTGAATGAGTCAGCCCCCCTCCCCTCCCACACTTTACAAAAAGGTGCTACGTGCCTGTGATGAGCGTGCAGTTCATTTCACTGTCCAAGATCATGACCCAAACAAAATAACATTATACTTCGTTATGAATGAGTTTAATTTCAACTAAAAGATAATTTAATTTCATTGCTCAACAAACATTAGATGCACCTTAAAATTTCAAGTGCGATTTGGTCAGCTATAACCCATATTTTAGTAAAGGAAAACTCCTAATATTTTTAACTTTTTAAAGGTAAATGTTTCCTTTTATCTTTATATAAAGCTCCCCTTCTAAAGGAGGTTATTTTTAGTAATAGTTGTCCATGACCATCCAGCCTTGTTAAGTACAAACTACGAAGTACTTTTACAACGAAATGCCTAGTGTTTTGGGGTCATCGATAAAGTGAAGAATATGAATTTTGAATAAATATAAATACAAGAACTGAAATAAAAGGGGGTTCATGGGCTACATTGCCCGCCTAAACACCAATGTCAAAGCTTTGATCAATGTATCTATATAAAGTCAAGTACAAAAATATTTGGACAATTCAGTAGAGAATTTCTTAACATTGAACAACCCTTTTTAGTCACAGCTTTGTTTCAACAACTTCGAATCAAAACTTTAACAAGTTGCTTTAATAAAATTACTCGTGGCTTTGCAGTTCTTGAAAATATAATCTTTTAATAATCCCCACCCCCCCCCCCCCCCCCCCGATCATGATTTGGACAAACATAAATCTAAATTTTCTACGTTAACTCTTTTCACAAGCTCTGTAATTCTGACAACGTTCATTAAGCAAACAAAGAAGTAAAGCAACATGTCATAAAACGTAATCAATAAACTAATCACGTTTGAAGGATAAAGGCCAAAGTCATTACTATCTAAATAGAAATGTATTTTTCCTGATCAAATTTTGTTTCAACTCTAAAAAATTGAATTAACGTGAAAAAGAATAATTAATTAATTTATACGGAAACGTATATTACATAATTATTTATGAGAACAATCGTAATCTTTGTGTGACCCTCACGCGACAATTAGGACAGTCTGTCAGCTGATCAGAACATTGACTGCAGAAAGTGTGCCCACACTGAAAAGCAATGCTGTTGTTTCTGTCGAAACATATTGGACAACACCTATCATCTCCGACGATTAATGCCTCGTCTTCATGATCAGCTGAAAGAAATAAAAATCCATAAAGGTGTGAGTTAGAATATACCAAATGTGCAATTTGGAACTACATGGAAGAATAATTGAGATATATGCATAATTTGAACATAATTTATTGGGTAAATTCAATAGGATTTGGACAACAGGCATGCATAGCCTGAGTATATCCTCTTCTGATATAATAGGTCAGATTACATAAATTTCATAAGTATACAGTATAGTATACATTTATAATTATAATCATGTATTTTGATAATAACATAAGTATTTTATTTGTGAATTGTAGAGATACAATAATGAATGAGTATCTACTTCATTATATTCTAATCTAGCTATACATATTTATTAATTGATAATAGTTTGAGTATTATTAGTTAATTGAATATTATACAAATATTGACTGAGGTTGAGGGCACCATTGATTATACATTGTATTAGTCCCCGAGGGACAAAATATTGCCCGACGCGAAGCGAGGCAATATTTTCGTCCCAAGGGGGCTAATATAATCAATGTTGCCCGAAAACACTGTCAACATTTGTTTTGTTATATGAAGAAACAAACCAAAATTTAAGAAATTAACTGAAAACAGATCGCCGTAATTTTCTTAGCTCAACAAAGAGTTCATGAATTCAATTTTGTGCAAAGTTCATTTCAAAAATATTCTGAGCATCAAACGGTCACTGGTGATATTCTGCCGACCGTAAGAATTAACAAACAGATGTTCTACCTGATTTAACTTCACAGTAATTCGCAATTCCTTATATCCGTTATAATAGCAAACCGTCGCATCGTGCGTCCGTTGTTTACTTGGCTTGACTGTCTATTATGACGTCACCTTGTTTTGGAGTCGCAAAGAATTATTTACGTCATCGTTTACGAAGAAACAAATCAGAGGCGATTATTTGAAATAGAGGGAATGTTCTCTAGATATTATTCCTACAATGTAGCTGGTCACTAACAAAAAGATTGACCGGTCAATATTTTTCGGACGAGCTAATGTTACAATTATTGCCTTATACTTTTCTAAAAGTGAAATTTGAAAAAAAAATACTATTTGAATATAGATCTCCTGTTGTCTGTTGCTTCAACTCGATAGCAAGAACATTTTTTGTACGTATTTTTCTTAAGCTACAAACAAGGGAACAATTTTAAATCAATTATGATATCATAATGGATGTAGTACTTAACATACATCTTAAAACTATTTACTACATTTTGACTGTTAACTTGAACTTAGGTTCTTTTATGTTTTAGAGAATCAAGAAAGCGAGTGTACCAAAACTAACCAAAGATCAAATTTCTAAGAAGTCGAGGGACAAAGATGGTGCCTTATAGCTACAGCAAACCGAGACTTACAAAAATCGATATTTATCATAGTATACAATAATATATTTTCAGCATTAACATCATTCTAAAACAAATAGCAACAAATCGGAAACCATTTTCATATCCCACATAAGTTTTCTTGATATTTAGCTATTTTAATATCCTTTCCAATGTATTGTTTTTTCTGTTTATTAATCTTCGTCTCTTCACAAATAAAGATGCATCTATAATCCAGAAAATTTATGAAAGGTAACTCTTTTGAGTACTGTTGAATCATCATTAAATCAACTGGAATTTGGTATTGGTATTAATGTACTAGAATATATTTCTAAGAATTAAATCATTTATGTATCATAACCGATTTTGTAAAAATGATTGCAACAGGGAACATTTTAAATTTAGTATTATGATTTTTAGCTCACCTGAGCTGAAAGCTCAAGTGAGCTTTTCTGATCACCTTTTGTCTGCGTCCGTCTGTCTGTCTGTCCGTCCGTCCGTCTGTCCGTCCGTCTGTAAACTTTACATTTTGAACTTCTTCTCTTAAAACGCTTATCCAATTTCAACCAAATTTGGCACAAAGCATCCTTATGGGAGGGCGAATATAAATTGCAGAAATAAAAGTCCGACCTATATTCAAAGCGGAGAAAACTTTGAAACTGTAGAAAAAAGGGGTGCATTTTTAAAAATCTTCTTCTCAAGAACTACTGATTCCAATTCAACGTAGTTTAGCATAAATTATCCTTATGGGAAGGAAAATATAAATTGCAAAAATTAAGGTCTAATTCTGTTTCAAATCTGAGTTATTACGAAAATAATAATAAAGGAAAGGCGTGTTTCAATCGGGTTCGGCATCCGGTAAAATGGGTAGACAAGACTTGGCCTGGGCAAAACAAAAGATTGGCAGTTATTAATCTGCCAATCTCATTAAAATTTCAGGATATTTGATGGACCAGTATATTTGTATTTGCTGTAAATATTGCTGCAAAATAATGCGTATTTGGAATTGACGATTGCTGATCTGCCCCGGTTTTTATTTTGCCACGGTCCGGGTTTGCATACCCATTTTACCAAGACTCGTATTCCATACTTCTAAAACGAGGTTCTTTGTTTAAAGCAGCAATGACATTATACGAAAAAGTGTCGATCTGACTATGATGAATTTGCTTGTTGAGCAACAGTTCGCGAATGAAGGGAAATGTTTGAAACATGCAAAATATATTGGTGCCGATTTTGTGAAGTAAATTGAGGCTAAATATTTCAATGCGCTGACAGTTTTCACACATGACGTTGGTGTTAGCTTGTTCTGATTTTCGTTTCGTTTTCATTATTTATGCTTTGTAACCTTGGAGCTATCGTCTGTATTTCGTGATTTTTACGTATCAAATCAAACAGAGACTTCGGTAAATCAAACAGTTAACTGTTTACCTGCATAAATTAAGCAAAATCTGAGGTATCAAAAAAGTACGGAAATACAATTCATTCTATCGGTAATTCGGCATTATCTTTTGCGTAATGGTAGATTAATGCAATAGGTTTTGTTGAAATGCTCGGCATTTTCTCGAGTTTATTCAGTTTAAATAGAGTTTGATATCGCTGTCGGAAATATGTAGGTATATACAAGTATATATATGATTCATTTCGAAAAAATAAATTGTGTTCTTTATTTGTTATAGTGCATGTTTCTTGTGTTTAATTGTTTACAATTTCTATTTACTAACCATATTTGAGTGTTAAGCTTCGAATTATAAGCAAGATACAGAGATTTGCTCACAATTCTATGTTTGTACACAGATCTTAAAAAATAAAAATTAAAAAAGTTAAAAAAAATTGTCAATATTTATTGAGAAAATTTTCAAAGTCTGTTCTTCCAGAAACCAACTTTAACAACTTATTGTATTGTAAACTTAACCTTTTTTCGTCATTATTACTCCTACTGTACATGTGATCCTTGACTGTGTTTGTGTACATTTGTATAAACTGATTTTGAACCTCAAATACCAGTGAACTGGTCTTGAGTGAATAAAAGAATTGAAAATCTTAGGCCATTCTTTTTTTCCATTTTAAATGCTGAATAGGAAATACCAAGTTACAAATCTTAAGCTGAATGTAATAAAGTCTTGTGAACAAAATATGACTCAAACCTAGGCGAACTGTGAGCTCTGTATCTTGCTTATAATTCTACGATTGAAGCTGAAATGTTGGTTGAACATTAGAAATTCTATATGAATTAGAGTATGTTAAATACTCGTACAAACAAAATAAAGATTGATATTCTGTATATACCTACTCTCTTGGGCCCCCTCTTTATACAATAAATAATGTGAAATCTACATCAATTTTGATAGTTTTTCAGACACGGGTAAATAAAAACGACATCTTTAAAACAGTTTCCATAGTTCTGACACATTTCTGTTGCGGGGATAAAGTAATTATCGCTATTCCTAAGAAAATATCACAGCGGAAAATTATCCTGGTTTGTACGCAAAGTAAATAACAGTCATTTAATTATAATGGAGAAGACAAATAAATTTTTTGAATGTTTTTAATTTGAGGAATTGAGCACTTTGAGGTACAATTTTCTTCTTCACATCTATACATGTAGGATTTTTTAAATAAAAAATAATAACAATTATATTTTTTTTAAAAAATACAATAACTAGTAAGTAGCTGATGAAAAAAATGTACCTTTATGCTTTCATATATTTTGATCGCTTTACAAAGAAAATATAGGGAATTGGAAGTTAACAACTTAACAGTTTACTCCTACCAAAAGTTTAGTTTTATATCTTGCGTAGGATTTTCTTATTTTGGTAAAAAAAAAAATAGTATTTCATAAAGGTACAATGTCAAAGATTACGTGTATGCAAAAATAAGTGTAAAATTCGAATACTTTATAATATTTATTTTTTGTTATTCTACCGAGGGACCATACGGCACAATATCTTTTGAACGCCCATTGTTGCTCAGGTGAGCGATGTGGCCCCATGGGCCTCTTGTAATTTCAAGTACAGTTGACAATTTTCAGTGATTTTGTCTTACTAGAAAGGTATTGTTTGAGTTGATGTGAACATAATATATTGACGTATTGATTGAGAAAAAATCCTACTGACCCCTGTTTATGTTGGTAAACTACATGTATAACGTAACGCAATTTAAATAATAACTATATTAATCAAAGTACTGAAAGCCGGGCTCTTTTGGTGTGTCTTTATGCATATTGTGTAGTAAAGACTGAAAATCTCTCTCTCTCTCTCTCTCTCTCTCTCTCTCTCTCTCTCTCTCTCTCTCTCTCTCTCTCTCTCTTGTTTTGAACATATTTTATTGACTAAACAAAAGGATCAGAAACAAGTTCTAACAACTTACAAGTTCCTCTCCTTAAATATAACAATAGTTGTCATGCATATGAATATAGAACAAAAGAAAATATAATATTGATATACACAAAGAAATATTATTTAAATCTCAAGGATTCGTCTATAAACTTTTGTACAGAAGCAAAAATGCTTTTGTTGATATGTAAAGGAAGGTTGTTGTTGCCATATACAAGTAAATCAGTGTCAATATTGACGAAATCTAACATAAACAAATGATCAAACATGTTGTTTCTCGCTCTAGCGTATTTTTTACAAGAAAAAAAGAAATGATACACATCTTCTGTTTGACCACATAAACACAACGGATTATTTATAATATTACGTTTACAAAGATCATAGTTTAATACACAGTTATGTCTCAGCTTTGTATGAATAATGTTGGTACAGCGTTTACCAAAAGAAAAATAAATAGGGGGTTTCGTAACTTTAGGCATATGTTTGCAAAACAAATTGATTGATGTGGCTGTTCTGGCCTCTATATTTAGTGAATTCCATTGATTGACAGCATTGGGTACAAATGATTTTTTAAGTAAATCTAACCTGCACTTAGGAACATTAAACTGATCCTTGTTTCGTGTGTTGTATCGCGATATATTTTCCCTCTTGTTAGGAATAATATCACATAAATAATCAGGCAGACTCCCCATGTTAAATTTGAACATAGTTTTCATCTTGGCGATGTATCGTCTGGTTTGTAAAATTTCCCACCCTGTTTCTAAGTAAAGCGCTTCCCTTGGTACAAAAATTGGCAACCCAGTGACATTTCGTGCAGCACACAATTGAACCTTTTCAAGTTTGTCTGCATCATGCACAGAACAGCCATCCCACACAATCGAAGCATATTCAAGGGTAGGTCTAATGAATGGAATGTATAATATAGAGAGATGCTCTCTACCCAATTTATGCTTAAGTTTTTTTTAAAAGTCCTAATTTTTTGTATGCAGAGTTTACAATACCATCAATGTATTCAGACCAGCTGAGATTTTGCGATAATAAAAGTCCTAAATGGCCTAAATATCTCTCTCTCTCTCTCTCTCTCTCTCTCTCTCTCTCTCTCTCTCTCTCTCTCTCATGCTTTTAATGTCGGCAAAGCATCAGAGAGCGACCAAATTTTGTAAGCGGCTGTAAACAAAAAACATGTCTGTCTAGTAGAAGTTAAAAAGTTCAACAGTTGCTGCCTTGAATTTTGCAACAAGCATTATATATTCAATCCCCGTTTCTTCATCGCGCAGCAAAGTAGTTCATGGAAATTTATGCGCACTTTATGTGTCCAAAATGCATAGTAATGTTTTTAAAACACGTTATTAATAAGAAAACTAAAAAAGATAGACAATTCATTCGAAATTTAAAAAAAAGAAACAAAATGCCAACACTTTTGACAAAACGTGGCTCTTTGTGTAACTATTTGGTATAGCGGAAGCTTTACCTTGACGCTGTTTAGTTTTTTGTTTATTTGTGCTATTTATAGTAACATTGGTGATTTGCCTGCCTATAGCCAGGACTCCGCTTTCAGCAGAGCCCGGCTAAAAATGGAACTCCTCTGATATTACCTGAGTTCTTTCTCTCTAATTACAAATTTCACTTGTTGATCACAGTATACATGTATCAACAATATACATTGGTTGTAATCCTTTTTCAGGTATAGGATTCCTTCAATTTAACGACGTTTCGTGTACACCACTACCTGTAAGTAAAGTGAATAGAAGATAGCTGGCAAAGTCAAAATAAATGTTTTGACTGCTCAAACATATGCTACTCAAACAATACATATATTTTTTCAACAATAACTTGATCCATAGAGTCGGATCACGTCTAGATGCCAGATGCAGATCGATTACACAAAACGCGAAACGATGAGAGTGTTCTTACACAACAATTAAAGGGGCATGGTCACGATTGTGGTCAAATTGAATTTTTAGGTTTTTATTATTTACAATGCTTTAGAAATGCGTTTCTAATGATCTTGAAAATAAAATTTGAGAGTCATTCCTTGAGTTATCTATCTTTTTATTTATTTTAAGCATACATCAACAGTTCCTAACGTTTAGCACATTCATTTTAGGTTTAAACCTGAAATTTGTACTTCAACGTTCAAAATGTAAACAAACGCTTTGTTTACATAGCGAAGAATTTCAAGCTTTGTAACTCGCTTATACATGTAACTCAACAAATGAATTGACATTCAAATTTCCTATTAAAAATGCCTTTCTGAAGCATTGTAAATTTTTGACCAAAAACGTGACCTGACCCCTTTAAATCATTGTTCTTTTCTTAGCTTTAAAAAACACATAAGGAAAAGATAATTAATTTGGTATTAATGCAAAATCGGCACATTTTTAATTCTATAGAAGTTTGTAAATGATGTCATGAACTTGTATTTATTAAGCTTTAAGTAATTAAAAAATGATTTTCGATTCATCTTCAAAATAGTTAATATAATATGTATCATCAAATGAAATACTCAAATGCATCCAATAATAATTGAAACTTACAAAACATTTAGTTAAATCAATAAAACAAAATTTAAAGCTACTTGGTCCGTTTTTTTTTTGTAATTACATTATCAAAATTTTTTCCATACAAATCATTTATCTTAGAAAGTTATGGACTTTCTCCTATTTACACCAGCAGAATCAGTATCCTTTCAAAGTTAGATATATTCAAAGTAAATAAAAATAATTTCTCTTTGGGCAAACGAAAAAACAAACCAAAATGCATCACGGAAATGTTTAGAAAAGGAAACCGCTTGGTTTCGTCCCCCGAATGATTGGGGTTATTCAACCCGCATGCTATGCATCGATTGTAAAGAAAACAGACTTTGGAAATATTAGCGAACAAAACGTACACATGTTTATTTGTCATTTGTCTGATCATTTCGACCTTTATTTAAAGCGATGTCAACGTCGTAATTCAACTATACCCGTCTCGTCGTCAGGGGTGAAATTTAACATGAGGCGAAATAACGCGGTACCTTTTAATGGCGTTTGTTTTGTTAGCAAATTTTGTACGTATTTTTCTTCATTGAAATTTGGTATAATTGATGGGTAAAACCACTGCAATGTCTATTATTATACATATACTAAGCATAGCCATCGTTTAAAAGCGTGCATAAAATTTGATATAAAATCGGACAAAGCAGCTTTAAATAATTATGAATCAAAATTTACTGTACTTGAGTTAATTATAATAATCATAAAATTTGCAGGTGTTGTAAATAAAATTTGAAAAAAAAGTAAATGGAATAAAACAAGTTATAACATTGTGATAATTAAAAATTGAACTTGAAATTTATTAGGAAAATATTTAAGATTTGCAGGTGTTGATCACTATAAGATAAGGTGCAGTGGATATGCACTTTTAAAAAAAAAACATTCGTGGCTCTATCAATTGAAACAGATGTCCTTGCATTTGAATTGCAGCCATAACATGTACATGCTTAGATAATGATAACACAATTATGACAGAGTTCTGCAAGTTAGTGTTCTTAAGCAATCTTAAACATGCATACATAAACATAAATACACACTTTATGCCTTTTCCTAAGTATGGGGCAAAGAAAAATATTTGTTTGCTGGATCATTTGATTTAGAATAATTCAGAATCATCAAAATCCGTCATGGCTCAAACATGAAGTGAATACACCGTGTGCACGAATTCATATCATTATGAACACAGACAGATGGGGGGGGGGGGGGGAGAGGGGGTGGTCCTTCCACTTTTTCTCGCAGCAAACAATTTTCTTCTTAATTAATTCACATATAAAATATGAATTATCATGAAGTCCTCCACCACCAACGTTTTGGGACTATTTGAAAAATTGAAGTGAAAATAAGGAAATAAAAAGTGAAATTGAAGTTAAATGTACAACGCTACCCCCCCCCCCCTCCCTCCTCCCGAATGATTTTTTTTGAGAAGTTGTTCCAGATCATTTGAATGAGTCAGCCCCCGCCCCCACACTTTACAAAAAGGTGCTACGTGCCTGTAATGAGCGTGCAGTTCATTTCACTGTCCAAGATCATGACCCAAACAAAATAACATTATACTTCGGTATGAATGAGTTTAATTTCAACTTAAAGATCATTTAATTTCATTGTTCAACAATAAAAAATCACAATTCTTAAGAAAACTGCATAGGCAACAAAATAAACATTAGATGCACCTTAAAATTTCAAGTGCGATTTGTTCAGCTATAACCCATTATTTAGTAAAGGAAAATCTAATATTTTTAGCTTTTCAAAGTTAAATGTTTCCCTAAATCTTTATATAAAGCTCTCCTTCTAAAGGAGGTTACTATCAGAACCATTTTTACAAGAGCTTGGACTTTGGGTAGTCGTGTCAAACAGCAATATGACGTAGGCCTGTCTATTTCATTGCTGGCCACTTAACCATTGCTCTTTGAAATCGACAAGATTTGTCTGGATTTTGAGCTAAGACTACGCAATCGGTGCATATTTCGCTTGAAAACGCGTCATTTTTAACTTGTTTTGACGCAAGAAATACATAGCTACGTCCAACCGGAAGTCCAAGGTCTTGTTAAAATGGTTCTATTAATGGTTGTCCGTGACCATCCAGCCTTCTTAGGTGCAAACTACGAACTACTTTTACAACGAAATGCATCTATATAAAGTCTAGTACCAAAATATTTGGACAATTCAGTAGATAATTTCTTAACATTGTGCCCTTTTTTAGTCACAGCTTTGTTTCAACAACTTAGAATCAAAACTTTAACAAGTTGCTTTAATAAGATTACTCATCGTGGCTTTGTAGTTCTTGAAAATATAATCTTTAAATAATCCCCCCCTCTCCCCCCCCCCCCCCGATCATGATTTGAACAAACATAAATCTGAATTTTCTACGTTAACTCTTTTCACAAGCTCTGTAATTCTGACAAAGTTCATTAAAGCAGACAAAGAAGTAAAGCATCATGTCATAAAAACGTAATCGATAAACTAATCACGTTTTAAAGATAAAGGTCAAAGTCATTAATATCGAAATAGAAATGCAATTTTCCTGATGAATTTTTTTCAACTTTAAAAAATTGAATTAACGTGAAAAAGAATTATTATGATTAATTTATACGGAAACATATATTACATAATTATTTATGAGAACAATCGTAATCTTTGTGTGACCTTCACGCAACAATTAGGGCAGACTGTCAGCTGATCAGAACATTGACTGCAGAAAGTGTGCCCACAATGGAAAGCAATGCTCTTGTTTCTGTCGAAACATATTGGACAACATCTATCATCTCCGACGAATAATGCCTCGTCTTCATGATCAGCTAAAAGATATAAACATTCATAAAGGTGTGAGTTAGAATATACCAACTGTGCAATTTGGAACTACATGGAAAAATAATTGAGAAATGTGCATAATTTAAACATAATTTATTGGGTAAATTCAATAGCATTGGACAACAGGCATGCATAGCCTGAGTATATCCTCTCCTGATAAAATAGGCCAGATTACATAAATTTTATAAGTATACAGTATAGTATACATTTATAACTGTAACCATGTATTTCAATAATAACATAAGTCTGTACATCTACAATAATAAATGACTATCTACTTCATTATATTCTAATCTAGCTATACATAATTATAAATTGATATTAGTTTGAGTATTATTAGTGAATAGAATATATAAATACATGACTTATGCTTCAATACCATAAGACTTTATAAACATCGAAGAAGTAAAAAAAAGTAAAAAAAGTAACGAAAGATATACAATCTATAGTTTATCAGATTGCCCCTGCCTTCATAGAATTTACGAATAAAAAAACAACAACCCAAATATGTTCAGATTTCACATTCAGCTTCCTTACAGTGTGTCTTTCTCTGGAACGGTTGACGAATTGAAAATATTCCAAACAGAAAACCCAGAATCAAAACTATTATGTGAGTTATAATGGTTGCGAATTCTATATCCTGAGAAATATAAGAAAAAAACCATACATGTACTTTTCCTTTTTTCAAGTATACATGATGCAAGATAAACAAACAAGCAAAATATCTATATAAGAATCAGATAAGAATAAAAATCTCTTTTAATATTGTACCACAGGGGCTCGTCACGAAGTTTTTTCAACCTTTTATATATACCACCTCTATACTATAAAATACACAAGGGAGGAATCAAAACTCGGAAAAATCGCTACCTCCTGATTTCGGTCGCCTCGTATTAATTCTTCTCAGATGTTAAACCCTGCACTCTAGGTATCATTAGATCGGGAAAGGACCATAGTTTTTAGGAATACCTGCAAAATTTAAACATCGGCAACAATTTTAGAAGTGTTCACGCATTTTCTTCCAGTTTACTCTCCGGTGACACTTTCTTCGATCAGATGTCGCGCTCTCATTGGTCAATTCAATGTTGCTCAAGATAACTCGTACGCGGACTTGTATTTTAGAGGGATTTTCAACCGATATATTCAAACTTGCTTTGATGCAAGAAATACATAGTCACGTCCTACCGAATGTCCGAGGTATGGTTAAAATATTTCTACATAAATATGAAAATTAATACATATACTCACCACGTAATAAGAACTTCTTCACTCATCATTTGAATATCCCTCTAAAATACGAGTCAACGTACGATTTATCTTGATCAACAAAATTAACCAATAAGAGCGCATGAATAAATTCGGTGCGCAACATCTGATCGAAGAAAGTGTCACCGGAGAGTAAACTGGAAGAAAATGCGTGAAAACTTCTAAAATTGTTGCCGATGTTTAAATTTTGCAGGTATTCCTAAAAACTATGGTCCTTTCCCGATCTAATGATACCTAGAGTGCAGGGTTTAACGTCTGAGAAGAATTAATACGAGGCGACCGAAATCAGGAGGTAGCGATTTTTTCGAGTTTTGATTCCTCCCTTGTGTATTTTATAGTATAGAGGTGGTATATATAAAAGGTTGAAAAAACTTCGTGACGAGCCCCTGTGATTGTTCGAGAGAAACTATACTCAACATCATTTTAGAACCAATATAAGGCGATGCAATCCTAATTGCTGTATATTGACGAACTTGTACATTAGAAATAAGTTATGGATAATAAATCGATTGCATGACTTCTTAATCATTTCATTCTACCTTTACTGCCAATACCAACGCTGTTCATGATACAGGTACAACTTTTTCCAGACAATTCATTCCACAATTGTCGAAATACAAGGCGAAAAGCTACTTTCACTTTAATCAAAATAAATAAACAAAAGTACGGAAGCCAGTAAGATTTATAAATATATATTAGATATTAATGTAACATGGTTAACCAACATTTTGTTATATACTTAATTTGCTTTATGAAAATTTTATATCAACTTCTCCGTATTGAAATTTTATATAAATTATTATTAAACCATCTTATTTTTACATACGACATAATTAGGTCATGAAGAATAGAGTATATATGTATACTAGTATATGAATAGCGACCTTGTTTCGTTTAATCTTAAATAAATAACCAAAGTCCAGACAACAGCAGAGAGAGAGAGAGAGAGAGAGAGAGAGAGAGAGAGAGAGAGAGAGAGAGAGAGAGAGCGAGCGAGCGAGCGAGAGAGAGAGAGAGAGAGAGAGAGAGAGAGCATTTTACACTAGAATGTAATTATCTTGTGTGCTATGATACAATATACTGATTTCTGTTAGTGAAAAAAAAAACCCCATCATTTTGCAGTCAAAATTATTATTACCATTTATTGGGCCCATATTTACAGAATTTACATTTTACGGCGATAGAAATAAACATATTTGCCTATTCATTGAGGTGTCGCTAATAATCGAAGGGATGCTCAAATTAAATTGTGATGCAGTAAGAATATTGGAGGAGCTCAAGGGAACTCATGCCTTCCTGATTGTGGACCATAAACATTTAGGAAATTATAACATAACAGAGAGAGAGAGAGAGAGAGAGAGAGAGAGAGAGAGAGATATTTTCTAAATAAAACAATGTAACTACATGACATCATTTTTAGCTAGGCAAAAAAGATAGCTGTATATGATTAAAAGTAAAAGTAACACCATATTTATTTTGATATCAGCAACTTGTGAGGGGGGGGGGGGGTTTATAAATATTTCATATCCGACTTGATTTAAATATTTAAAAAAAACGCATCAAAAATAACGAATATAAAATTATTTCTTTTTTCTTACATGCAATATTTTTAATACTTTATATTTCATTTGGATTTAAAAGTCTAAAGACCACAAATACCCCTATAAAGGTAGTTACATAATATCTTGCACAAGGTTTCAGACAGAAAATTTATTAGTCGAATATTGCGACGTTCACACCTTTAGATCTATCTGAAAGTATATATAATTTACACTGATATTGCCTCGTTGATCTTCCAGTTTAGTAAAACTTCAAAGACATTTGAAGTCCTGGCTAGTTTTCTTTTCTATTGTGAAAAGAAAATCAGTATGATGAGCTAAATGGTGATTTTTGGGAGTTGATTTTAATCAACTCTCCTATGCAGTTACTCTGGAAAACCGAAAGTGAAACAGTGTTTGGACCTAAGCACAAATCATCACCGCTGACAAGTCTTAGTTCTTGAATATAATAAAAAAATTCGATGTAATGTATGCTGAAGCATTGTTTTTCAAGGAAACTTATCTATAAGCACTTTGAAAATAGTCAGATTTTATATAATACGAACATTTTAGATATTTTTGTAGTCTCATGTATTCCTACGCCAGAGTTTAATATAGTCTCGTTCAACCAAACGCTTGGCTCTCCGTAAATCTCCGACAAACAGAGAGGCTCTCTTGCTTGCCGGAGATTAACGGAGACAGCTGAGCGTCTGGTTGAACGAGACTGGAGTTCAATATCAATAGTGCTTGGATCCATACCATTTTTAAAATTGTTTCGATTACTGATACATAGTTTAAAATCTATCTTTAAATATAACACAACATATTGGGTTTCTCTAAATTCTTGTCTGAAAAGTCTAATCAAAATTCATATTATAAAAAAGTGCGTAATTTAAATACAGACTAGAAACTAATTGCCACGCAAGATAAGTTGATTTTAAAATAAATGATAATCGATAAAATCAACTCCCGTCAGTACTTCAGTACTTTGATTTTTTTCATTGTTGAAAAAATTGCCCCACCCCCATGTACTA
Organism: Magallana gigas; assembly: GCF_963853765.1. Classification (NCBI taxonomy): domain Eukaryota; kingdom Metazoa; phylum Mollusca; class Bivalvia; order Ostreida; family Ostreidae; genus Magallana; species Magallana gigas. Next base: position 8,195,166 of record NC_088855.1, on the reverse strand, counting down.
GTATTGGCAGTATTGATTAAATAAAATTCATTGTAAAAAAAAAAAATAAAAAAAAAAATAAACATTTAGTCACTATAACATTGATATTGAAATCGATATAAATATTTTCAACTTTTAATTGAATAAGTTATTATATTTGAATGCTAATTGCAATCTGATGTTAATGCATGTCTATGCGCGGATCGGGGGGGGGGGGGGGGTCAACGGAAAAATAGCTAATGATAATAAATGAGATTAACCAACATTTCAGCATAACAAAAGCGTTTTAACAATATTCTTATTCGAAGCCTGACAAAGTATTTTGAATAATATCGGATATACATCGGAAATATATATCAAATTGTGTACATGACATTATTTTAAAATCAATTCAGAAATAGATCTAATTATTGATACTCAATGCTTTTTGATGATCCATAAAGGGCTATGAAAGTCACAATCTTTGCAGGAAAATTGCGTGTTGATTGTTTCCGGTTTTTTTTTTTGGCCTCTTGTTTTTTTTTTGCAATGCTAAATATACCGTTATGCTCGCACGGAAATCCAATAAAAAGAAGGAGAAAAAAAGGCATTTTTCATTTGAATAAGTGCCAAAATATTTCGTGACCTACATGTAATTAAGATATTTCTGCTCATTTAATTAAGTATTCAAAACAGGTATTTTTACAATATAAGTTATCCCAAGATCTAAATTTTCATATTGACTGGACGTGTATTAATTGCAATTGATAAGACAAGTTGATTATACCAATTTAAAAAAAAAATGCTTGTCAAACATAATTTTCAACTAGAGCAGAGCTCGTGGCAAAGCCACGAGTAGGTCTTCCGTTGTTGCTGTGAGTTGAAAATATATGTGATATGGTGTCAAACGATTATAATTACTTAACTTTCAGTTCTGCTTTTGTTATAAAAACGTGTTGTGATTGAAAGCCTGCATATAAAACGTGTTTTGAAAAAGAAAATGTTTTAGGAAAACTATTTGTCGCACACAGTTTATGTAATCGTAACAAACATTATTTAAAAAATGAGATATTTAATGGCGAGTTACATTTTCAGAGGATAGCAAGCATTGTTATAAACAGTATGTACTCATGTGTCATGTCAGGAATTGTGGTTTTTTTTAAACCGAGCCCGTTTACAAAACACGTAACCTTTACTCTAAGATAACTTCTTTATTTAAATATTTCTAAATTTATGAAGACAATGTGCAATTTAGAATTGTTGCGTGCTGACAAAATTTACAGACCCTGAAACGTACTACTACACCAAAAAAGCGTGCGACTTACGTGCGAGAAACGTTTCGTGTTAACCGTTTAGCGTTTCGTGTGAATCGTGAAGCGTTTCGTGTAAACCGTTTAGCGTTTCGGACAAAGCGTGCAGAGTTTCGGTCAAAGCGTGTAAATCGTTTCGAGCAAAGCGTGCGAGAACCATGTGAAACGTCCATCAGATTTTATTCGGAACTCTCTGACAATTTGTTTCAAAATGGCGCCCGTGTTTTACATTACATGTACTTTAAACTGTTTGTGATTGGCAAAACTCTTTTGTAGGTATTTTCATGAAAAAAAATCTAGAAGAAATGATATACTTATCATTTTACAAAATTTAATTTATTTTTAACAAACAAAAGAAAGGTATATGTATTAAAAGACGACTAGTTACAGAGTACATGTATATATAACGTTTTTATACGATGTTTCAGTACTGGTACATGTACAGTCCTTTTACCGGTAACGAATATTTGCCAATATCGAATAATTTTTAGAAAAATTATTGGTTGAAGACGAAGTTGAGGTTTTAAAAAATCCTAGCTAGGTAATTATAAGACAGAAATAAATATTCTATCAGTGCGTGAAGTTGTTTGCCATTTGTACGATTATTTACCGAATTGTTTACAAATTAAAAATGTGACCCACATATGAGCTGCCGGAAGTTCAAAGCAGAAAAAACGAAAGTGTGAAAACAATTAAGCCTTACTATGAAAATAAGTTTGTTATTGATCCCTATTTAGTGGATAATTAGTAAATATAATTCATTTAAAAAGATAATGCATCATATCAAATTATAATGGAGCTTTGAATGAAATTACGACTTCAAATAGAACCACGTGTAGTTTTCCTATATAGTTTCGGTTCTTTGCGACAGAAGTATTATTTGGCTGCATATATTGATAGATATACGGGAAAAACAAAGGAAAATGGCAACTACTTATCATCAATTACTATTATAAAGTGTTTTTATGAAAATTCAATATTATAAAGTAACGCAAATGAAAACTGTTCAAGTCCGGTTTCAATTTGACGGGAAAACGGTATGATGAAAATAACGATCATGTTATTTGTTTAAATGACATATTCCCACAATTGTTTTCCTTCTTCATTTATAAGTCCATTAACATGTACCTCTAGTATATTTTGGAAATTAATTCGCCTCAAAATATTCGGCCAGAAGTGATAAAGGGCGCTTAATTCGATACTGGGAAACGAATTCGAAACTAGGAAAATGGAGGGGGTGTTGAAATTACTGTCTCCGTAATTCATCCTTTATATTTTCGGAAGTTTTATACTACAATTTAGAAGGACAAAGAAACGCGATTTAAACAAAAAATAAAAACATTTGTAATTCCGATAATAATAGTTGCATGCACGACGAAACCGCATGCTGATTCGTTACCGGTAAAATGACTGTACAATATTAAAATTCGCTATATTAAAAAATATTAAATACGGTTAGCAAAACATGATTTCTGTTGGAACAAGCCGTAATCAACTTTAACTTACACGAGCATGGTTTGATAAGCATGTATTTTTTTTTATTTATTGACATCGATAACTCTTACTGAGACCATTCGGCTTTGCGCAAGCGGCACACATAACCTCGGACATCGGGTGAGACCTGCACCTGGCTGAACCTGTCAATCAAACTTTGTGTATTTGTTTTCATTGGATGGTCAAGCGTCTCTTTTTTTGTCAATAGCCAATGGAAAATTTATGACTTCCAGGTATTCGGAATCAGCATTTGATGAAGCACGCAATTTAAATGATAGTAAATTTATTAATTATTTGAACAAAATTAAATGTAAACATAGAATTAACATACTGATCATTTCTATGAATTGCGGGAAGTAAGTTCTTTGGAATCCCGATTATAGATATTTTTACAAGTAATCATTTTAATTATTTAAACCACTGTTGACGGAAAACAAGAGGTCTTAAAAGTAATTAACGCACAGGGATTTGTCTACAATGTACACAGTCATGCAATTAATTATTATGGGAATCTTTACGTATGGTACTTAATTCAAATAGATCATGATAATCAATACACTGTACGCCGTTATACATGTAAGGAGCGCCGGTAATATATACGAAGATTGAGTCAAAAATTTAAATCATTTTTATTTCTTGTTCTTTTCAATAAAATGTTAAATTACTTTGAAAAAAAATCCGAAATAGTAATTACAATTTCTTTTTTGTTTAATCATTTGAATTTTTTCTGAGGTACATGAGTATGTAAAGGACATATTTATTTACGCGAATGATACGACATAGAAAAAAAATTATCGGATGTTTGTATAACATTGTTTCCTAACGAATGTGACTAATTTAATTTTAAATATTTTTCAACATTATGAATGTTAATAATATCAGATTTATTTACTGTTTGTATTTTTACATCGTTACCTCTAAAACCAATAAAAATACTAATGTTAGAAGAAAAATCAAATCCCGCCGAATACTGAAAAACCGATTTCAGTTTGTAATCATACGGATTTTATTTTTGGTATTGACTATTGAGTTACGGTAACATTTTTTGTGGATGATTTTTTTTTATTTATTATTTTATGTAGTAAAAGCACCATTCCAACTGTTACTCAATTACATAAGAATTGATGACCCGGGGCTATATATGTTCTGAGCTGTAGCGACACAAGATTCTCGGTCGCACGTGGCGATTCAATTTTAAACACAGACTGACCGAATGAACAAACGCATGCGCGGATCTAGAGGGGGGGTCGGGGGGGTCCCGACCCCCCCCTGGAAAATGAAAATTTATTAAATTTACATAGTAAAATTATCGCGAAAATATGCCTCGGACCCCCCCCCCCCCCCTGGCAAACACAATTATCCTTCGGACCCCCCCTGGAAAAATTTTCTGGATCCGCGCATGAAACGGGTGGGAAAGTGAAACAAAATGTTACACACAAGAAGAAGCCACTAAAAATGATTTTCGACAGATCTTGATATCGTTTCGCCAATCAAAAAAAAAAAAAAAAATACCAGCGCGAGCTCCTGTCAGCGGGCCGGGGGGGGGGGGGGGGGCAGCAATGAGTTCGCTTCCACAATGAAACGTATACATGTAGAAAAACTACAGAAGTGATTAATATGTGACCGATAGAATCTAATCCAAAGTTGTTTAAAACTCATGTGAATATTCTTTTAAATATTCATCGAATGCCTCAACTCTGGACATTCTTTTATCGTGCTAGCACATACCGCAAGCATGTAATATGGAACTTTGATTATAATTTGATTTGATTTTTAAACCACCTTGTACGCTCTCGTATACATCAATGCTTAATCAACTGTACAAGTAAAATAAATTTATCTTTTCATCTTAAACCAATATAATAGTTGAAAACATAATAATCCGTGCAAAATATGAAACATGAACGCGTGATAAGGTACATGTAGAAGATCACGAACCGACCGCGGATCACTTGTCCACTCGCGCCGGATCTACTCAGCCATGTGCGATGGATGATCATCATTTAAATGTTTAATATTTGGGGGGGGGGGTTGTTGTTGTTGTTGATTTAAAACATTATTTGAACAGTTTATAAAATATTTTACATAAACAAACCAACCATTAATTTATGTCTGACGATGTTTCCGATTTGGAGTAATATCGTTCATTAATATTCATTTACACTCAAATTTAATTAAATACAAAATGGACAAACTTTTATAACATAAAATTAAAACAGTTCTTGTATTTACGGCTATATTTACTCAAACACGTTCATATGCATGGAAGTGTGCGTCTCGGTGTGCGAATCTTGTGTATTAAATAACCGCTATGTAGTGCAGCCGTGGCTGAGATCCTCGGCCGTGGGCGAACGATAGATTACGTAAAGGTACAACGCACAGACCCGCACAGCTCATAACCCAGGAAGCTTTGAAAAGATTGCAGTATAATGACCTTACTCTATCAAATAGAAGTTATTTATTTTAAACTTAAAACCCACAATTGATCTATGTCTATTATTGCTTTAGATTGAGAATGCCATTGCTTTTATTAATTAACTGAACGATTTCTTAATTGACACCCAATCGTTTAATCCATAAATATGTGTAATCAAAACGAAAACAATTCTTGAGTTTGCGGATATATAAACACATATATGAGAGACGCAACTCTCGTGTATTAGATAACCGCTGACCGCTAGGTAGTCCAGCCGCGACCATGGTGACCGATTTTCTCGGCCGCTAGCGAGGGAGAGCTTACGTAATGGTACACACACACACAGCTCTGATTCAAGGTAGATTTTAAATGCATGGAGTTTATAACTAAAATGTAATGCATATATAGATGTTTTTAATTCCATATTTTGTGGTTTACTAGAAAAGAAAAAGTTAACAATGATTTGTTTTCAAAATCCCATTTTTAAGCATTGTGCATTATAAAAACTTAACAACAATGACTTAAACTCCTAAAAAAAAAAAGCACGTATTCTAAAAAAAAAAATTCTTATGAATTAATGCCGTTTGTATAAACCAGCATACTTTCTGCAGTAACTTTATGCCAGTTGTACGCGCAAAGACTTTCGTTAACTTGTCAAATGAAAACAGGTACATGTTAACATGTAAGGCTTGTTACACTCATACTACACAAATCACTTACAAAATAACATTGTAACGACCTTTATGAGATCCCAACAAACAACTTTTCCAGCGACAGCCATATCAAAATCCTAACCGTTTTTGAGTTATTAAGCAAAAACTTTTAGGGGCCATCGGTCCTTAATTTAAGGGGCCAGCCCTTTTGTATTGGTGTCAAATGAGAGCCCTTGATATTCTGCGAAACTTTTATTCTACATGTTTTAACAAATTATTTTTTGTTTAAAAGATACAAAGGAAAATATGACTAAATTTTCGCACTCTTCCGAATCCTGTTTTTTAACCCCCTACCTTTTCCTAAATAAGGAACGTAATCAAAAAACAAAAACCGATGTATACAACTTCAATGTCTTTGTTATTCAAATTCGTTGGATTCCCATTCCCTGCTATCATAGTCTCGGAGCCTTTGTCTGGAAACCAAAGGCCCCAAAAAATTTTAAAAGGGGAATAACTCGTTAACGGAAAGGGAATTCTAACTTTTATGAACTGATGAAGATAGTGTTTTGTAAAGTACATTAGCCCTGAAAATTTGAGCAAAAACCGTTCAGAAATGAGCACGATATGAAGCCTCAAAGTTCGCGTCTAGGAAGAAAAAAAAAAAAAAGAAAAATAAGAATAATCTTAACCCGCACAATAATAGAAAGGTCTTCCGTTGGAAACGGAAGACCTTAATTAGAGATGATGTTTAATATACATTCCATTCATCAACCTTATTTCCTCCAACAGGATATAACTTACATTTGTTTGATATGCATTCCGACAGAAAGACACTCGGGAATGAATCTTTAATCAAATTAACCCCCGGTGATGTCGTTTTTGTTGCAACTTCAACTTTTTGTAAGAGCTGTCTAACGTTATCGATTACTATGGATAAATAAATGATCAATAAATTTTGAATAATCATCAACATCTATCTTTACAACAATGTGAGTACAATTTTTTTTATTTAACATGTTTTAATTATTCTGAAATCAGTGCTATCAAGCTATTGCCTCTCGTTAAAAAAATAAGCTGTGTCAAGTCATCATAAATCATATCATTTTACCTCAGACAAATATTTATGTCAAATCATCATTATTATTTATATTTGGGGAATTTGAGACTGACTTCATCATAATTAATTTGTGCAGTCCGTGATTTTTTTTAGTTGCTAAAAGTTTCGACGACCAATCAATACACTGGTTAGATCTGGATCGTTTATATTTCAGTTCAGTCAGTTTCTTTTGATCTGTGAAATAGAATCAGCTTCCACAAAACAAGGGGGAATAAAACGTATTGAATGTTAATATATGTAGATAAATTTCATCATTTGAGAAATAAGTGACAAGATATCAATCATGAAAATAAAAGATGGACATAAAGATATGACTTTTAAGGATAATTTTTAACTCTGATAAAAATCAGTACTTAAAAGTCTATTAAACTGATATTTACAATATATACTTTTCTTTTGAATCAAAGTCATCCTTGTTTCGTAAAAGCTCAAAAAACTGAAGATATATACCATGATAGCGATCAGAAACAACTCTCATATCAGAGAAATAACTACATAGTTAATCCTTGATGTATGCTTTACGAAACATTCACAAAATAACAAATAATAGAAAGGTCTTCAAGAAAGGTCACTTATGAGTGGCCAAGCTCGTAAGACAGAGGAAGTTGTTGACAGGAAAACAAGCAGAGCGTTTAAAGACATTAGCCTTAATTGCAAAGAGTGATCATAGCCTGCTATCAATATTCCTCGGGAATCGGCAAATAAATCTTTTATATAAACAAAGCAAAATGACACAATAACAAACAAGTTATTTCCCCGTGTAACTGTAAAAAAAAAAAGAACACATTAATTTTATGTTACATTTAAAAAATGATTGATTAAACATTTTTATTATATTATTTACTGCATCTCATAAGTTTCAAATACGTTTATGAGTATCTGGAAGGTGAAATGAGATAATATTTTTATGCTAAATATAGCAACCCCCCTTCCGATCTCTTTTCCTTGAAAGGAAATTTAAGGTCACCAATGTCAATTCTAAATTTGTATTCATATTTTCATCGGTATTGACTTAAACATGCAAATCAGTTATGTTTATGTAAAAAAAAACCTCGTGATATCCTTTTTAGGTAAATACATTAGTCGATAGGTGGTTATATAACTTGGTTTTATAACCTGTAGACAGCGCCATTCATTATAATACAAGCACTATCAAGAGTAACAGCTTATTTACGTCAAGTGCAGTTAAGCTACTTAGACAGAGAGATTAATTTTTTTTTAGTTTCTTTCTCCAGTTTTTAACAAAACTTTTGCGATGCAAATGACCTTTGCTGCGAAGGGTAATTATTTTATTTCAACTTTTCTAAAGTTGGAATGTAATTTTTTGTATAATTATGTCTTTTATCGTTTGTCAAGAAATTGTTAAAAATAAATCATTTTGAATAATGCTATTTTACAATATAATGACATAAATACCTTATAACTTTTGTGGAACTTTAAGCAGGGGATTTTTTGGATCGGTATATCTCCAAATTCTGCAAATGTGGAGAGAAAAAGAATTTAGGAGAGGTGAAACAAGAAGAGGAGTATATGGAGAGCGTGCTACAGAAACTAGTGTCTTGGAGGTGGCGAGTAGCTTACATATCGCTCTTTGGAATGGTCACCCAAATAATGCACAGGAACTGTATCAGTTTTGCCTTAGTGTGCATGTGCAAAGGACAAATTGATAACACAAGTCTTCCACACTCTCACAGTGATAAGGAGGAGATCAATTCAGATGCGGTAAGTGATGATTGACATTTCAGGCATGATACATTAATTTTTCAAAGAAACGAGATGAGGATATGATGAGAGGATTTAAAAAACGTGCAAAGTTATGAAATTTATTCTACCACAGAAATTAAGTCTACAGGTTTTAACTTTGATGCATTATAAAGAAAATATTTCGATTCTTTGATAGAAACCTATCATATTATGAATTTCATCAAAATGATCTTAAAATTGCGACAAGAGGAATCTGAGGTTTTAAAAAAAATTCTCATGTATCATTCTCGTACGTGAATTGCTTTTTCTTTCAATTCTTTGCCATTTTCCTCTTTTTGACATTAACAATCAGTGATAACAATAGAAGTATTTAATTATAAAAATACCATAACTGTGATACATTTTATTTTCCTAAAAAAAAGAACTTTACACGTTCAATTTTTAAGTAATTTTTGTAATACATTTTCGCCCGAAAAGATATTAATTTTATCGTGTAGGTCAAACATTTTATGATGGTATGAGACACTTCGATATTTCAGTGTCAATAGTTCCACGTTTTCAAAATATAATCATCGTTTAAACAAGTTTGAAAAAAAATAATTTTGACCATAAAAAGCTGTCTATCAAATTCAGTTTATTCACTCAAACCATGGAAGGGAACATAAGGTCAATCAGTATGTACAGTTCGAATATCAGAGGTATATTTTATATAAATAGATAGGTAGTAAATAAATAGTAAATAAGCATAACTATACAATATAAATTATACGATGAAAATAGGGAAAAGTAGAATTATGGAGGACCGATCATTTTATCAAACTGTATAATTTGATAATGAAATAACATTTTTTTTACAAATTGTAACATTAGTACAAGACATAAGCTCAAAGAACTTAATAGTATTTGGCGCTGAACAGTATTTATTCTCAAGATATTTATGTCTAAACGTCGATAACGTTTTACTTTCAAGAATATAATGAAATTCGTCAGTAATTTGACCTGAATTACACAATTTACACACTCTCTGGTTTAAAGGAACATTGTACCATTTCCCAGTCTCCATTGGGAGATGGTGGTTTGAGGTTTTAAAATTCATATAAATCTTTCTGAACTTATGTGGCAATATATAAATGTAATTTTCATGACAAAATTTTCTTTAAAATCTTGTTTATTTACCCTTTTGACGACTAATAAATTTCACTCGACCATTTTTGGATATATTGGTCTTGTAACCTCAATTTGCTTGACTATTGCATTATTCCACTTTGCATTTACAGCATCTCGTTCTAAAACTTCCGCCAATTTCGAACTCATTACTAACAGATCTAAAGCTGACGTTTAATTTAATAATTATAATTAACCAATATCGCTACGCTCTACGCTGTTAGGAAAATAACATATAAATATAATGTTATTAGCAGTGCCTCACATTTAGAAGTGTTCAAAATCTTTTAAAACTTGAATAAATCAATTTTGCAATTTGACAGAGCAAAAAAAAAATATCGTCATTAAAAGAACACGTTTCTAGTTCATTTTTTATCACGGAAATGATAATACATTGCACGTTTTCTGTATAAAGTTCTAACACATAATTATTTCTGATTAGGCAGTATACTGTGGTTTCATTAATATTCAAGGGTATCAATTTTCGTGGAAAAAGTGAAAATCACAATTTCAAGGATACGTTAATTCGTGGCCAATGACCCTATCAATACAAAATGTTAATAGAAATTGCACTTCAATGAACATTTAATTTCATGGATCAACTTAATAACGAAATCCACGAAAATTGGTATTCAACGAATATTGATGAAACCACAGTATATGTTTTTATATATTTTTATATTAACGTAAAACGAGTCAGTCCAGGAACCATATAATTACAAATAAAAACCACAAATGCTTTTGCCGTATTTCACGATAATTACATAAATGTAAAGACCGTACATCCTGTTTCTTACAGATGTCTGACAATATCTGCTGGGACCGTACCACTCAGAGCCTAGTGCTGTCATCCTATTTCTACGGACAACTTATAGCCCCCTTTATATCCGGATTGGTGACCCAGCGCTTTGGGGTCAAACGCCCAATGGCGCTTTACATGCTGTTATCCTCGGTTTTACTGATGGCGACCCCTGAATTGGCACGAAGGAGCTCCAGTCTGACCATTGCTGTTCGGGCTGTACAGGGATTCCTAGGGGTATGAAGAAAAAGGAATCATGGTTACTTGGAACAGTTAAACACATTGAGAACAATTTGGAAATAATTTTAAAAAAGTAGTTCGTCTTATAACGTGTTTTACTTGTTTTACAGTCGGGATGCCTACCAATGTACTCACAGCTGTGGGACGAGTGGGCCCCGACCTCAGAACGGGGTGAACTCCTCGCCTTCACACTCTCAGGTAAACCGACAGGTTTATTGAAGATAAAGCTAAATTTGATTATAACGAACACAGATATGGCAAATTTACGACTGTATTTTATATCTTTAAGATCCTGATATGGAAAACTGTAGTATATATAACGAACACTGGTATAAATAAATCGGGGATATACTACTGTGATGTTTAGATATTTGTTTCTTCCAAAATTCGGCCACAGGTAACGAAATCAACCGAGGGTCGACTAGACTGTCAGGCGATTTTTATAAATCTACTGTCGGACGGCTGCCGTATAAGGGTTACTTTAAACATCTAACGTCTCTTCATTGGGGATGTCATACATGTATAAATAATTTTTTTTATTTCGGTTTAGCATGTCCATGAAAAGCTATGAGTCTGTTTTTAATTAGCATACAAAATAAAGTTGATTTTTCAAGATCAAAAGAGGTAAACTATCTAGATTCTGACATCAAGATCAAAAGAGGTAAACTATCTAGATTCTGACATAAACAAAGAGAGCAACATTTATTAATGGAGACTCGTGCATTTGATGCATTCTGCTTGACGTGTCAACAATTTGAAGGAACCTTGTTCCAAAGTTTGCATTGGAAATTCTCCAAAATGACAAAATGTTCATACATTGTCAAACGTCTCATTGTCACAATTATAATTGTCTTTGGACGAAGTAAAAAATGAAGAAAAAAGGGGCTCGTGTTAAGAGACGTTATCACTTATATCAATTAGCATCCGACTAGGGTGAATAAATAACAGATTAATCAAGTGTCCAAAATCAAGATGGCGTTTAAGTGTATTTAAAAGAAGAATAAATTCTCGTATACGTTTAGTATATATTTTACTAAATTATTTTACTTATGTACTACATTAGGACTTGACTTGGGAATACTTGTTGCCTTCGCCAGTTCCGGATATCTGTGCACAATTCCAGTGGACAAGGGATGGCCGTTAATTTTCTATACTTACGGTACCCATTTCACTTTGTTTTGGAGAGTATATAAAGTATGTATAGTTGATAATGGAATAATAGTACTGAAAATGTTACATAAATTGATAAAAACAAAGATTTGATAGAAGCCGTCATATTCACTGTGTAGGTGGCTTGACGTTGATATGGGTGGCGACGTGGCTCTTGTTTGTGACGGATTCACCGAAGACGCACCCCTTTATTAGTCACAAGGAGAGAAAATTCATACGCGGTAATAGACACGACCATGTCAGTGATAAGGTTAGTGAAGCCCTTCAGTTACCACAGATTAATGGGTTTTTTTTGCCAACTTTTCATACTAAAAGAATTGCTTTGTGTTCTACAGTCAGAGAATGATCCAGTAAAGACGCCGTGGCTTTTGATTCTGAGGTCGGGACCAGTGTGGGCGATGATGGCTGCCATGGTTTCTGTTGCTTCCGGAATGTCTCTAGTGTTTTCATACCTACCAAAATACATGGACAATGTGCATCATCTTAACACAAGAGAGGTACATTTTAGCAACAAAGAAGAACTTTAACAAAATATTGTCATTTTAAGATATTTATAATTTCTTAATCTTACAATTACAATTGTTAGATTCCGTATTGTGTGTGGGAGCATAAACTATTTGAGATGAAAAACAATCTACATGTATATGATAAGACAACATATATATATATATATATATATATATATATATATATATATATATATATATATATATATATATATATATATATATATATATATATATATTAAAAACAATATAAATAGAGTGAAATATATTTTACAATAAGGTATTAAAAGATTATGAATTATACATGTATATAATGATAAATTATTGAATTTATCTTTTGAAACAGAATGGACTTTTGTCATCTCTTCCCTTTCTCGGCCGTGGTCTTTCAATCATCTTAATTGGTATCTTAACAGACAAAATCCTACAGCGGAAGTGGATATCTGTTACCAAAATGAGGAAGATAAACCAGTGTTGTTGTAAGAACTTGGCATATATACCTTATCGTAATCATGAAGATTAATTTTTGTGACATATACATATATACTATATATTTCAACACTAAAATAAGGGTTTCGTCGTGTTTATATATTAATTGTATGTTATTATAAGTAAATAAGGTATCTCACTACATAACGACTTACACTTTTTAATACACTACGCCACAAGATGGCGATTTTAATTTCCTGTTTAATTGTTTGTATTAATAAATTTAGTTGTATATTATCATGGCGCATAGCATCACCGCTAGCCAAGGGTTTCCGATACACTACGCTTTGATAAGTTGCAAATCTGTAACTCCCGGCCTCGGGGCCACCAACATGTAAAAATCTCAGCGTCGGTGGCCCAAAGCCCGATCTGAAAAAAATTATCAGACAGATGATATGGAAGTTTTAGTTTCATACGTGTTAAAAAGTTGCAATTTACGTCGCAAAAAATTACGCTAGTTTTGGACTATCTATCATAATCAAGTATTTTTTTTTTACTGTTTTGAGAAACTATAGGTAGCAAGGGACAGTTTCGGATAAAGTACCGATTTTTGTAAAATTTGGAGTTGCTGTACTTGAAGGCTTATGAGTGTTTCTAAAATTCATGAAATGATTTTTAATGATTATCATTAGTTAGAGGGGTGTCTCTTGTTGAAATTGATATGCAATATGTAGGCCCCATATGTTAGGTACGTGAGAATCAGAAGTAAAATGCGAAACCTGCGGCTATGACTTGTGTTGACTTTACACAGTGAAATTGCAAGTTACAGACGGGAGGTAAAATAACACGAAAAGTAGGTGGATGGGACATTGTAAACTATACACCTGTAAGTTTCTGACATGTGATAGTGCAACATGCGCGCGGTACGGAAGGTCAACCCTCTGCAGGGAATTAGCTTGGGGGGGGTCTAAAAAGCTGAAAAATCATGAAAATTAGCAAAATATGAAAGGGTCAAATCTCCTAAAAACCAGTATGTAGAGAATTTTACAGGTTTTGACTAGTAATTTTCTTCAGAAATTGGTGATTGGCCTTATAAAGAGTGAATGAAAGGTATTTGTGCTGAATGGGAACTGAGGAAATTCTAGTTACAAAGTTCCGAAGACATGCATCCCTTGGCTACAATGAATTGTATAAAAAAAAAACTGTCCCGTGCCTCATAAGTTAGGGTACTGAGCCACCTTAAATGATTTTGTTTACTGATCTAGTAATTTGCACTCTAAAAGTGACATTTATACGTATCGACAGTTCTATAGTAATGTAATTGTGTCTCTGCTATTATTTTAGCTTCTTTCACGGCGGCCCTGTCCATTTACTTTGTCCAGTATGTACACCGAGCTGATCTGGCAATACTGCTCATAACTTTGTCTACGGCATCACTAGGAGGAACCATGTCAGGAGCATACACCAATTCTTTGGAACTGGCTCCAAGGTGAAATTAAAACATTCCAATTAAACAACAAATTACCTTATATTCGTTTGTTTACTAATTACAATTTAAATGGATGCATCTATTCAACAAATGCATTTAGTTTACTTAAAGAGACACTAAAGATCGTTTTGCGCATATGCCATGAAATGAAAATTTTCCTGTAACTTAAAAGTTTGAACTTTGCAAAAAAACGCTTTGTGAAATCTTAAAATTTTTAATTTATCGCTAAAATAATTTAAGACTGCCTATACAGGAAATATCTTTAGCTTAGCGCTTTGTTCAACAGTGCATGAACATTGATTGTAAACATTTCAGCATAGCTTTCAACACGCAAACAAGACCACGAGTTTCGACAAATGTTATCACCAAAGTGTAGTAAACTTCAAACGCTAGTTAATTTAGTTTTTCAAAACATTTTCTTAATTGCCAACATACCACTCACGTATTTTTTCTCGTACCCAAGAAATATATCCGTTATTGCAAGTTATTAGGTCCTTATGGAGTTTGATGCAAATACAAATTATACATTTATAATTCGAAAACTAGTTGCCATACTGTAAACTTGACAGAAACCCAGTATATTCATAAATTGGAGAATTACATATTGTATGCTTCGTTTTTTTTTCTGCGGGGATATTGCCTTGCAAACTACATGGACATATTAAGATGATACTGTAAAAAATGCACAAGCTTTAGATTCATACTGATAACTTCCTCACTGATAAAAACGTAAGGTTTTCCCAGTAAGAAATTCGTTTTGTACTATCGTCAATTTTTAGATCTCTGAATGAATATAGAAAAAACGTTAAACATTGGTTTTCATTTAAACAAAAAGTAGCTTATGATAGACTCTACATCTGTAGATGTCAGTCCATATCTATCTTCACTGTTTTCTTTCAGGTACGCGTCGTCTTTATCAGGGCTTGCATTCACTTTGAATGGAGTGGGACAAATCACAGCCCCTATAGCGGGATCTCTTATCATACAAGAGGTATTTATAAAAAGAAAGACAATTCAGATTATAACGTACTAGTACATGTATGTAGATACATTAATGTGTTTACCAGGCTTCAATAATTATTATAATGTTATTCTTTTTAAGGGAACAACTGCCAGTTGGGGGAACATGTTTATGTCCCTTAGTGCTGTATACATATGTGGGGGAGTAGTGTATGTACTATTAGGAAGCAGTGACGAACTCCCTTGGTATTCACAAGCCAAACAAAGTGAAAAAGTACCAGAAATATCTAACATATCACAAATTGTCATCAAAATGAGTGAACAATCAGAATATGGTCATTGAAATGGTAGGCGTTAACATTGATATCATAGTTTTGTTTTATCTTCAGTTTATATCAACACATATCCAAAATGATTCATGATACAAATGATAAATATATACATGTTCATGACCACTGAATCTTTTCATAAAACTCGTTGAGTTTTTGAATGAAGTATTGTGGTCAAAATGTGATCATCTTTGAACAATTTATTGTAGGGATAAATACTAATTCATCAAATGTCGAGTTGAATGCGCCACAATTTTCTCAAAAATTGTGCCGTATATAAACAAAGTCATGGGATTATATTGACAAACGTTTTTGTTGCATTTGTCAAATGAGCAGTTTTACAAATCTCCATATATGCAATTTCACATAACTAAGTGTAAACTGTATTTAACACTTTTGTTAAAATGTGTAGATTGTATAAAACACTTTTGTATGTATAATTTTTTTAACACTTTTGTTGAAGTGTGTAGAATGTATATAACACTTTTGTATATATATTGTATATCCCACTTTTTTGAAGTGTGTAGATAATATATAACACATTTGTTGATTTGTGTCCCAGTCGAGTGATGATAACTAATTATTTAAGAGAAAAACAATAATTGCAGAAATAATTTTTAAAAGATGTTAATAAAGTAATGTGAGTGATTATCTAATAGTTTGGTAATTCTTTAAGTGATAAAGAATAAAGTATTTTCAAGTGATAATTCATTTGGATTAGTAATTTTTAAACCCATAGTTTTTATTTTTGAGTCGTATTAGAGTTGGTTGAAAGTGTTTCATTCATCTTCGATAAGATTTTCAAATAGTAAGAAATATATCAATGAGCATTATAATCAAACACTTTTAGCTGTGATGTATCACAAGGCTCATTTGTTTTATTGTAAAATGTATCATAGACTATTTCAAAAAGGCCACCATTTCATTGCACTAGGTTGGCTTCTCAACACAGTGTTATTTGCAAGTTAATAATTAATACAGTAAAACGGTTTCTTTCTTTAACTACATGTAGTAAAGTTCATGATATTGAATTTTCAATTCATTCTATTCATTCATCGTATCAAAAAATTATCATAACACAAGCCCTGGTACAATGTATCATAACAAATTTACACTTGGCTACTGACAAATCAAATTTGGACAACAACGTAAAATGTAAAAACAAATTTTGAATATGTACCGTACATGTATGAAAAAAATTACAATAACAAACTGTCAGCCATCTCAAAAATCCATAAAGCGAAATACAAATTCAAAGCCGAGCAACACGGACCTCTAAAAGATAGAGGTCGGATCAGGTGCCATTGAGGAGTGAGTATCCTCTGCTGACCGATCACACCCGCCGTGTGCTCTTTGTCGTAATCGGGAAAAAACGGAAAACTCCGTAAACAATTAGGTGATTAATTATGGTCGAACAATTAGCATGAAAAACGTCAGTCAGTATGCGACCCAGTGGAAGATTGTATTTACTGAAAAGGTCGTTGTATCGACTTTCGGATTTACGAAAAGATGACTTCAAACGAGACGATTGATAGTCCTGTTTTATCAACTTGTTTGTCAGTAGTGTATATAACTAAAAGTGTTTAAAATATCTGGTTAATTTAAACAAAATATCTAGATATATTTTTTTTTAAGATCGATGCAGATACTAAACTTATGTTTCTAAGTTTGCTATCTTTCCTGTGAGATCTTAATTTGCATTGATTTTTTAATGGGGTTGAGTGTGTTCAAACTGAAAGAATACGTGATGATTGTGTGAAATTCTAACAGTTATCGTCTCAGATATCGGAACGAAAGTGTATAGAAAAAAGGTGAGAATGCTATCATTACTGCCTGGGTTGTCTGGAAAGTTGTTACATTACTCTGTGTAAAATATTTTTTTTGATAGTATACTGAGTATAACATGACAGCGTATGTGTTTTGATACTATATTTTTTTCTAATTGTTTTGTTTTTTTATATAAAATCTTTCGTTATACATTGTCTTCTTTACTGCTCTTCGTTATATTTCTTGGAAACATTGATTTTTCTCTTGACCGAATTATTAACCAACGAGAGTTAGCATGGGCCATCTCAAAAACCAAAAAATAATGAAACGTTTTGTTTTCTCTTTGATGATGTCATCAAAATCTATATACATACAAAGGTACACGTATACTTCAGAGGGGCTGCACTTTGTCGACTGTTGATTTGGTATAGCGTGTATCGCTTTTTAAAATTTTGAATTGTTTTGGAACTAATGGTTTTCCCTTTTATTTTCTAATGTATCGAGTTCGTGAAGTAACCAAAATGCAGCATCTTTCATATAATTTTCCAGGCCTTGATAAATAACCTGCCGTAGGGTGGGAAAATTTCCCTGCCTTTTACACATTTCTGCATGCGCTCAGGAAAGAAGAAAAGTTGGCGTGGATACTGTACATGGATATCTATCACGAAAATCAGATGAGAACTGAAAATTGGAAAAATGCTACGGTCAGAAGGACTGAATGAATCGTTTAAGAAATATTCGCAAAACTGTAATATATACATGCATCAGCGCAATCTGTCATAACTTGTACACGACAATACAATGCAAAATTTCCAAATTGAAATACATAAAACAATTTAATGTTATGGAAATTGATAGGCATTGCCTATATTTTGAATAGAAGTGTCAAAAATAATAATAACCAAACAACCCGTTTGTTTTGAGCAACTGTTTATTCCAAACAAAAGCATTATGCAATTGTATATATAATTGCATGACAAGTACATGTATTGAGTTTACTTGTCGGTATAACAAGAAATAATGTTCATAAAGCACCGTAAAGGTGTTCGCTTTATGATTTGATCAGATCTTTTCCTTGCG
This sequence comes from Magallana gigas, assembly GCF_963853765.1. Classification (NCBI taxonomy): domain Eukaryota; kingdom Metazoa; phylum Mollusca; class Bivalvia; order Ostreida; family Ostreidae; genus Magallana; species Magallana gigas. The sequence goes on along the minus strand of NC_088855.1, from coordinate 8,176,581 downwards.
AACTGTAGATGCTTTAATGGAAATGAGACCCTGTGGATAGGTGTTCGTTGAATTTCGTCCCCTAATAGTACAAACTCTCTGTTTTCCAGTTCACTGCCCTCAATCGGTTCAGCTAAAAGAATAGGTAGTTCCCTTATATTTTCACTGGACATAACCTGCATTAAAAAGATACGTCTAAAATAAAACATTTTCCTAAATATGTAATCAAATATTAAAGAAATTTAATTAATCCGTATTTAAATGAATCTAAATTAAAGATTAATAGAATCATTTATTATTACGAGGCCGTGAATCTTGGACCCAAGGTGGAATTTCACTATCCCACACGAGTATGTAATGAATGGTTATTTTTTTCGCATTATTTTACATAAAAAACGATGTTTGACAACTTTCTCTTTTGACATTTGAAAGTGTACTTTCGGTTTATCCCGACGCGCGCAACAAAGAATAATACACAGTGTAAGACAGAAAAATTTCACACTGCTGTCTCACACTGGACAAACCAATCTCACATTATGCGAGAAAAAAGATTTTCAATGCTGTTTTTAACCTCTTTTTAACCTACATGTATTAAATGCATATTTTCCGTCCTGTAAAAGTATTGCATTTGGCTGTCTATTCTTTTGATAGCGATTTAGGCAGCTTTCGCTTGATCAAGTACATTGCTAAATGTCATGCGTATACATAAGGATAGGTACTTAAAAACGCTAATTTAAATCGCCAACATGATGAAAAATTAATTTTTGCTAAATATCGTAAATGCTAAATGTAATAGGTTAAAGATTTACTGTATTATGTATATCGTAAGCAAATTAAATAGTTCCTCATTTTATATTCATTTCCTGAAAACAAAATAATCTTAATTTTGATTAACTTCAACAATAAAGGTAGAGTAAAGGTATTTTTTTTACATTGTTTTACAATGTTTAACAGTTGAGCTACCATACAATTACCTTCATAAATCCTGTTGTTTTATTCATTGTAAAAAATGCTTTTACATTTTCAATATCAGAGCAATTACATATCAAATACAACAACTTTATAGTTTTGTTATGTTTATGATAATATTTGTTTTGCTTCTTGATAACTGTAATGTAAAAATATATTTATTATCAAACAGTCATTATGATATAACAATATGTGTGTAATTAAAAACTTACTTTCTAAACTAAACACGGAAAGATACAAGTATGAAAATTGTTGTTACATGTACCTTTTCCATTCGAATACAGTTATATAAAGGGTATATCTTTTTGCATTAAAACAGATTAAAAAAAAAACTTTTAAACACAATAGACTTATAACATAATATTTGAATTTGAATTTCACGATCTGTTAAAGTAAGTTCATTCATTGTTATAAGAGACTAAGAGAACTGGATGGTCGTGAATATTTTAAGATTCTATTGGCAATCCTAAGAAAAGAATTCTGTATAAAGATATACATTGTAAGAAAATACTCATATGTAAAAGCTAACATTTATCGATTTTTTTTTCTTGACTAAGTATCAGTTTGGTCAAATTCTATTTTTCCATTGTTTACAATGTTTTACAATCTCTAATGATCAACAAGAATTTGAGTGTCAGTCGTAGGGTTATAATCAGGATACAGAGCTCACATTTCCCCTCTATATATAAGGCTCGTGACATGTTTTTGTTGACCTTGTTTCAATATTCTGGTAAAATTTCTTTTTTAAACTGAATTTTCCATCTGCTATAAACAAAACTTGACCTAGGCTTTGTTTACATAACACAGCTTTATGAGCTCCATGCTGGGACGTACTATCTATCGAAATAAACAAAAAAATCAAGTGTAATTCTATAATAAAAAAAAAGTCTCTTTCTCAAACTAATCAACAAACAGCGTAGCGCAGTTGGTTACAGGTTTCTCTACAAATCTGTAAGTCATGAGTTTGAATCCTGCTTGGGGATTTTAAAATCTTTACTTTTTCACATTTTTAATTTTTTTTTAAATAGTGTGAATATTGAAAATTCTGAACCACTGAAAGTCTTTTAATTATGATGTACTTAAATCTACATTGATATCGACATCAATATATCAAATATCAAATCAATTTTAGATATGTGGATAATATTGTAGTGTTATGCCAAAGATCGGCAAAATCATTGTTTTAAGGTGTGTTTACTTATAAAGGTGAACATCAGTGAGGGTTAAATTTATAGCTACAAATTTGCCAATACTCAATTACTTACTTTCTGTCATCTACTGTACTTCACTTAACAAAAATATACAGACAGATCAAAATACAGAGGCATTTGTAGTTCTATCTAAGCAAGTACAAGGTTTCCGACTACAAAATTTTTTGAATAAGAAAAAAGATTCTTCTTAATTCTTCTTAAACACATTACATGGTTAAATACCAAATCCTCCGGATTTCGTTTAAAATTACAGGAAAATATAAAATAATTCAAAAGGTCTGAAAATTTTAAATAACATACTTTGTGATGCACTGTAATTTAATCATGCCCAATCCTTATCTCAAAGAAAGAAGGAAAAAGATGAATGAGATATTGTACCTTCTTACCTTTTCAAAGAGTAGTCACAAATGAAAAAAAAACTCGATGCTTGAAATCATGTTTAAATGAATCTCTACATATATGTAAGGCCTTTTTCTGATCATAGAAAATAAACAAATGTATTTTAAGATGTTTTAAAGATTATGATTGTAATTAGGATCAGAGGCTTTTGTATATTGTCTCGAAATCATTGTCTTTTAATAATATAAACTAGAGTGGTCGTTTGGCCATATGTCTTACAATTGCTACTACTTAATGTGAGGTGTGAAGTATCTCCCTCATTATATCTGCTCAATTTTGAATAACAGGTTAAAAAAACGGGACAGAGGGCTAGGCTTGCTGAACCTTCTTCACGATTTCGACCAGAGCCCAAATATAGCTTATCCTTCGAGACATTTATGTTTATTTCACAATATAATATCAATTTTACGCATCAAACGAGCTATTTTCAACAAATTTCGCTGGATATCTGCAGTTGAAACTATCATGCCAACGTGAACCTCAACCAAGCAAAAAGATGACGTCACAATACAAATGAAACGTTGCGCAAAAGCCTGCATACTCGTTCTGTACTCGGCCTCGTTAATTACGGTTATTACAATATTGCAAACAAATGTGAAGGAGTATATTAAGGTTCTCCGATCCTCAGCCTCAAATTCTTTTTTCATCCTAAAATGTTTTATTTATCCTTTAAACTTTATAAATGAAATAAAGATAAAATCCATGCATTTTACGAAGTTATTGCAATTTTGGCCATGATGAATGTAATGGAATAAATAATGTATACAAGTTGAGGTCAAATTAGAAAAAAAAGTTTGTATCGGTGCAAAGGTGGCTCGAACACCTTTACCTCTAGGTGGAGAGTCTCCATGAAACCACTCAGCCAAGTAAGTCGTTTTATGACTGTGTGTTATACATGTATTAACACTTCAAGACTAATAAAAGTTGTTTATATATAAAAGGCAAATTATGGTACGTATAAAACAATCCGGATATTTTAGAGTTATCGAACATGACTGAGGGTCGGAGATTGTTAAGAACCTCGTATTGCATGTCTTTGAACACTATATATATTTAGTTTTTTTTATATATCTTATAATTACTTTCAAATATAAAAGAATTTTTTAAAGCGTGAATTGAAATTTCAGGACAAGAGTATTTGAAGTGAAATTTATTTAGTTAATAAGCTAGACATCTAGAGGGTCTTGCTATTGCTAACAAATAAATTATATAAATACCATCTGGATAAATAGAATACCTGTACAGATTGATAGAGCGTTTGACATGCATTTTCACAACCTTCTCTTCTGAAGGCATTTTTCTGTAATTTCTCACAGAGGTTAAAGTTGATTCTCTGATGTCAGTACTTGACATGACTAAAAGAGTACACGATGCTATCAAAGTTTAGAGAACTTTATAAAATTCGGTTTACCTATAACTGCATAATATGTCGGGAAAACGTACACACATATACAGACATATATTTATTTCTTGCAAGTTGTATACTTACTTGTTACCATATGCTTAGTCATAAATACAGAATCAATGCATATGCGATGCATTCGACTTTATAATACTAGTACTAGATTCCTACGCGGTTCAGTATGTTTCGGTTTTCTGGCTGATATTGATCTCAGGCTTATACATGGCGGGTTATGATATATAGTGTACATTATTCTCAAAATATCTGCTAGAATGACATTTACTTTTTCCATCTGATAACAAGTCACAATGTATGAACATTTTCCCTAAATAATAATCCATTTTGTCAATATATGCACTACTTTAATACACATACTTATGCATGCCTTATAAATGTTCTATTTTTGAAAAAGAAAATTAACCCTGATAAAACTTTATGCATGGTTTAAGTGTTTTCGTGACAAACCTCCTCCTAATGGCGCGTTGCATAAGTGTAATGTACTAAAAAGGTAAATGATACACATATATCAGCTTTCCTCTTATCTCTGAGTACAAAGAACTCCCAGCTAAGAGTACACCTCCACTTAATTTTTTCAATCAGAAAATGCAAGTATCTCACATACAACTGAATATTTCTGCTTTTAATATTTTGGAGCAGAAAAATGTTGGATCCTTTGGCAACAGAAAACAGGAAATATGACTAAAAGCTATTAAGGCATCTAAGGATGCGATTAGGGCGCATCTTGTAATAATGTCCTTTTATGATTTGTTTTAATATTAAAACAAAACAGAAATGAATCCTAGCTTAAAGGATACGAATCCCTTATATTATGATCTGACAATTAACTTTTTTTAAGAATTACAAATTAACAATCATTTGTTAAAGGGGTATTTTCCCATTCAAATAATGTGTATCCATCTTCAAACATTTTAAAGTTTGATTAGAAAGAAATGCAGGGGACACATTTTATTTCTGACAAACAATATCTTTCAAATCATAACTACATTTTTTTTTACTATCTATACGTTTTCAATTGTAATAAATATGTTTGTTTTTTAACCATAGATTGTGTATCGTAAATTTCAATACATTTAAATGTCTTATTTACATTTCTTTCTTTCAAATAATTTTTAAAAAGCAAAATTAAATATTGAAAATACCAAGGGATAATGAGTCTGAAATTTGATAAGACATGATTTTATTCTTATGCCAGTTATATAAACTTTAAAAAATGAATAATGTGTACATGTAATGGCTTTGAAAGAGCTATATCAAATACATGTACTATTGGAATGACGTACAAAACCATCTCGTTTAGTGTGTCTGTTTGTATTCAAAACTTTTTTATTACGCGATGTGTTTGGAATAAATACAATGATTAAACGAAACAGAAGTTTAAATTTCCCAAACATTGTCCAAGAGTGTTGGTAATGCTATGGGCGGTAAACAGGTAGGCCCATCTTATATAAAACTACCTTTATTTGACGTGAAAGTCATTCAATGCGAGGGGAATTCAAACTGCTTAAATAAAGGTCACAAAGCTTTAAACGGAAGGATGGTTGAAACATTGGAAAATGAATGTGGTCTGAAAAAAACCCCTCTTACTATCAAGAACTACAGTAACTGCTCAAGACTTGTCAGTTTATACCATGTAGCTTCTTGATTTACTATACGTATAAATTAATATTTGTTAAGATATGGGGGTATCAAAGGGATAAATTGGATTACATGTATGTATAATACAATCTGAAAACACTTTAAAGTAGAATAGAATTTTAACGCTTTTAAAAGTTAAATGCTTCCATTTACGAATTTGCCCATACCTCGCTTTGGAATAGAATTGACGGTACTAATGTTTGGTAGTTGTGTAGTTAGGCACTTACACAAATTAAAAATAATATAAAAAACAAACATAAAAGGTACTTTAAATACAAAACCACGTGATTCTAAATTGGGCTGAACTTGGTCAACGTAGGGATAAAAAGTAAATTTTTTTCTCTAACCCTGGAATAAGTGAGTATTATAATAAAGCATTGACTACTTCTTTGTACGTTATGTTGCATGGTTTATTTCAAGCAAAAAATAAGTTTAATTTTTACGTGACAATTAAGCATTGAATCATTTTTTTGAAAGATATAGTCTCATAACTGCAGCGGTGTGTGCATACAAATTGACTATGAAAATTTGTATGCACACACCGCTGCAGTTATGAGACTATATCTTTCAAAAAATAATGATTTAATGCTTATATTTACATTTTTTTAATGTTTTGCCTTGTCTGCAAATGTGATTTATATATCAAAATTTCTGTTTTATCCTAAGGGTAAGTTCAAATTAATGGAAGAGCCACTGTAACAGCCACAAGCGTGAACTTTGATTCTCGCTTGTGACGTTGCATTTTACAGTGTTCAACGTTTGTGACGTCATAATAAAACTAGTCATTCTAACCTTTGAGTACCATGTGTGTGTTACGGTCTTATAACTGCAGTGTCTTTTCACACACTTTACATGCAAAAAATATTTGTAATGTAAATATTTAAAGATAAACTGAGCATAAACCAAAATAAAATGAAAAAATATGGATAACAACAAAGATAAACGGTTATATAAAACCTGCGAAGAGTAATTAAGAACGATAGACCCAAGTCTGCACGTTCAACACTTCATATCTATTTACGGAGTTATTTATGAAAATTCTAGCATTATTTAAACAGTATATTTGATGTTACTGATGTCAACCATAACATATGTCAACGTCAACACTGTATCAGGGAAAAATAATCATATACCTGCAAAAGTCACAGTTTGTTTAATAATCAAATCTTTATGCAAAACAAACTCAAATTTAATTCCTGCAAATATATACACACAGTTTAGTAGTTTTGGGTTAAAAAATTACAATCATTGATTGTATATTTCAGTATATATTAATGCTTAAGCATATAATAGTTTTTTAACGTTCTGTATCTATCTTCATTTAAAGAAATCATAAAAATACAGCGAAGATTCATCCATAGCAGGCTACAGGTGACCAGTAACAACGTCTTTGGCGTTTTTCGGGTGACTCAGAGTCGGCATCGTCTTTTGAATTTTTTTTGTAACTTTTGATGAGTCTCAGCAACAGTAAATTTTCGGCTGCAGACGGTAGTTTCTCCTTGAATGGTACCTATAATACAAAAATAAAATACACAAAAATCACTCTAATGCTTAATAGAATTTTTAATAAGAACCAGTCATCGGAAATGGATTAATGTAATAGTTGATCTCTATAATAAAACTCCGAATGCAAGAAAATTGGAAAAAAAATAGTTGATATCATTAATATTTATGTTTAGTTCGAGGCATCCGTTTAACAATAAGGATATGTATTGTCGTTGTATTTATCATCACAGCTTCGTAAAGATTATTTTTATTATTATATTTTTTTTCGTTGAACGATTACACATGTACTTTCCTTAAAACACATAGTTGAATATATGTTAACATATGCCTTTATGACATTTATCAATGTTTACATCCTGATTACGTGGTAGCAGAGTAACAAACACATTTTTCAGAACAAAAATGACAAAACAAACATTAAACTTTGCAACAACAAACTAGACTAAACACAACGTGTATTTGAGAATGAAATATTGATGTTTCTTTCACTATTTGTTTTAAAATTCAAAATTAACTACACTTCTAATATTTTCAATAAAGTAAGTACTAAGTTTTGTTGATATTTTAATACAAATATGAAGATATATTTAAGAAATGTGATTAACTGTAATTCTTTTTATAAAAGTTTACTGTACATGTCCATGATACACTATAAACAAATAATTTATATCTTTGTCACATACTGCCTTCATTAGCTGCTGAATGTTGTAAACAGAACAGTATTCTAAATGTTATTTGAAATTTGATATTTATGTCATTGACACTTTTTACAAAAGTAGCTTTAAAAATATGAGAAAAAGATTATATAAATAGCAATAATTACATTAAAAGAGTATTATTTCTTGAACGAGTCATCTGGTGATATAAATTAATTTTCAATGATATGCGACCGGATCATTTATATACCTTTAGATAATAAAATGTGTAATGATATTTTAATTTCATGTCTTGTTTAGGAATTAATGGTGTGATTTTTTTTTAGAGTAATATTAAACGATTTCAGTAAATGAAAACAAGTGATTAATACAGAACAGAATTCAAATTATAGTAATGGGAAATATATATGTATACAAAAATTGAACAATGATATAAAATATATGTAGTAAAATTAAAGAGATAGTATCTTACCGAGGAAATCCTTCACGATGGGTTCTACGTAATAAGTTCTAGGGTACGTGTCGATTGTGACGTAGTGTGTGAGGATGACGAACACTTCTATGAGAACAGCACAAGGAACAGACACAGAAAACACACGAAAACAGAACACGAACCTGCTCTTGTCCATCACAAGACATACAGGTATACATGGACATTGAACACATTTGACAAACTTCAATTTTACTTATTCCATGCTATCATAATTATGTTAAACCGCAACCTTATTTAGTGTCTAATATCTCAGTTGTAATGCTTGAATTTGGTTTTAATTAAGTAATGTAGGCTCATTTGTTTTTTTTAGGAAATTCATTTTAACTATAATTTGCATTTATCTGACCGTTTATCTATTCTTATTTGGTTTAACTAAAAGCATTTGTTTGACAATCCATACTATAGTTAGCTATCGTTTAGGAATAAAGTGATTTTCATGAATAAAAGATCAAACAATCTAAAATCTCTTGGAAGAGGAAATCTTCCATTGACTGCTGATTTTCGATTCCATTATGTCACAATGAATGAGGACAAAATGGCTTTGGAATTCCCACTATCATCCCAAATCGATGGTTAGAAAAACGGTGATGGTCATATTCCAAAGGTTTAAAAGTTTATCTTTATTTGAAGCACAAATAATTTCATCCAGAAAATCTATCTACCAGCGATAGAATATTACATGTAGATTAAAATTAAAAAAAGGACTTTGCTTGTGCTGAAGATATGACCATTCATTGCGAGTTATGAAAATCCCTTTCGTTTTATCAATTTCTTACTCAAATTTTACTATACACAAAAGATGTTTATGTGTTTAAATTAAAAGGTTTAGAACGATTTTAAAACATACTTTAATTATTCCTGATGTTAAGTGCAGATTTATCTCTTAGGATTCATGTTTTTATACTTTTAAAATCAAGTATAAAATTAATTCCATGCACAGTGTATGTATATTAGATAGTCTAATGATGTCTCGTTTATCTTTTATGCATCTGATATGATACATTTACACGAAAATTTTCTGCAATTAAATGACTTTGAACAGGTTTCCTTGTACATCAGTAGAACATTATCTTCATTTTTATCAAACGGTATAATTTCTTGCAACTGGAAAATTAAGTTACAGGTTGTTATAAATGAAAATAAACCCGTTTTTATTTCAATGAAACAAATTACGAACACTGGTATTCTACCATGTTCAAGGATAATCCGGTAAATTATATAGTGCATTCAGAAAAATATGGGTTACAAGATACGTAAAACGAATAATTCCTGATTGTGTATTTCAACTCAAAACCATTTAGATAGGAACGTGAACACCCATTTCATACAAATTCATCTACATGCAACCAGACACGTAAATAGTTCATTTATACAACCAGAGCTACATTCGTTCCGATAAGGTGTTTGTCGTCGGGAAATGGAAAACATTATGAATTATAAATATTGCTTTAGGTACGAATATTTCCACATTTGAACAAGGACAATATAAACTTTCTATAAAACATGTATACTTTATCTGTAAAGCTTCTGTAATCAATAAAAGTGTATTGAAAGTCATGTTGGTTTAATTTTTTCAGATACAGAATACGTCAGAAAGAGCGGTAGTTGTTTCGTTTTACTTTATTACAGCATTTATGATATATTATCGATCGTTCATCTTATTAATCGGACAAAGACCACGTATTATCTGTATAATAAGACTCAAGTCTTTCTGCTCTATCGCAGAATATAATTCGTTCAAATAAATGTGCATCAATAATTAATAGTTTTGTTTTGATTACAAATTATTTTGGGATAGAACACTGTTAAAATTGTATATACGTAACAGTTTTTTTTAATACTTAAAATGTTATCTATCACTATGTTTTTCCTCCAAAGATAGAAATACTTTCATTGAATTGGTATTATAGTTACTTTGTTAGTTTGAATTCGTCATGAATATTGATAATGAATTTCACACAATATTAGTGAAGGAAAACGTGACAGAGTTGCTGTTAAATTCCAATAAATAATTCTGATTTCCAAAATCAAAATCATGTTTGTAGTAATTTATAACTATTTTTTTTTTGGAATTGTAGCATCCAACAACCCCAGTCTGATTATGAACAGTGATGCGTCACTGTGTAGATACCATCTACCTATCTCAGAACTCTTGATATAGATATGAAAGAAATTGTAAGAAAATAATCTTAAAATGGTCTTTGCTGGTTGTGTATATTTCTAAATAACTACCGTTTGAAATGAAATCAAATAAAAACGACCTTTATATAGAGGATTTGAACTTTTCATTACGTATTTCTGAACCTTCAAAGCAACATTCTGTCTTGGGGCAGATCTGACTGAAGTAGGATTTAGTTCACAAAAGCAATGATAGCATTTTCAAATGGTAAATAGTTTGTGAGTTGTGCTTCCATCACAAATAATTTTTTTTGTCTCAAATTCATCACAGTTTCTATTCATCATACGTAGTTATAACTTAAAACTGACATTTGGTAAAACAATGTTCGTGTCCATCAAATTGGAATCACTTTTCTGACGTAAAAACATAAAAACATAACACAAATTGATATGCAGTTGAAGATGACTAATCTATAAGTGTTCTTCATATATCCCAAAACAAGGTTGAACAATTAAGAATACGACAGGACTTAACAAATTAACAAATTCATAACAAACACTGATATTGTCGTCATAGTGATACATGACAAAAAATAAACAAAACGTGAAAAGACTTACCTCTGTTTCCGGTAGATAGCTGTCCTCTGTGTCGTCATCTAAAGCTAGATATCTAGTCCAACAAACATCACAGACAGCCAGGCAAAGTATAACTGTCCGCACAATAGATATCATCTTAACCATTGTCGTTAACGTCTTAACTTGCACACAAATGACGTTTCTTTCTTGCCAGCCACCAGGATTTTTCTTTCGACTGGAGAATCAAGGTTCCATCCGGTATGATATAGGTACGTTTAAGGCGTGAGTGTTGCAAGGGTCGGTGGTCTTTAGAACGCGATTGGATACAGATTTAAAACGTCATAGCAATGTCATCCGCTCCTTCTCGACAGCCCGTCGATAGTATTTCTGTCAAATACTATTCTCTTGTTTCAAATTTGTTTTTTATATAATTCATAGTGTATTTCCTCTTTTTTCATGGAAATGAAATTAATTATGCATAGATTTTCACATTTTCGTTTTATTATTTACCATAGTACATTAATATTGTATTGCCTGAATGTTCTAAAAATTTTGTTGGCATAAGGGTGGTGTGGATGGTAAATTAGTATGACTTTTGTATGGATGAAACCTGGCTCTGCCTTAATGATTGCAGTTATGTTAATCCTTTGCGAACCTTACAAACGATAGGTTTTAGCACATTTTTGTATCATCTGCTGTTTTTTGTGTGTGTTTGTTTTGTTATTATCATTTTTTTTCATTCTCCAATGAATCCTCGGGTTGGGGTCTTTCAGTCATGGTGGCCTTTAACCACACCTTTTGCAAAATTATTTGTCATTTATTCATGGAAGTTTTTTTAATTATTTACAAAGGATTTTTTGGTAAAATTAAATTGAGCAAAAACTCAAAGCGGGGCATGTGATTGAACTCGTATATGGTGGATTTTCTTAATCTGGTAAAAAAAATATGTTATGATTTTCTTATGTTTTAAGGGGGATTGGTGTTGTGAATATGTAAACAGACAAAATAACTGCACATATAACTATGATTCAACCCAAACATTTTATTATCATTCAAGTTTTGGTTACTCCAGTTGGATGATAAAAAAATATATGAATAATTGATTTAGCGCACACATTAGAATATCATCAGTATCAGAAATAACGTATAATATACAAGAGAAAACCATATGCTTCATACACAATAGCATATCTTACAGAACCACTTAGGATTTTAACTGTTACATGACAAGCTTCCTAAAACTTTTCCGTCATCCGCCAACTTCTTTTGATTAATTGTATTTTTGCCTACGTTTAAACTAATTTATTTATTAATGTACGGGATGTCACTATTAATGGGTGGGTTCATTGATAACATTATCACGTTGTTTTTTCACTAAAGTCTTACTACTCCAAAGCTCATACAGATTCTCAGTTTTCTTAGAATGATCAATTTCTCACATTTTGTTGAGAATGAGATGATAAGTGACTTCTTATTTCGAGTAACAAACATTGGCGATATAGGTTGTGAACAGTATTGGTAGAATATGACGCATTGTCTCACTGTAGAGGTGTCGATGTATTTTTTTACGGCCTTTAGTTTGTGTTGCATTTAGGATTTGAACCAATTATATATATATATTTATAATATATAAATATATTTACACTCGAAATTTTCTAAGATTATCAAATAATTTTTTTTTACATAAATGAACGAAATATAATTGTAGTATTTCATTGACTTTCTAGTAAAGAAATGCCATTCTTCCTATTTTCCAGATTTCGTAGATAATCGGTTGATCTAACGATAACTATAGTCCGTAAACACAGGGTATCAAATAGAAATCCCTTGATGTCAAAAAACCAATCCCAACAATGGAAGGGGGAAACACGAGATGTCACTGTTAGTCACAAATTTTTCCTATGTCTCAACTAAACAGAAACCAAGATATCAGTTTCATGTATAGAGTAATTATTATGAAAGATTCAACCCCCCAATTAAGCTGTACTTTTCTATTTCTTTATATAGATTAATATTTTTTTTAAGATTTGATGTAAATTCTTACATCACTTGCATTAAAATAATCTTGATATTGACACTATTTACAATTTCATTCATTTAAAAGACAACGCAATCGGATTATGAAAAATTCTTCATTCTTTTATGGGTCTAAAACAATGCAAAAAGAGATAACTATGCATATAAAAAGTTTCCATGTTTTTAAGCTAGTTCTACCCACTGTCATCTAATTCTAATAAATCCGTAAAAATATACACCGTTTCAGATATTGTAACGTCCAAGGGGGCTCTGCTGCCTGTGTTCCCTTGCGGGCCGCCATCGGGATTTGCTGTTTATTTCTAAATTATCAAACTCATCGATCTTAATTGGAAAAATCAAATAAATAATCAAAAATTGATTTTTCAAAGGGTCATTACATTATCACCAAAAAATTCCAAGTAATAAGCTGCCCGCTTAAATACACTATTCTATTAATGAAAAATCAACACGTTTTAGGAGTGGTGATATAGAAACGAATAACATATTGTGGTTATTTTATTTTTTAGATTCCCTTAAAAAAGTATAAAGGAGATGTTCCAATAGTAATAGGGCATGGATGTATCAACAATGACTAAAAAACAGCCTATTGGTTTCTTCTGTTATTTTCTGATACTTCTTTACCTATGGATTTTTTTTAAAATGCTGAGTGAATACATTGTGTTGTAGTTCTATATGTTTTACCATATGATAAACAAAGACAATTTGAATTATGGATTCAGAAGACATGAGTCTACAAAGATAGTGAATGATACAGTCTTCCCAGAAAGATTACACATACAAAAAGTTGCCGATATGCAAGGTACTGCACCCCTGTTAGTAGTTGCAGCAATAGGAGAGATCCGTATAATATACTATTATATGAATATTTTGTATAATTAATTACTAACACAAAAATTAATTTATTAGTCTCATCTATGCAATTTCACAAGCTAGCAATTGTTAGAAAGTTTAATTTGATATTTACTGAACATTACCGGTATAATCATCAAATTGTATTGTTTAGTGAACATGCCTATCATGTTATACTAGCAATTTATATTTGTTTGAATATGTTTAGAAGAACTTAAAGTATCAATATCATAAATAGCAACTGTAACAATTCTAGAAAATGACGACAATTTGTAAAGGAAGTTAATCAAATGTTGTCGCTTTGATTTAACGCAATAGAGAGTTTTTAAAGATCAATTACTCTCCTTGTGTCAGCTGACCGAGCTTTTGTTTTCGCTTAAAATGTCAATGTGATATGTACGAATGTCAATTTGCTAGGAAACATTAATATCTCACATTAGTTATGTAAAAGTATCCGCTTGACACCCTACAGGTTTTAACCGTGAATTTCGAACAAATATATCCAGAATTTAAAATTGTGATTGTTGTTATCAGTGCAGATGAATAACGATCTTGTTCCGAAAACTATTTCTATAAATCACACTTTTTTGAAACCACATACTGTGTATATAACAAATATTTGTAAGTCGTAACCACATATATTGCAGTTCTAGACAAACATAAAATGAAACAACAATGCAATTAGGAGTAGTGACTAGCATGCTCAGTGAGGTACATTCGATATGAATACTAGATTGAAATACTATCATGAGTTGAAACCAGTCATTATCAAACTGATCGTATATAATCAATTCGGTGGCAATGCAGAACGTAATTATCACAGGAAAAGTAAAATAAGGAAATTCTGGAAGTTTAGGATGACCTTCGATAGTACTTTAAAAGATTCTGATCTTTTTTTCATTTTGTAATACTGTGTTAGATAATTTTGCTAGTGCAAAGGTTATATTTGTAGTATCGATCCATACAAGGTGCAGTTTCCCAAAGAAATCAAATATTCGATTTCTTTAATGCAATTACAACAATTTTTCTTATTGGCGTGTATAGGTTTTTTTTTAAAGAGAAATTCGAAGAAAAAAGCTATTTCATTATAGGTGGGCTAATACTAAAACGAATACATGTTTGTAATAGAGAGGATTGTTTTCCAAGTAGACTGCTAACATGCATATATTTGTTTAATTGCATGCAATGTTTTGTTGGGTTTACCAAAAAAGCCTAATTATCATATAGCTGTAGCCGAGGAAAATCTTTCCTTTCGTAACGTAGATATGAATATGCAATAAAATCGACAATAGCTCAAGTAATCATTAATGTTTTTGTTTGACTTTTACTGAGTTCATTAATCCACTGAAACTCTTGATACTACTTCTGCGATATTGCTATATTCAGCTGCTGTTTTGTTTTGTAGCAAACCATTTTTATATGTAAGCAATTAACATTCATCAAAAGAAAAGAAATATTTGCAATTTGAATTGGTTGGCAGTGTTTATTATCTACATAAATCTGTTTGATGATAATAACTGAACTATATTTGAACTCATCTCTCTTTGATCCAGGAAGTGTATTTCAAAAGTGTCTGACGCTTTTATTAAATATACAAATGTGATGAAAAGACCAATATCTTTCTTAAAACAGATTGGTTTCAGATTGATTTGAACATACGTTTTGAGAATCATCTACAGATAGTATGACTTTATAACATAGCATTTAATTCTAGTGCTTATTATATTTATAGCTTGTGGATTGAATAATGTTTCGTGTTCTTCAAGTTTGACTTTCCATATCAAATATAGATTACTTCACTATTTCTACAAATAGCAAGAGCACTAATAGATCTGTAAAGCAATGTGGATGTATCCATAATTAATGAAAGCCACTGAAGAAGAACTCTCACTTTTAAAAATGATTTGTTTTTTCCTATGCTAATCTAATGCAAGACTTGTTAAAATTTATGGCTCTCCCGGGAAGAAATTTCATCACTTGATTAAAGCAATTTCGGTACTTTGTATTCTGCTAGCCATTAATTCCGCCAATATTGACTTTATAGTTCATCTTGCTAGATTAACTTTTTAACGATCCCATTAGAACCACCCCAATCAGTGTAAAGTATTTATTAGGTTTGACTACATCCAAATAAAAAAAAATCAGAAATTTCACCTACAACAACCGACATAGAGCTTAAAAAAGAATCTGAGACTTTGAATTACACCATATCTAAAGGTCATCAGAAGCAAAAGGTGGTTAAAAGAGATGTTCAATCTCGTCGATTTCCTCCTTTTTACTCGGCGAGGTGATTTTCCCTATCTGCTGTAAGCTTTACATGGGTATTTTAGTGTTAAAGAAAACACTGTTTGTTTAGGATATCTCGTTATCAAGCTTCTCCTTCACTAAAAACAAACATAAATACATATATATTATATGATTCGTATGGAGTCGTTCACTTTTTAAGGTTGCGATATAGTAAATGAAAGTTGCTACAGATTTCTCAAATTTGAGATATGAATTCTTTCAAAGATGCCTTTTAACAACGACTTTGTCTTATTAGGTGCATCGGGGCTTAATCTAATAATACACTGTATATTGTAGGAACCAGCCAAAAATCTCGGAATTTTTTTGACTAGTAAAATATATTAAGACTGTCTACATGTAGTTTTGGCATATGATTATGTTCTTGACCTGTTCTATATTATGGTTTAAAATTGAATATAGCTATCTGGATTACTTTCATAGGATTTCTGATGGAATGTCAGGAAAATGTTTTGTTTCTATGTAATCCTCAAAAGTAAATTTTGTGCTAAATCAATTGTGACGTCATTTTTTATTTGTTATATATAGGAATTCTACGATTGGACAAAACACCAAGATCCATTCTTTGTTTTTTATTATTTCATTGAAAATGACAGTTAAAAAAAAGATTTTTGTGTTTATCAAAAATTCAAGCCCCGATACACCTTATCAAACAAAGCCCTTGATAAGAAGCATCATTTAAGAATTATCTTAAATTTCATAAACCTGTAGTCATCTTTGATTTACTTAATCTTGACCTGAACAACTCTAATTTTAAAGCGTTTTACGAAGAAGAATTAAAGCTATAGCTACAAATAAAAAATATGTTTTTCACGTGAACACTGCAAATGTTCGGAGAAAAAATATTAATACAAAAGTAGATGCCAATTTCTGTCTACTTTATTACATGGAATCACATTCTGTGAATAGAGTAATACATTTCCGGTTTGTGTTTCACTGCGGAAGAATGTGCCTCTTTTCTGATTGGTGGTTCTAGATAAAAAAAAAACCGTCCACATAACCCATAACCAAGATCCTTAAATCCTGTCAAACTTTAATCAATGGAATTCACAACTTTCATGTTTTAATTCATAAACTTTTTTCTTTGTAAAATGTGGATTTATTTATTCAAAACAAGTGGTAAAATTAATTAACAATGATATTTCCTGAAGGCAGAGTTTCCTGTTGAAAAGCTGATGAGTGACTAAATGTTTAGAAATCCACAGGGAGATTTGCCCTCACTGAATTAAACTCCAAACGCTGCAAAAAGTGTAAATGCGAGCAATAAAAAAGATTTTTAATTATTCAGTAACTTTGCCGCAATTTTGAAAGCACTTTGGTTTTTATTAACTTTGCTGTTAAACAATGTCCAATTGCCCACAAATATCGTTACATGAATTTTTTATTTGAACTATATCGTGCGGTTGATCATCTTATCTCAGCTGTAAGAATTGTTTATTCTTATTTATTTGTTTATGCGTTAAATAATTGGCGCGTTACATTTTTTTTGGCACAACGTTGCACTTGTTGTTATGACTATGACGTAGATAACGTTAGTACTTGGTTATTTGTATATTGAAACGTAACTGCTGTTTACTAGTGTCTAGAGAGATCTTTCGGTAAGAAATTATAACTATTTACTGATGTTTATTGTTTGTTTAGATTATTAATCTATAGTACATAAGCAAGTTTATTGAACAATAGTTGCATCTGTGAGCCTTTATTTTTTATTTAAATACATGTACTTAAAAAGCTGTATTGTTTGTTATATTTGTTGCGTACATTTAAGAAATAAACAACGTTATTTAGTGAACATGGCGTTATATTTGCATTTCCATTGTTCTTTCCCACTGTAAGCCCATACGGAGGAGCTGCAATTATTTCTCTATAATCGCAATTGCTCTGTCAGTATACGATGACGTCATAAAGGTGTAACGTTATATATACTTTTCCATGACGTTATAGATTTAAACCACTATACGATACATCATGTGTTTTTCTCCATCTCCATTAAAATTGACGCATTTACATGTAATATTAAAACATGTTTTTGATAACAATTTAAAGGAATTACTGTTATAACATATCATTGATTCTGTTAACAAATCTATGTGAATTAAAAAGATACATTACAGTCTGAATGTTTACTTTTGATGTAATAGCTAAATGTCAAGGTCTAGGCTAATACAGGGTATTTGCGAGTGGTAAAATGCAAATATAAGTAATAAACAACGATTATTTAGTGAACATGGCGTTATGAATAGCAACTGCTCTGCTGGCATATTTTCCATGATGCGCTAGCGCGCATCATGGAATATGCCAACAGAGCAATTGCTATTCATAACGCCATGTTCACTAAATAACGTTGTTTATTTCTTAAATGAATAGCAATTGCTCTGTTAGCATATTCCATGATGCGCGCTAACGCATCACGGAAAATATGCCAGCAGAGCAGTTGCTATTCATAACGCCATGTTAACTAAATAATCGTTGTTTATTGCTTATATTTGCATTTACCACACGCAAGTATCCTGTATTAGCATATACTTTGACATTTAGCTATTGCATCAAAAATAAACATTCAGACTGTACTGTAATGTATCTTTTTAATTCACATAGATTTGTTAACAAAATCAATGATATGTTATAACAGTAATTCCTTTAAAATTTTATGACATGTTTGAATTAAATACATCAATTTTATGGAGTTGGGGAAAAACACATAATGTATCGTATTGTGGTTTAAATCTATAACGTCATGGAAAAGTATATGACGTCACACCTTTATATTTACATTCCAAATATTTTTGCATGTAAAGTGTGAGAAAAGGTACTGCAGTTATAAAACCGTAACACACACACGGTACTCAAAGGTGAAAATGACGGGTTTTATTATGACGTCACAAACGTCGAACGCTGTAAAATGCAACGTCACAAGCGAGAATCAAAGTTCACGCTTGTGGCTGTTACAGTGGCTCTTCCATTAATTTGAACTTACCCTTAGGATAAAACAGAAATTTTTACCTATAAATCACATTTGCAGACAAGGCAAGAAGTTCAAAAAATGTAAATATAAGCAATAAATCATTATTTTTTGAAAGATATAGTCTCATAACTGCAGCGGTGTGTGCATACAAATTTTCATATCGCGCTAGCGCGCGTTACTCAATTTGTATGCACACACCGCTGCAGTTATGAGACTATATCTTTCAAAAAATAATGATTCAATACTTAAATGACGTTACAGTATACATACAGAGCAATTGCAATTATAGAAAAATAATTGCAGTTCCTCCATATGGACTTACAGTGGGAAAGAACAACTGATATGCAAATAAATAAATGTGTGTGTGAGTGATTTGTAAAATTTTATATGTATTTAATTCTTTCAGAGAATCGTCATGATACATGATATGAATAAAATCAAGTGAAACGACGCATACTCTTGAATTCGATCACAGACAGCAGATTTATTTCATTAGCTGTTATCATTAAATTCAATTAGAAGATCTTGATAATGAAAACAATCTTATGTTTCATGATTTTGTATATATACTTAAAACGATATATGAGACTAAAATGGCTTTTTAATGATATAAAATGTACAGTAGTAACAATACATGTATGGAGAAGACCACGGCAGTGCCAAATTTAGATAATGAATCCTTGTCTGTATTACATTGAATTTTAAAAATGCAATTAAAAATACTTTGATAGGCACAAAATTGCAACGACTATAAATGTCAAATCGCCGCTTAATTATTGATAAAATATGATTTAGTGTTGCATTTGTTATTTACAGTTGACATTTCTAAACGTTTCTGGTAAATCTTTTTACCTTTATCTTAAAATAGGGGAATGCAATTTTTTTTAATAATCTCTCCTGTTTACCGAAATATTTTAAGCGTTTTCCCCCTTCCTTACCCCGTTGTTATTATTGACAATCAGTGGTAATATACATGTAACAGGGTTCTAAACATTGATTATTTTTCATTGTAAATGGAAATGATATGAAGTTTCCTTGATTTTACTGTAGTAATCCTACAGTTTTCAGATATTTTCAATGCATGTACGAATCTTAATTTGTTTTAGGAAAAAGAAATATTGAACCTTTATAATATAACAAGAGTTAAAAAAACAACTACAATCTCACTCCAAATCAAAGTACTGATAGTACTGTTAGACGGTGGCGCCGTTTGAAAGTGGCATATTGCATGTATGATATTTAGTAATTATTGTTGTCGAAAATCCAAAGCCACTATCCCATACATGTACTAATACTTAACGCTTACTCGCACAACTGGTCGTGAGTTTTCTACATGAATAATTCTGTGGAAATTGTAGTTGTGATCACAATCCACACTTTACAAATGTTGTCGTCTCTCTTTATCGTCATCTTTTGGGGAAAAACCCATAGATTTATCACAGTAGCCTTTGTAGTATAGAAGTTTGTATCTTTATGTTTGTATCTATATCAGTTGACATTAAAACTCCGTTTTAGGTAATACATGTACTACATGTTTGTATTTTGATTGCCCCAGAATGACTCATTAAATATGTGGGTTGCCACCACATATTGAATGAATAATTAAAATCAAATCCAAAGCGATTGCATCACAGTACGCCCAAATATTTGATTGTATAAAGAAGGGGATTTTTGGGGGGGTTTCCCTTTTGACATTTGGGTTGACCCCGTAAAGGGGAACAACTTTTGAAAAGTGTGGATTGGATATAATTAATGGATAAAATACTTATCAGGTTTTTACTGATTATTTGGTAGACATGTAGTATGTTTATTGTCCCTCTCGACAGCATTTTCCGTTAATTTCTTCACGGGGAAACAGTTGCAGTTTTGTGAACCATCAACTTGCTTTTGTCTTCATAGTCAGTTGATACATTTAGGTGTAAAGAAAACAGAATAGTTTACAAGAACCTGTTTGATAAAACTGGTATTGCTTGTCATCATGAAACAGAAGAGTCAATCAATATTTTATCTTCGACTTTAGTGGATCCATTTGCTCACAGCGAAAGCGAATAAAAAATTGAAAAAAAAATATCATACAATAGACAGTCGCGGCAGTTTTATTAATCATTAATTGTATTTAGCTATAAGATTCATTCAAACCATTTGAATGGATTTGGGAAAGTCACATGTATATTTTATCGCTTCTCATTTGTTCACAGCGAAAGTGAATAAAAATTCAAAAAAAATATCATACAATAGACAGTCGCGGCAGTTTTATTAATCATTAATTGTATTTAGCTATAAATTCATTCAAACCATTTGAATGGATTCGGGAAAGTCACATGTATATTTTATCGCTTCTCATTTGTTCACAGCGAAAGTGAATAAAAATTCAAAAAAAATATCATACAGTAGACAGTCGCGGCAGTATCATTAATCATTAATTGTATTTAGCTATAGATTCATTCAAACCATTTGAATGGATTTGGGAAAGTCACATGTATATTTTATCGCTTCTCATTTGTTCACAGCGAAAGTGAATAAAAATTTGAAAAAAATATCATACAATAAACAGTCGCGGCAGTTTCATTAATCATTAATTGTATTTAGCTATAGATTCATTCAAATCATTTGAATGGATTTGGGAAAGTCACATGTATATTTTATCGCTTCTCAGTACACTTTAACTCGCATAATTTACTTGCTACATTAAACTCTTCTAGTAAACTTACAACAAATATTGATTAATTATTCAAAATTAGTTTTCAAAAAAACCAAACAAACAAAATCCAAGTTGAACGCATGTTTTTCTGACCGTACAGCTGTGTATATAAATATCATTTTATTCTTTGCATGTACTATATACACTATATCTAGGGTTCGCAAATCCCAGCAATATTTCCGGTAAGCTATAGTTCTGTAGCTCAGCGGAAAACAACAGTCATCTATGAAGCACATTTTTTGCCTTCATGTTTCATTATTTATCGCAAATATAGCATGGATGTATACGCTATGGCTGATGTAGCATTTCGTTGAGTGATGACACTTTCTAACCGTTGTGTATTTCGATTGCAAGTCGCAACAAACTGGCGCATTTATTTATAAGGCCTGCCTATTATGGAAACAAATGTCGAAGAAAGCTCATAATAGAGTTGTACTCGCGAGATAAAAAATATTTGAGAACAAAAGGGGCGATATTTACGTACATGTGTAATAATGTTATCTGTTAGTACAAAAAAAAACCCAAAACCAAAGAAAAGGTTCTCTAATAGCAGAGACGTCGACGGGCGCATATGGATTAAAGTCACAGAATGAGATTGTACTTCGCTCATCAAATTGCGTTATTCAGTTTATTGCGAAAAAATTCGTCAGAAACTGGTTAGTGAACAAAACTATTATCTCTTACATTACTGTTCACAATGTACAATAAATGTATATGGAATATTGCATGAGTTGAACCGATTGTTTTTTCTCACCAAAAAAGCTAGCGTTTGCTGCAAATTATTTAGAGATACACGAGCTGACACGCCGTGAAATCCATAAGACGTTTTCAGGCACGTAGCATCGTTTTTGAAAGTGGGGGGGGGGGGGGGCAGACTCATCCAAAAAATCTTGATAAGCAAAAAAAAAACCCCAAAAAACCGGAAGCTTTTAAGTTTTCCAAAATCTTCAAAATCCTAATCCGTGGGGGGGGGGGGGGGGGGGGAACTATATAACTTCATTTTCACTACTACTCATTTCCTTATTTTCGGGGGGGGGGGGGGGACTATATAACTTCATTTTCACTACTACTCATTTCCTTATTTTCATATCAACATTACATACTCCCACAAACAAGTGGGGGGGCCAACTCCATGATTATTCCATTTTTTATATGTAAATTTTTAAAAACTTGTTGCTGCGAAAAAAAGTGGGGGGCGTGGGGGGGGGGGGGCAGGCCCCCCTGACCCCCCTGATGCTACATGCCTGGTTTTACAGCATATGTCTTCAATCCCTTATTTGCTTACAAAAAATCTGAACTAAAAATCTTTGAAATATCGTAAAATGTGGTTTGTTTATATATGTAAAATTGTAAAATGGCGACTCGATTTGCACGTGAATTTTACAATCCGAGGTCGATCGATTAGCGTGTTTGAGAAAAAGTCAGTAGCAAGTAAAGCGTCAAATTCAGTTGTAAATATTGTCTGATGAATATTGAGGTTCCTGTAATAAAATTGATGTTCCTACAGACTGAGTGGGTTACAAAATAAGGTTCATGTAAATCACAGGTCAGTCCAAAATTAAACACATTTGTATCGTAAATTTCAAGTTTTTTGTATGTTTGAAAACACATGCACACTTGTAGAAGAAAGTGTGCCATTGATCGGTTGAAGTTCAATAAAATGTAGTTTATGTAATATTTATTGTCAGTATCTGTTGTGAATTCTTTGGAATAAGCTACAACAAAATAAATATTCTGCCTCAACTAAAATTAATGCGTTGAAAAATTGCTTGTTTAAATAGTGTGTTTCTGACAATTGTTTACATCATAAAAAACAAGAAGCGATTATTGTGAAATCTCTTAGCAAATTATCGCAGTGATATAGTTTATGCAGCCCTGATACAGAGTTTAACGTCACAACTGGCAGTTGGTGCATAAATTATCGATACCGCGTAAGCAGACAGGGTAACGGCCAATTTAAAATAAAACACAATTTCATATATATTATTTAAACATATGTACAAAATAATTAGCAGCTATAATGCTTAAAATATCTGATAAGATTAAAATTAGTTCTCATACTGAAATCGACACATAGATAAAACATTGTCTGTAACAGAGTTATCGTTCCTTATCCGCTAGGGTCCCTGTGAGAAATACTCTTCCGGTCAGGACGGTAGCAATAGACCGTGGCTATTTATAGCCACCGTCTAAAAAAGTATCTTTACTTTTCATTCATGGAAAATTGTCACTCATTTTTTCCCGTGTATAATTCATAAATTATTTCTGTAATGTTTGCTTTTACGTAAACAAAATGTATCACATTTCCTTCGTACTGTCCCTTATATTATTTTTTATTTGGTACCCTCCTATATCTAAAAGATGATCTATGACAGATTGACATCTCCTCTTGCAATTTAATGGACGGAGAAAGCACAGGGCTCAAGAGACAAGCTACCTATCCCTGATTATATAAATATGTACCTCGTAAACACCTAGAAATTAGGGTTTTGATACGTTATTGAGTTGATTTTAGGTGTTTTGAAATTAATAATTCACTAGTTAACCTGTTTAAAGTTTGTGAGACTGTTTAGTAAGGTACATGTATGCATGTTATAAATTAGCTGAAAATTCTGCAATAACGTTGGGTCAAAGCCAGTATCAAAACGATACTGCGACGCCATCCTTTTGTGATTCCTTAAGGTGCCTCACTACACCGTGAAATAGTTTCTCAAATCAGCAGAAAATTACTTGATTATGACAGAAAGCATGATGGATAAAAAGTATATATGTCAAATAGGCGAAAAAATGTACAATTTTAGATAAAAAATGATGTTTTCAAAAATTTCATTCAGTAAACATAAACAAAAGACCCAGGTGGATTCGAACTCATGACCTGCGGTTCACAAGTCTGATACTTTAACCACTGAGCTATGACAATATACATCTGAATCGATTGATACAAACATTTTAACAAAACATTTAAATCGCCATCTTGTGATGTAGTGTCTTAAAAAGTATAAGTCTCGGTGTAGTGAAGTACCTTAATTACTTGCAATCAAAACCTTTGGCAGTTCCAGGTCAGTACTAGTAAGCTCAACATCAGTTAAAGATTTTGAAGGTGACGTTTTTATGTTAATATGTGCCTCATTCTCCTCTTTAGAATGAAAATATGAGTTGTGGGTACTAATAACAACCGTTAAACTTTTTTGGATGATTTTAAGGTTAAAATAAATTTTGACATTTCATTAAAATATAATATTGATTTATTTTCAGTAATATAACGAATAGAAAATTTCATATTTTACATACGAAATAATCTGTAAGTTCTGACTACTTGACAAATTCTATTGTATTGGAATTACATGTATCATTTTTAGACGGGGTCATGTGACCCCGTCTATTGGTTTACTGTCAGCCGAAGTCTCAAACCGGAAGGCACGCGTAAGAAAATAGTGCAGAAAATTTTCATGCAATTCAGAAAATATGTATCATAAAAACACGCATTAAATCTTTTAAAGTCCTCTATGTATAAACAAAATTCTATTTAGAAAATAAACTAATAGTTTTATTGATCAAAATATTCTTGCTCGGGTTCAAATGTTGAATGAGTTACGTAACTGAATGCACAGCGCCGTTGACGATTCCGTTGGTGTACGAGTTCATTAATCAATAGAAGAGGTTGATGGTGGAATCGAAATTAAATTTCCCAAACGCAATGTGCCATTTTTGAAAAGTTGTGAATTTTATTTTGACAATCTTTCACCTTAATACTACCAAACTTCATGCGCAAGCCGAAGTTATACTCGGGACGGGTTATACACAGATGTTTTACAAATTAAATAGGTGCTTCATTGGCTTCCAGTCTACTTGCGGTATGACTGCTGTTCGTCTCGAAAGGAATTTTGTAAAAAGAAAATAAAAACAAGTCTGAATTTGCCTTCTCGTTCGTTGGCTCTTTAGTTGATTAAACTGAATTTAAATTTTAACAATGCATTGTAGGCAAAATCTATAATAGATTATACATTTTGGAGGACTTATACATCATATAATATATACAATCTTATCGATTGAAGAACCAAGTAAAATGTTAATGTATATGTATATGTCTATATCCAGCTTAGTTGGAATCAGGTTTGGGGTAAATTACATTGTAAAATAATGCATTACATTACCATTACTTCATGAATTAGGGCATTAGATTACCATTACCATACTTAATTTTCTTGAAGTAATGCATTACATTACCATTACATGAGTAAAGTAATGCATTACCATTACTTTGTGAAAAATCAAGAAGTTTTAAAAAAGTAATTTAAAAACTAAATAAGAGTTTTTGTAAATATTTCATAAATAAAACATGCTTAAAATATTTACAGGTTCATGTTCATGTTCACTATCAGGTTCAAATTTGACTTATACAAGATTGCTGTTGCACTTGTAGTTCTTAAAGTAAGGTTGGTCCCGTAACATTTACACGCTAATGGCGGAGTTGACAATCTCTGTTATTTATGTCTCTGATTTTCGTAGTATGCTTTTTAACGAAAGGAACGGTTGTATCGTAATTCGTGAAGGTGATGCACGAGTTTACACAAAAAAGTAGTAAGTGGCGAATGGATTTATTTTTACCTATTAATTTTGCATGAATCGCAGATGAAGAAAATTGTGTTAGATAAGTCGATCTTAAAAATCAAAATGGCGACCGTGACAAATCTTTTTATTGTAAAAGTTCTTGGAATCTTATTGTAAAAAAATATGTTCTATTGTCAGGTGCCTGTGTTTGTTATCGGTATACAAATGTTCACTTTGTTTGTCAATTCAGCAGTTTTAGAGATTTTGGGGTTTTCTTAAAACTTTTATTACGGATACCGTCCGACTTGTGGATTTTCCCTTGGATCACAAAATTGAACAAATCTAATGATTAAAATTATCTACTTTGGTATAGTTGTTTGATTTTCCCGGTTAGTGGTAATTCTTAAAATTTTTCCTTGGGGTCTTATTTTACATTAAATACCGTTGTGTCAATTTTCTACAATTATGAAGGCCGGGATAGAGTGAAATTTAGACAAAGTATCAGACAATTGCAAAAAAGCCGAATTGACATAGATTGTAACAGCTAATTTAAACTCATAAATTTTGGAAGCATATTCGAGGAAATCCAGGACAATTACAAATTCAAACTTTCAAGACACCGTCTTTCAGTACTCTCAGTACTTTGATTAGATGGAGTACTGCGACTTTAGGTATCCACTAGTACAAGTGTGATCGTTGACCTTGATTTTTTTCTATGAAAATAATGTTTAAAGATGACTTTCCATTTGTGAAGAAATGTTTATTTGTAACAAAATGAACCTATAGAATATTTGAAGGATGGTGGTCATTTGAAAGAACTTAGATTGGTAACAATTGGTTAAAAAATTCAATGAAGCTGACAGAAAACTTGAAGACATATACCAAAACCGCGTACTTGTAGTTTTACTGTGTATGATGTGTTCATCGAGATCATCACTAACAGCAGTTGGGTTTAAATAATTTTCCCCAGTTATTTTGGCTACACTCTCGAAGGCCATTACGCAAGTTGCACTTTTTATCGCACAGCCGTCCTTTACTGTCCATAGTTTTGATGTGCAAGAGATGCATTCATCCACAAGGGACATATAAGGTTTATTTTAGTTGAATTACTTCCATTGCATTTGTTCCCAATCAGGTTACAATTACTTGTTTTACAAACAGTAACCTGCTTTATAATGCCATAATTCTATTACATGATGCATGCCTTTATCACGAGCATTTTATGTAATGTATGGATATCAAATTCGTAATTCAACGAGCAAAGTAAAAATTGACATATCTTACGACCGATAGCACAAAATTCAAATCTTAAAGCATACTATTACACTTCTCTTTCATCATATCATAGTATAGAACTGCATAGGATTGAAGTCAACACCAATATTTCATGGCGCTGAAAAATATGAGATGCCTCTACTTAGTATGACACAAGTTTTTTACAAGTAGAGGCATCTTTATTTAGAAAAATATGAGATTGCCTGACTCCATATTTTGTTACTGGCTTTTGACCTGCGATCTTGTGTTCAGAGAAAGAACGGAAAATTTGCTTGTATAGATCAAAGCTCTGGCTATATTTTTCCAAAATATTTCAATCATATCAATTTTTCCCTGGATTTTTTTCTGTGCAATTCTGATATTTACTTTAATAAAGATAAATCAGATATTTTCAAATGACATCTTCAAAATACCATTAATAGGATCAGTTTTTTTTAAAAAAATCCCCGGTGGTTTAAAATATATAAAACTTATATCGTTTAAATGTAAATCCTCAGTTAAGCTTTGAAAAACTATGATTATTTCATACTTTTGCAATCTCAGCTCATAATTAGATATAAACAGAAAACAACTATAAGGTATCAGTATCCGATACTTTTAAGGTCTATTTGTTTTGAAAAATAAAATTGTAATATCGAAGAATGATGAGGCATATATGATCTATAAACGTTAACTTTACCTTAATGTCTGTACCTTTACTACCATAGACAGTCCACTATTGTAGAATATAAGTTTAATACTATTGTGCTCACTAATATCGGACTGCCAAGGTATATTTAAGCCTGCAAGTAGTAAAGAAATAGCATTGTTTAATACAAGTACCTGCATGAACCATGGCATACAGACTGTAAGAGGTAAGTATTTCGACCTACATGTAGTTCAAGGATAACATTTAGGCTATAAATACATAAGATGGTTTGTCTAACAACTCAGGTAAAACTTTTAACAATTAACATAAGACATGTTCGTTTCAAACGACCGCTTTTGTTTCGGTAAATATTTTTTCTTTAACCAAGGATAGGTCGATACGACTTGGAGCCCCATACTCTTTTACAAATTGCTTCTCATCTAAATATCCATAAAAAGCAAAACATCATCGTTCGGCTTTACGAGTATCAAGTTTTATTTTAATTACACAAAAATCCTTTTCAATTGAAAAATGATAATCCGTTAATGCAGAATTAAATAAGACTGAAATAGTACACCCTAAGTGAAAATTAATTCAAAAATGCATTGAAAAGATAATTCAATTGATTGGTGAAATGTTGACAAATATGAGTTATATTATTTTGTCTGATGTTAAAAAAGAAATCAAGATTCCAATCCTTGCTTTTGATCTTTTTTCACGGAAAATATGCCAACAGAGCAGTTACTATTCATAACGCCATGTTCACTAAATAATCGTTGTTTATTATATAAATAGTGCCTGTTTGGGAGGGTAACAGTTGAAATTGACACCCCGAGAAAACCATTGTCAACCGACGCGAAGCGGAGATTGACAATGGTTTTCGAGGGGTGTCAATTTCAACTGTTATCCTCCCAAACAGGCACTATTTATTTTGTTATACTGAATGTCTTTTTTAAAAATTTTAAGAAAATTTTACTGCTTTTACATGTATATAGGAATAACGTGAATTCTACAGCGAACCGTACGCGCATAATTTTCGCGCATGTAACATTTTTTAATGTTACCCGTTGCCAAGTGCGTTGCTAACGCTGAGGGTAATAGTAAATATTATTAACTGCGTCTTAACCAATCAGATTTCAGTATTTAACATGAAAGTATAACAATACTTATTGTTACCACTTGCAATACCCTGTATTAGCATAGATCTTGACATTTAGCTTTTGCATCAAAAATAAACATTCAGACTGTAATGTATCTTTTTAATTCACAAAGATTTGTTTACAGAATCAATGATATGTCATAACAGTAATTCCTTTAAAATGTTATTATAAAACATGTTTTAACATTTGAAAAAAAGCCTTCATATTTTATGGAGTTGGAGAAAAACACATGATGTATTGTATGGTGGTTTAAATCTATAACGTCATGGAAAAGTATTTGATGTCACATGATTTGATTTGAACATATTTTTATTGTACAAAAATACAATTGGGATTGGGCACAAGTTCCATAACTTAGACAGCCCTCCCCCAATACAAAGATATAATACAATATATGTGTACACAACATAAATAAAGGTCAGTGGATAAAATGGACGTATACATAAATGCAATTAACATGTATATAATAAACAACGGTGTACTAGTAGTTATAAGATCAGTTAAATCTCTCAGTATTTTTGATAAAATTATAAACTAATGTAAATAAATGCTTGTTTTCATTGTCACTTATTGAACTGTCACCCCAAAGTAAAACATGAGTATTGACAATGTTAAGATTTACAATTTGAAAAAGTCATTAAATAGAACATTTCTAGCATCTTTATATTTATTACATGTGAAAAAATAATGGTACGTATCTTCTATCTTACCACACGAACAGAGTGGACTGTTGATAATATTACATCGAAATAAATCATTATTTAGTGCACATCTTTATGACGTCATAGTATACAGACAGAGCAATTGCGATTATAGAAAAAATAATTGCAGTTCCTCCGTATGGACTTATAGTGGGAAAGGACAATGGATATGCAAATATATTTTTTTGTCTGATGTTAAAAAAGAAATTAAGATTCCAATCCTTGCTTTTGATCTTTTTAGCGATGTATTCAAAAACATCATAATCTATCATTTGTGGAAAAATCGACTACTACTACTACTACTACTACTAGATAGATAGAAATATACAGCCTATTGTGGGTGACTTTTTTATGTTAAGCCTCCTTTTCAAAGCGAGATAAAATGTAGTGAATCTTTTTGCCATCCTTTGCACATGTTATATCAAATCATATTTACATGCATATAATAGTGATATGTTGTGCATACACTGTTCCTAAATAGTAGTCAGAGTCACGTGTGTTTGTGTACTACACCCCCCCCCCCCCCCTCCATCCCGGGACTCTAGACCCTCGGGACTTTACTCATTTTTTCATTAATTTATCTTTTTTATCAACTAATGCATACATTCATTACACAAATTACTTAAAACAAACATTTTAAAACGATCATTGAAACAAACCACCATACCCCAATATTATACAACAAAGTTGCTAACTTCTTCGTTTTATGTTGATATTACTTTGTCAATATACGTCAAAGTTCTTCCTTCTTTATAACAGGACAATTTAACATGATATAATAATTTTTAAAGTACAAAAATGTACACGGTAGTTTTACCGTACCTTTAATATGCTAGTGTCAAATCTGAAAGATTTCCTAAACTTAAAATGATAAGTTCCTGGTTTAAACAGATTTATATTAGGTTTTCATTTTAAGCCACAGCTTTCATAGACCATCGACAGCAAATATTATAAACAGGACTAAGAGAGATAATTCTCCTTTGTTTTCAAGGCTTTAAGTTCGTCAGTACCAGTGATAGTTGTAATTAAAAGACAAATATCTTCATTTTTAGTTTAGTCATCCAAGCTCAATCCTAGATTTTAAAAAATTCATAATCAAATGGAGATCAGTGATATTCATAGGATTGTTGTGTATGAAAGGTCATGTACTTTACGTTAATTTATTTGATTCATTCATTTTAAATCAAAGATTAAACGCACACTTTGTTGTCTTAATTGCCTTATATTGAGAAATATATGATTGCGTTTGTTTGTTTTATAAATTTAGTGATATTACTTTGTCAATATACATACGGTTTCTCCACCCTTGATGTTTTGTTTACCTTTCCATGTAAAAAACTTTTCCTATGTACGGTTTTATCAGTTTTTCATTGAATTCAGCGATTTCAAATCATAATACTCTCTATGAACTGTTAAACGTTAGTGTTATTTCACTTTACATAGCTTAAAATGTGTAAAACATAAGTTAAATCAAGAAATATTAGCAAAACCATGCATCACACAACACTAAAAAATAACCGATAAGATAAAATATTCCGGAATTAATGCTCCCAATGACATCATGCGACAATCGAAATTTGTCAAGTTCAAACAAACAAATTTTAATGGAAGAATATGTGAAAAAAATGTTTGTTTTTTTTAAAACATATAACTAGCACAAATAGCTTTCCTCCTTCTGTATATTTTCAACAGGTATATCAACTGTCTATGCAGAGTGAATATGTATTGCAAAATTAAAAATTGGTCAATTACACAGACGAAATTAGAAAAGCGAGATATCATTCAATTTATGAAGGATTGAAAATATTTACTTGCAGTTAAACTGATAGTTAAACGATTCTTATGAATACATGTCAGTAAAAATGTAACGTTATCTTAAAGTGAAATCAAAAAAGGAAATGAATTAAATTTTTCGGAATTAAACTGATTTGATTTTTCAAAGTGCAGAGCAAGATACTTCTGATATGCTTAATATGTAATTCTTTAGCTGAAGAAACTAATTTGCATACTCCTTACCTCCCTTTGCCAAATGTCTACGTCCAAATCGTTCATGTTTTTCGTTTTTCTGAACTCAAGGCATATGACTGACAAAACGTTTCCTCACATTTAGACACAGATGTATGGCCATAACAAACCATACATTCTGGATAACACTAGTGTGTGGTAAAGACGACGTCTTTAATGAGATTACGTACATTTTTAAAGACCTCAAAGCTTTCTTATGGAAAGCCAGCAAAATTATACAAAAGATTTTGTACATGGGTACAGCGTTTATCGAAATACCTAACGATTATCAAACTGAGAATTTTTAAATATTGTCTGGATGGTGGACAATTTACCCATCCGATAACTTTCGATTTTTAAATATGGTTTCTTGCGTTCTAAACGTTTATTTAGTAAAGGAAATAGTCATATATATACATCAGTTTCAAAATTTGTTTTCCTGAAATCTAAAACTTAATACATAAAGATAGCTCTTCTTTAAATGGACATCTGTCTAAAATGTCCGCGACTATCCAGTCCTCTTCATATTTTTCCCAATCTATATAAATATACTATTTCAATATCGGGTTTTAAAAATGTAAACATTTCTTGAACTGGCTTATTTCTGCCCAAAACTGACCATACAAGAACAGAACAATGCCTTTTTTTAGCCACTTCAAATCAACTTTTTTCTCAGAAAATGGTTGTAGAGAGGACACCAATGAACTCCTTTCATACTTTTTGTCTGATTTTTAAATCTTCAAGACAAGTCTCGAGCTGCGAGACTTTGCATGCAAAAAACATGTATAACCTCATACCTATTGCTTTTTTATCTTTTGACAACAATTTTGGTAAGTTTTTTTTCATCTATCAGTGAATTTAAGAAATGTTTACAGTTTAGTCCACATTTGTACAAGAAGGCCATACATCCCTTTAAGGGGTAACAGCTTGCAAAGACAATGTGTCCACTTTGTACAATAAAAAATAGATGCACAGTATTTTAAAGAAAATTAATATACCGTATGATGATTATGACACTCTATTGGTATGAAGAAAAACATTTTATTTTAATTGTGCAAACTCATATTCAAGGTCCTTGCAGATTTGATTAGTTGTTCGTATCGAGTGTGGTCTTGCATTCGATGTTTTGTATACGCAAACTACTCAGTATATGTAGTTTTTATAACAAGTGTAAATGTATTTAAACAATTATTTATTTATAAAGTATACGTTTTGATTATTGATGTACAAAATATGTCCTGATTTAAGCTTTTATCTCTATTTTTAAAAGTCACACCTTTGGTTCACTTTTTTGAATTTTTATATGGACATGTTTGTCCTCTTACGAAATTTCCAAAAAAGTCATTGTAGAATGACTGATACAATAAAAACACAATAACAATATTTAGGCTACATATCTATATTTACATACAGGTACATAATTTGGTCATTTTTCGATTACATATTTATCATGATTAAATACATTATTTGGTCATTTTTTTATAATTTTTTTTTCATTCATTTGTTATATTACAAGTAACTGTTTATGAATCGAACAAACACTACAATGAAAAGAGACAAACGCTTCAGGACTCATCGTTGAATTAAGATTAATTGTACTGGCTTCTCAGTGTATAAGTATATTTTATGGATATGTCGTCTATAAAATTCAATATTCATGTAATGCCATTATAATTACTTTTGAAAAAAAACCCACATTTTTGATTGTCGGGCAGCAGTTGAAAAAAAATTACTGTGAACGATAGTGTTTGCTATAAGTGATAAACAGAATTGTTTGGAACAAAGCCAATTGGCAATTGCAATTTTGATAAATGCATTTTATTTTTTAAAATATAAGATTTTAAAAATTGTCAAACGTCAAATGTTTGACGTTTCAGTTCACGGTTCATATTAGTAAGATATAACAATAGAAAACTAATTTATAAGGCGAAGTTTGCCTCTTAATTGACATATAGGCACTTTTTGGGAGTTGATTTTAATCAACTCTCCTATGCAGTCACTCTGGCAAACCGAAAGTGAAACAGTGTTTGGACCTAAGCACAAATCATCACCGCTGACAAGACTTAGTTCTTAAATATAATAGAAAAATTCGACGTAATTTTTGCTGAAGCATTGTTTTTTAAGGAAACTTATATATAAACACTTTGAAAATAGTAAGATGTTATATAATACGAACAATTTAGATATTTATGTAGTCTCGTGTATTCCTACGCCAGAGTTTAATATAGTCTCGTTCAACCAGACGCTCGGCTGTCTCCGTAAATCTCCGACAAACAGTGAGGCTCTCTTGCTTGTCGGAGTTTAACGGAGACAGCCGAGCGTCTGGTTGAACGAGACTGGAGTTCAATATCAATAGTGCTTGGATCCATACAATTTTTAGAATTGTTTCGATTACTAATACAAAGTTTGAAATCTTCTTTGAATATTACACAACATGATTCATATGGGGTTTCTCTAAATTCTTGTCTGAAAAGTCTAATTAAAATTCTAATTTCTAATTCATATTATAAAAAGTGCGTAATTTAAATACAGACTAGAAACTAATTGCCACGCAAGATAAGTTGATTTTAAAATATATGATAATCGATAAAATCAACTCCCGTCAGTACTTCAGTACTTTGATTTGATTCCGTAATAAGTAATTATTTAATATAAGGTTCTCAACATCGTCCTTAATCTGAGTGTAGAAAACAACTTGTTGGGTTACATCACCTGAGTCAGACGACCTATTACTACTTGCTTTCGTTCTTTGTGATAATTGCAGATCTGTTTTCAACGAAATAAAAAATCCAAACAGCGTCAATAAACAGAATAGGCAAGCAGAAAACAACACATTATGAAACACCCTTC
This sequence comes from Magallana gigas, assembly GCF_963853765.1. Classification (NCBI taxonomy): domain Eukaryota; kingdom Metazoa; phylum Mollusca; class Bivalvia; order Ostreida; family Ostreidae; genus Magallana; species Magallana gigas. Next base: position 8,141,591 of record NC_088855.1, on the reverse strand, counting down.
CCAACACAATTACAAAGTCAACTTTTGTAAGTCTTTTCTCCCCTAAAAAATGCAAAAAAGCCAAGCTTTCATTTATTTCAAATCTCTGATTGTAGACTTCATAACTGACAAATCTACTAAAATTACTTGCAATGACTTCAAATTTTGTCGAATTCGTGATGAATACATGATAAGAGACATGATAGTAAACTCTTTTCAGTTCTCTCCATGAAAAGAGAGGCAAAATCGTCGAAAATTAGCATCATATTAGAATTTCCAGATTGAATTACTACATTTTATTGCTTATAAAGAATATGAGCACATTTTTGCCTCAGCTTATGCAGAATAACAAAACAATTCTTAAAACAACGCTTGTTGTCAATTCTATCGTTTATTCGGAATAAAAATAAATAAATCATGCAGTAACTTGTACTCAGACTTTGAATTAATAATACAAAATAGTTGAAGAAATGAACAGTTTTACAACGATTGCAAACTTCTTAGGAACAATGGCGTTAAAACTGTACAACACGAATATATGTACAAGCATCCCTGAAAACACAGTCTGAACCTATGGCCAAAAACGTTTTTAATTAGATTCAATACATTAAATGATCACAATAGGCCATCTACAGGTAACAAAATGGTACAAAGGTTTGGTCCCCTATTTAATTTTAAGATATCAGATTGAAATCCTTTCAGACCGCTCACTCTTGTCTAAATTAAGAAGATAAACAAAAAAAAAATTATAAGAGCAATAATTGGTAGCACAGTCTGGCAATCATAGTTTGAAAGGCGTATTACACCCCGACCGAAGACTTCATTGAAGACGGACATAGGAATTCCGACCTGCGAGATCCTGCTCACAGTCATGTTTTTCGGAAGAATCATGACAACACCTCTGCCGGTGTTTGATATATCGAACATTACAGTATAATGGTTTTGTGTTATTTTTTAGATACCCAAAAAAACAGGAATTGTGATTAGAATCTACTGACAAAGAAGAAAGAATCATACTTTTAAGAAAGAGCTAGTAATTAATTATTTCTATTAATTAATAGCTATTCAAATAGAGCCACATAATTAACCAAATGCGAGATACACCTAACACACAAGTCATCAGCCTTCTCCATCAACAGACAGAGCTCCGGTATCCACTGAAGTTCATTACTATATGATAGCAATGAATTTAAAGAATTATATTCATTGAGCTTTTAAATATCCCTATTTTGTTCCCATAGCCATGCTATTTAAAAGAGATTTATTTTCACAAAGCTTATATATCTCCTTTGCTCATTATTCACATGGCTATGATAGTAGAGAAATTTTATTTACAAAGCTCTAAAATCTCCTTTTTCTGCTCATAGTGACATAATGTAAGAGAAATCTATTCAAAGAGCTCTTAAATCTACTCACTCCGCCATGACATCAGAGCACTATATTCACAAAATTTTCACTTCCTTTAAATCTAACTTATAGAATCATACTATTGCAGAACGTCATTTTCCGAGTTTTCGTATCCAAAAAAGCATCTCGGTGTTTATAGAGCTATGAATTTATCAGTACCTCCGACATGTAAGTAACCTACTTACAGAGCTCTGATACCCGACATCACAAAATTCAACTCATATTATACGGCCAAATAGAACTCTGGAATAACATACTACAAACATATCGCTCATAAAGCCCCGATGTTGGTAATCACTTTTCACTGACTCTTGATATATATATATATATATATATATATATATATATATATATATATATATATATATATATATATATATATATATATATATATATATATATAACAGAGATCACATTTTAAACTGCAACATCATACACTCTAGATTACGGAATCTCTGACATAAACTTACAGAGCAACGATATCCCTGATATGTTGACTCTGCAGTTGAACCTTCATCTCTATCACACAGTACAGAAACAGAGCCAGTATCAGCACTCCGGCCAACACAATGACCTTAGTTTGAACGCACAAGAAATAGCTGTATCCAAAAGCTATTGCACATCCGGTGGCGTACAGCATCCGGTAGCAGGAAAAGGCAGCTTCCTGTTTGTCAATGAACAGAACCCCAAAGAGAGCTGCAACACAAAAGAAATATCCTCATTAGAACTGATCCGAAGGGAGATATAAAAAGTTATTGAAATATTATTGTAATGAACTAACGTACTGAAATGAGATCTAGAATTGTAAAGGTATTGCTGTATCCTTTTCCTCGAGAAGTACGCACTCATACACATTCAAGGTCCGTTTTATTAATTAATAACAATGTTTTCGAAGACCTTGAAATTTTTAACACATTAACTCATAAATAAGCACACTTTCAGTTTATCTGTTTCATTTAAAACAAAAAAGATTCCACCATTTTAATTCAGAAAACTCTTTAATGTTTTTTACATCTGACTTCGTTTCTTGCACCTGCATTTACAATGAATTGTTTCTGTATTTGCATAATATGCAAATACAGAAACAAATACTGTACATGAGATCGGAAATAACAAAATTTGTAGCTAAAGATTATCTTTAAGAGATCATGTCGTGATGCTTCTTAACATGTAGGACAAATAGGAGACGCGTTCTATAAACCTACTGTACGTCTGTGTTTGCCAAATGGCGTCACAGAGACCCAGACAGCCCGCCACGACGAAGAAGTTGGGGACGTCGTCCAGTGTGGGTTTCCACAGCCACAGAACAATCAGGAGACCGACGTTGAATGTGGCCCCGGCCACGATGAATGCGAAACGTTTGATATGGCGGCTGGCAACGATCCCGATCAGAATGCAGCTAATGGAACTCACGGCCCCAAAACACATCATGATTGGGCCTATCTGAGACACACCCAGGGTACAAGCTATGTAAGCCTACAAAATCAAGTAAGAAAATCATTCATTTATTTACTAGACGTTAAATCATGAAGTAGGTTATAATAAACAAAGGACATTGAACCCATGCCTTGTAAGAAATGTAATTATGACTTGATGCATCTCTATGTTATAATCTACATTGTATCTCCTTGAACTCTTCATAGATTCAAACATGCAAACAGTTTTTGAAGATAACAGCATTTGAAACTTTCAAAGGCAATCCGGTGTAGTTTATTTTTTTCTTTCTCTCTTAAATACTTGTACATGTATCTCTCTGAAATATCTTTTACAATCATAATGGATAGCTTTTACTGCAGTGGTTAAAATACGCCTTCTCTGTGGTTAGAGATAATGCTTTTATTCACAGGAGTATGGGAGGAAACCAAAACTCTTCTTGAATACATCGCAAATATTTTCCATTTTTCACGTCGGTAAAGAAGATTTCAACTAGTTAGCTTAATACAGGTGTCAAGAACACTTCAGCAACAAAGTCAGAATGTGTCAGGAGAATTTGGCTGTATAATTGGCTCTAGAAAACAGCTAGTTCCTTTATTCTGGGCTCAGTGCAAATAACACGAGGAGGTGCTGTTTTGAGAATGAACATCGATTCGCACTTGATAACTTCCGTTCGGGCCGGAAAAATCAATGCTGTCCTGATTGATTTCATTATTGCACAATCTAGGCTCTTTGACTTCATTTTCTAATCCTTCATGACCTGATATCTTTTCAGAAACTAAATTATGCTTTACATTCGTGCAGCTACGGTGTTTAGATATGCGTGAAGCACCAAATAAGACTCCTTTATGTCAAGATCTAGGGCAAAAAGAACTTGTTGAATCGATAACATGATTTTTATTGGAAACATAATCGGCATGGTTTAGCTATGGAGATTATAACTGGACCGTTTTGATTAACGCTTTATCGTCACAGGAAAATATGCCCTTTTCAACCAGCACACCACAACAATTATATAATGCCGTATCTGCAGTTCAGCGATGTTTTTCCGCTTTACATGGAGCCCAAAGGCGGTGTCGGATTTTATGTTCTGACGTTTTCAACCATTTTGTGTTAAGCCATAACTGGGGGAGTAGGTGTCGAATTAATCAAAGAGAGCGGTTTTTGCAATCTACTTCTAAAAATACAACAGTTTTGTATGGCGTCATTATGCGTTAACAAGTAGCATGCGGTGTGCATTGACGTCCCTAAAAAATAATAATTAGACCAGTAAAAAGTTCATTTGTACCTTCAGAGTATGAAGTGTCTACAGAGTGGTGTTTATGGAGTCTGCTTATTTGAAGCCAGCCGTAGATTATTGCATGCAAAAATACCATTCCCTGTCTGATAATTAGCCTCCCACAACTGATGTACACTGTACCATTTAACATGGCCCAGACACGCATGCAGACATTCCTTCCATGTAGAACATTTTAATCAAAATATTACCGGGGACTTCATAGGAAATTAATGAATAATGTACGAAGATCGGGCCATAAGTGGAAGCTGTTTTCTCTCAGGGATACCAAAGCACATTTGTTTTTAACTGAATCGCGTGAAAACAAACAAAATATCGCTCTGGTAGATGTCAATATGAGTAATATTTTAACATCGTTTGTAAAAATAAAAAAACAATACTTTAAAATTTGGGTGAAAGTAATGTATCATATTCTAATCTTACAATGATATGCTTATGCCGACCAAATATTGTAATGATGTCATTTAAAAACTATGTAAAACACAGAATAATAAATTAATATCGATATACAAGAGGCATATAAATGTATATAGTTAATTTGAAATTTGCATGCCTAATTTGTCCTATAGTATGCAAAAACTCGAAATTGATCATGTTGATTTCATTTACTGCAATGCCGTAAATAACCTTTATCTCGCTGCTGTCCATCATACGCTAGTACTAAAAGGATACTATAAAGTCACAAAGAATCTGACAGTAACGAACAGCGATAGGAAGTCGATGCCAAGTACTTCCTGTATCATTCTTTCTTTTTTTTATCAAGATATTCCATTAAGGGTGCGTTTAGAGGTCATTTCTATCTAAGTCATTCGCATTTATATCTCTATCAGCAATATCCATTATACCTTTATTAATACTTTATGGTGAGTAGCACATTGCGATATCACTATAGATCACATCGTTCATTTATTTTTAATGTTAATTTGTAATCTTGTACTTATATATTGTCTCACAAAACGGTTAAATTTTTTTTACATTGCAGTATAATATTACTTATGAGGTTTGTTACTGACAGACTATTGGGGTGATTAATCCCATAGACGACGGGGCGAAGATCAACCCGGTATATTTCCATAGTCAGTCAGAAACGATCCTAATAAGTGTTTTGTTTTCCCCGAGGACAATCAAGTGAGACATTTATTTCACAAGAAGCGATGCTTTTCAAAAATCAAAAAACGTAAAAGTGGCCTTACATATCGTTCAATATTAAATACAGGCGTTCTCTTCAAAATTTTCACATTCTCATCTTTGAAAATCTTTGTTGCACCCTTGTTCACTAACAATGTGTTGTTGCTATTTCATTTTAAACTTTTTCTCCGTTTCCTCCGCAGAAGTTTTAGCAAATCTTGATGCTGCCATTTTATTCCGCTCCAGACAAAGTTATTTAAGTTATTTAAAAGAGCAAGTACTCCAAATATTTAAGAACTTTCGGAACTAGGTTTCTATACTAAATAATATGAAATATGGGGATGATTAGAAAAACCGTCGGCCATATTGCTGAATATTAATTGATTTAATTCTCACCAGAATGACATAGAGATATACCTGGCAGTCGAGTGCCATATTTAATCCGACGAAGGTGTGACAATTCAGTCAAGGGGAAAACAATGTTTTTATACAGTTTTAATGTTTGGAAGCGAACGGTTGAAGAATCGAAACATCAAGTACACGTGTATTACTGTTGATCACTTTTATAATTGTTCTTAAAGATAAGGAAATACAAAATCAGCGACGGACACCTCAAGACGTACTGTTGAATCAACACTGATCGTAAAATTTTGCTATATGTTCGCATTTAATGGCTGTTAATTACGGTTTATATTAATACCAGAAACTTGACATGTTGAGCTTTCATATATTAGACATTAGATATTACTTTCACCGGGACGGTTGTTTACCAAATGACGTCACCACCATTGCAAACCAATAACTTTTTACAACCCCCAAAACGTCCCCACCACCCTAACTATATGAAATGATTCCACAGAATTTGATCAATATTGTCATTGTGATTAATGTGATGCTATACTTATTAAATTGCTCTGATACTAGACCTGAGTAAAATCGCTGAACATGAACCCCTGTTCAAGCCCCACGAACACCACAATAAGGATCAGAAGCTGACATTTGGAATCCTTGAACATCTTTAATGTGGATAAAAATATTTCTGATGACGTCAGTTCGTCGTCATTGTAATGGTGGTTTTTCCGCCTTCGCTTGTGCTGGTCGAACAGAGAGATGAGTGTGACTATCCCCATCACCCCGCAGCCCATGTAGATACTGAGCAGCATCACTTTTGTGCTGTTGTCTATCGTTGTTATCAGATCCTGAGACAGGTCCTCGTTTGAGCTATTATTTTTCAGACAATATCGCGACCCACAAGAGATGTTCGAATGGTTCAGTTGATACTCTCCAGCTCCAGTGGTGTTCTTATTAATCACGAGTGTTGTGATAAGGTTTCCCCAGATGTTGCTGGTTCGATACAGTCCACAGAAAATACCCATGAACTTATTAATGACATGGTCTTGGTCCGAGATGTGAGAATGTTCCGCATATGCTAAAGCTATGGTTGTTATTGATGTCGCTTGGGCGCTAAACAGAGGGCCTGCCAGCAGGCCTAACAGAGCGCCCAGTGGGATGAGCATGTAATGTTCGGGATGAAAGTTTCCGGCGAAATACCCCGTGAAAAATACAAAGGTTATCACCATCGTCCATTTTGTAGTAAAGCGTTGGATAATCCATGGGGCGAAGAAACAGGAAATGATAGTTCCTACGTAGATACTAGAGAGAGAAAACACCCCGACACCGCTTTCAATATGAAGGGAGCTTTGGAGTCCTTGCAATGAAACAAATGCCGTAAAAATAAACATAAAGGCGATCCCGAGGACTATAACGTTCTTCAGTGCTTTTCCATGACTCATTTCGCGCACTGTTCGGAGAGTTTCGGGATCATGAGGAAGGCTATGATAATTGGAAAGGGTGTAGGAATGTATAGTACTTCTTCGTCGACTTTTGTCGAAGTCGGGTAGGGAAACCAGGAGGTTGGCATTGATGTGCTGCTGGGACGGCGCCTTCAGGGACGCCATTAACAGCTTCTCCCGGCATACTTCCATGTTGGACATCCCCGTCGCCATCTTGTCCACGAATCCTTTGAAAAATAAAACAATTAAAACATTGTTTATTCTTATTGGTATTGTAATTATTCATTATTGATAAACTCTTTGAAAATCCAATACTTAGTAATTCACAGTATTTATTCTCTAAAATGTCAAACTAACTATAACGGTAAACTCGGGTCAAAGACGAAAATCACGAATTGGAGCGATTTCTAAGCTTATTAACTTTTCTGTTAATGTAAGGATTTTTTAGGATCGGCTACAGAAAATTCATGAGGAATTCTGTTGACTGAGATATTCATAGATGCACTGTCTGTCGCTGTACTTCACTCTTTTGTTCGTTCAATGTTTTTGTGGATGAATTGTGAATCGACATGTAACTGGCATCTCATTGACGTAACAGCCCGCCTCAAAACCACTAATATTTCCATCATAAAGCATTCTGCCTTCTTTCCCCATTTATGCTGACTTTGCCAAATGTATTTCTTTTATCATACAAATTTTGCAACATAAATCATAAACCGATAATCAGACCGGGTTGATTTACCTCTGATATGAAATATGATGTTTTTCTATACAGATTTATTGACTTTGCGAAACATTACATTTTTTGGTCTCTGTAACCATGAGACACAAAGCATCTGATGATATATATCAAACGGTTTCGTTTTGATGTGGCAGATTTTGCTTTTTACTTCATATTTTTGTACATTATTGTGAAAAAAGCGTATTAATCTTTTTGTCAAGATTCTATTCATTAGAGCAAAATTATACCAAATAACAGTTACTTAAGGTACCTCACTTCACCTAGACTTCTGCTTTTTAAGACACTATGCCACAAGATGGCGATGTTTTGTTAAACTGTTCGTAACAATCGATTTGGTTGTATATCGCCATAGCTCAGCGGTTAAAGTATTGGCTTGTGAACCACAGATCATGAGTTCCTATTACCCTGGGGCTTTTGTTCATGTTTAATGAATTAAATTTTTGAAAAAATAATTTTTGATCCAAAATTGCACAATTTTTCGCCAATTTGATATATACATATAGAATATCACACTGTTGTTTTGATCTCGGCCCTAGTATCAGCCCGAGCGGCTGGTATCGGCCCAAGCCGCTTAATTCCAGTTGCTGTCTCGCCTAGTCCAAAACACGTGTATCAGGGCTGATACACTTCTAGGTATATGATATATATGCATATCCATCATGCTATCTACGTATTGCAAAGTGTAGTGAGCTACCTTAAAATAATTTGGAATTTGTTTTAACGATATTTCGAGCTTTATTGTCATAATTTTTGCACACTTAAAACACGATACCACCTCATATCGTGAAAAATGAGGTTGATAGGTTCACACACTGTCCATAAACAATTAGGGAGAACATAATCAAAAAAGTTTCCAAGACATGTAACTGTGTTTATCTACCTTTATAGCTCAGTAGAGAAAATTCTAACCTGCAGACACAGGGACAGGGGCTAATAAAAACCGTTTTGATCTTCGTACCCAAAATTAGAATAATATCTTTTTTTCATAGATACGAAGAGCTGGCTTAGTCCGTGTGCCTGCAATCCCCGAGTTAGGAGTTACCTTATGATAATGATTCATAAATGAACGTGCAAAAACATCACATTGAAGATAAAACAAACTCTCTCTCTCTCTCTCTCTCTCTCTCTCTCTCTCTCTCTCTCTCTCTCATAGCGACAAAATATTTATTGTTTTGCCACGAAATATGATCTGCACTTTTATTGTTAGTGGCTTCTTCACATAGTTCGTGACAAATCACACAAGTATCATGGATTTTAATTTTCTGAAATCCCGGTATGATATTTAAGATTTAGAGATGACTTTGATAGCAAACTGCAGCATTCATTACTATATCGGTTGCTTCTAATCAAATTGACTCTTCTGTTAGTGCAGAGAGGTGTTTAAAGCGTGCTGGCGGTTTTGCATTTGATGCGGCGGCAGATATTTTGTTGTAAAATTTTCTATTACTGTGAAGCCTGAAAGTGCTTAATAAACACAATCTTGTACTTTTATACGAGTGTGTATGTTAGTTTTAATATATCAAAAGAGCCATGCTCATTACTGCTCATTACTTCATTTTATGACTGTCTTAATAAGATTTTTTGCTGTTCTTATTTATTAATTATTACGTACATACACTGTAAATGTACATTGTATACTTACACACTCAAAAACAAATTGGGTGCATCTTGACAGCATTTAAATCCGATATATGAATGATTCACCTGTATTTACCCTTCCCTCTAAATAAAATTTTCTAGAGGCAATCGGTTTTTGAAGCCGTGTTTTTACCAACATCAGCGTCTTCTACGGATACAGTAATTCATTTAGTACGTCTCTAAGTGATAAACGCCAAACAAGAAAAACATCACAGTTATGATGGGAGTTAAATGGACAATTTTGTAGAATTAAAATATCGGAATTCTTGGATTGGATTAGAGGAACGTCTGCTGAATATCAGCCTGTCAGATTGGTACAAATTGGAAAACTATTGGCCGTGCTTCCGGCGAATTCAGAAGTTTAATCATAAAACATGGCGCTATTGACATGCCTCGAAACTCAATATCAGAACCTCGTCCGACACGACGATCCGGGGATATCGCCTCTCGCTCCGTTCCAAGAGTTTGTCCAGACTTTCTTTGGCTTAACGTCTTTTGTATGTATCGCCGACGATTTGATTACGAATTTCCATTTAGGTTGCCAGTGTTCTTTAATGATTGAAGAAGCAGAAATCCCAAAAGCCCGTGCATCATTTCTATACTGTTAATAAAAAGCTTATTTGTCCTCAGATTGTGTGATATATACGCTATTGCATCTGATATCAAATAAACGGCTGTGAGATTTAAAGACGATCGAAGGGAAAAGAGGATTTTCAAGAGAAAGTCATAATGTTCTATATATGTAAATATAAATGAGAATATTCGAAGTGTGCACGTGTAGACGCGCATGTTCAAAGAATGTAGGTGTTTTGTACAGCACATAGATGTGTTAGCAAGAAATGTGTACATGCATAGAAAACATGTAGTTGTTTACACCCAAAAATGCTGATTTCTTCAGCCCAAAAATCAAATCTCTAATTTTAAAGACATTGCAAACAAAACAAGACCGCGTAATATCTATAGTATGTCACTTTCATCACATTTTCATTAACTAAAACCGCAATATCTAATATTTTTACCAGGATCCTAAGCATGCAAACAGCCAACTACCGTCATTTTGAAAACAAATATTTCTTTTCCTTGGGGGCACAAGTACTCCGTGTTCGCGGAATCAATTTCAACCTTATGAATTGTGAGGCGGAACAACATGACAGGCATTCAGCAATAATGAAAAATAAAATGCTTGTTTACAATAAAGGGCTTTCTTGGAACTAACGATTTTTTCCCAATTAAACATCAATATCCATATAAAATATCTCTCTCATGCACTCTCTTACTCTCCCCTCTCTTCTCTTTCTATTTCTCTCCCCATCTCTCTCTCCACCTCTCTCTCTCTCTCTCTCTCTCTCTCTCTCTCTCTCTCTCTCTCTCTCTCTCTCTCTCTCTCTCTCTCTCTGGTTTATCTGGTTTATACGACTCACCTGCTCCTCTAACTCCTCATTTTATTCACGCTGTCTTCCTGAAATCACTTAGAAACATTTATAGCTCATCCTAAATCAAAGCTCCCTGTCGGCCGACTCTTCTATTGATTGTCAGAAATTACGTTAATTGATGAACAAAACCAATTAGGGCCTGCTCAAAAGAATCCTAATACTCGTTCGGGCTTCCTAAAGAACTTCAGGTCGGATACCATTAGACTCAATCCCGTGGAATGCATCCTTAAAAACTGTTTCATTTTCCTATGTCCGATTCCTTTTTTCTTGGTTTTATGGAACACTAGAACACCCGTTTACCTCAACAACGGAGGGAGAACTCGCGGATCCCACTAAACGAACGGTAACAACATTTTACGGCACTTCTGTTATTGGAAAATCTGGATACATCTCCGCTGCTTATATATATACTACACCGCCTTCTCCAATTGTTCAGTAATATATGCATTTCGTGCAAAGCGGCAGACGTACTATCATGAATGCAGTGTTCATAGATTCACAGCCCCTTGGCTTCTTGCGCTGTTTTAATGGGAGTAGATTAACCCAATCGCTATTTTTATAACAGTTCATGTGAATTAAGACAACAGGGGGAAATTATAGCGTTTACCTCGATATCCACGCTATTTTCTTTACATTTATAACAGCTACTCATAGAGGGGATGAAATCAATGAAATGTAAATACGTTCCCAGAATTAATCATGTTTATTAAACAAAAAGGAACATATCGATCGAATCAATGTATATGGAGTATACACCGGTTAATCTAAAGCAATTATAGAACACATCATACAGGTATTGATGATTTTTATTATTGCACATCTCAAATACATTGTATGTACATTGCAGTTGTAATTTAAAACTGTCGTACATGTGAAAATGGTGGTATTTTAACCTTGTGTTTATGAGTTATAGGCTAAATGCATAGATAGTTTCTTTTGATAGTTTCTTTTGCACGACTCATATAAAACTTACGGACACTGCGAGACTAGACCCAATCCTTATTTGTTTGGGGTGGGGTGGCGATGGGAGGAGAGTAAGGGATGGAATAGGGGCTGTTATATAAACTATCGTTAGCAGAGATATTCTACCGCGGTCTATCTCTGCTTGGTGACGCATAGTGACTGTCGATCCTCACCGTGCAGAGTTTAGTATCAATATTGTTCAGTATACTGCTTGTATACCAATCCTGCCTTTTGTCAGTAGCAATACTTTTAACTTGGCAAGGCACAGTGCCACACTTTTTCAGTGATAATGCGTTTTATCTCGTTGCGCATTATACAATTATGTTAGATCAATCCTCACTTTGTTTAATATCAATACGTTTCACTTGGTGACGCACAGGTCCTATTGCTACATTGTAGTATACCAACCCTCACTGTGTTCTGAGTTACAACTTCGTTTCACTTGAAGACGCATACTACTAGTATACATGTACCAACCCCGACTTTGTTCAGAGTAACTACGTTACAATTGGTCAAGCATACAGCTAGTATACATGAACGACTTCGTTTCACTTGGTGACGCATACTTCTAGCGTACATAAACCAACTTCGTTTCGCTTGGTGACAGATACTGCTAGCATACATGAACCAACTTCGTTTCACTTGGTGACGCATACTGCTAGCATACATGAACCAACTTCGTTTCACTTGGTGACGCATACTGCTAGGCAGGCTTGGGGTAATGCTAAATGTAATGGTAATGCATTGCAATGCATTACATGTTTTCAAAGTAATGCTAGTAATGTGTAATGCCACAAAATTAGCATTACAAGTAATGGTTATGTAATTCATTACTTTCCAAAATCTAGTGAACTAGCAGTGCTAGCATACATGTACCAACCCCAACTTTGTTCAGCGTAACTTCGTTTCACTTGGTGACGACTAATGCTAGCATACATAAACCAACGTCGTTTCATTTGCTGACACATACTGCTAGTATACAACCCTCACTCTGTTCAGTATCAATATGTTTCAACGACCCCTTGTGCAGTGACGATTACCTCTGTAACAAGGGGTTTCTATATTGTTACCTGTATAGAGTCATATCGTTTCAAGGACCCCTCAGCTTTATATTTATTAACGTATGGCATAGTACAATTCATCGGGTTTTTTAAATATAAGTTGCATAATGATTTCTTGCAAGTTTTCAGTGATATAACAGCATATTCATTTCTCACATTTCTCTATCCTTTTCATGTGATGTCAGATATTATTCATAGTTTATTCGACTAATTTTGAAGTAACAAATAAGAAGTAATGCATATTTCTGTAAGATAGCTTGATAATTCTTACAATGTGTCTTTACAATATGTCTTTCTTCTTTCATACGGTATCGACTTGCTTTTGTATCCCCCACCTATCCAACCCCACCCCACCCCACCTCCTACCCCCCCCCAAAAAAAAATATTCTTCTCTATGTTTAGTTCAAATCACATTTTCCCCACGTAATAAACTTGTTTTGTTCTTTTTCCTCCGAATTTCCATTAAATTTCACCTTAATTAAAAAGTTTTGATCAGTGACATTTGTGTGACATTTCATACAGAGTTACTGGTGATAATATTCGATTTTTTTTAAGTCGCCACAAAAATATGACTACATAGTATCATTGCTTCTGAAAGAGTTTCTGACACGTAAAACCGACCACTTGCCATTTCTCTTTATCATTCATGATTGAAACGATACTTGTTCTCAAAGCATGCAAGCAGAAAACAAAACTACATGAATTAAGTTCAACTCTAGTTTTCCAAAATTCTTCAACATTTAAAGGCGACGGTCTCCAACAGCTAATTTGATGGTTGTCGTACAGTGCACATATTGTCTATTAAATCATCTACGCTGTTTTGATATTTTCTTAGAAATGCGTACTCTATTGCCAAAAAACCAGAAATTTGTCATCTAGCAGCATTCTGTAATTATGGAATCTAGCAATCTTTGTTATGATACCAGCGCAACCGTTTTCGACACTGCTATTTTGTTATTGGGTTCAGAATTTCTCCCGGAATCAATAGACAAGACACGACTTGAACAATAAAGTGCACTCGTATATACCGTTTATATAGAAAAAGAATAACAGGATGTCATTTCATTTATCAGCATACAATGCTTTAGTGGTTGTATGGATCTGGATCAATTACAAATAGTTACCATTTCCCAAAGAATCGCATTCCGATAATCAAAACAAGTTTGGTAATAATATATAGTGAGGCCATTGGCGCTTATATATTAGCGGGAGTTGTCTCTTTGGCTGTTTAATGAAATATTTGAAATATCAAACCTAATCCTTCATTTAGGAGACATGACAGACTTTTTAGAATAAGAAGACTGCATGTCTTCATTAAACAGATATAGTCCGTTAAATAGCATGGCTTTAATCTAAAATTTTGGAGAAATATACGAACACAAATGTCGCACACTTGTTAACGTTCACCCGTTGGGCTTTACTCTTTTCGATATTCCCCTAGCCATTTGCATAGCCTGAATATTTTATCACTTAAACGATATCGTCAGCAACAGAGATAGCCTAATCTGATCCCTTTTTACTGAAATCAAATACCAAGCATATAAAAAGTACAGGTATGAAGACAACAGATTGAGCGTTGTTTGGAGACACCCCCCCTCCCCCGTCTTCCTAGCTATATCCCCCCTAGCCTGGAATAATGATCCTTCTGCGTGATCGAGGACGCTGCCTAACCCTGTGATGGATCACTTTGCCTCCGTGATGTGACTTCTCCTTGTATCCCTTGCCAAACCAAGTCCTGGTCCATCAGATTTCTGAATACAGCAGATATCTGTCTAGACAACAGTTCGATTTTTGCCTCGAATTATAATGGTGGAAGGAATTAAGATTAAGATAAACCAATTCTTCCTTTGATGACAGCTCGTAAAATACTTTCATTACTTTCCTTTAGTGAGGAAAACGAATGCTGGTTTCGTCCTTGAGCGGGGGAATCTTTGAATAAGGAATGGTGATTGGGAAATTGCTGTATTCAACTGTTTGATGGAACGTGTTTCGTCACATCCGGGCTACTGTCGCCTTTCTTTAAGACTCCCATCACGTTAATCGCCGTCCAGCGCGAAAACTGATGTCGATAAATTAGATGGGCAGCATTATTAAGCGACGAATTACTCTTCTTGTCCAGATATTGTTGTCAAATTTACTGTGAAGGACTTACAACGCACACCAACTATCTATAGCCGAAATGATTTGCTTCTTCAGATTTTGATTAAAAAAGAAAAGAATGTGCGCGTTGCACATAAGTAAAGTTGGGATAAAGAAAATATATAGGCTTGATCTTCCGAACACGCGAAAACGTTCTTTGCAAAATGATAATGCTGTAATCATCTAGCAAACGAGCTAAAAATGCAACTACAATTGCAACGAGGATTACACAACTTGCACCAGATAGAGGATAGGGTTCCATTAAACGCTTTCATGTTAACTTTTAAGAGTTATAATCAGTAATTTTACCTTCTTTTTGTTGTAACCAGAAGATGGCAAGATGATTTTTTTTTCACATTTTCAAAGACTTTATTGTAAATTAAAAAAGTATTAATCTTAGTGTTTTTAGATATACGTGGGTATAAAAATTTCTTTTTTCAGCTGTTTCTTGATGAAGAAAATAATTATAGTAACTTTATCGCAATGTTCTCAACAAGACGCACCATGAATTACAGAGGCCATTTGACAGGTATAAACTGAATTATCTGTTTAATTCATGCATATTGGTCTCAATCAATCAATCCTCTCATTATTTTTGGTCTTTTGGAAAATATATATACTGCTATGAGAGAGAGAGAGAGAGAGAGAGAGAGAGAGAGAGAGAGAGAGAGAGAGGTTGAGGTTAATTCAGATTGACTTTAATTATGTCTGGGATATTGTATGCACCTTTTTAGTGGTTACCAGCTTTAAATCTTTCTTATTTACCCAAAATCTTGTAGTTCACACTTGTTCACCCTCAGGCTAGGAAATGAAGTAAAATTCTGAGACAGATTTTTTTTTGTTAATCCGATTCCACGCTAGATTGACTGAAGTACTTCAACAAGATTTTCTTTAAAAAAAAAACCCAGTTGTTTGTGTCTTTCCCTTGACTTTACATGACCAGTTTTAATGTCGAACAAATTTCTCAAGATGTCATTGAATAAAGAAAAATAAAGTGAAAACCACGTGCTCAAGTAGTCTAATCTTCTTGGTGGAAGTGGGCTGATGGATGATAGCAATTTCACCTGATTTCATACCGAGGAAGAATAGAATCTCTTCTCTACAGTAATCCCACGGGGTCCTCATTCCGTCGCGTAAAACAGAGGATGACGTGTATGATAGCTATGTAATCTAATCAGGGGCAAACCTGGCATTTAATTCCTTGCTGTAGTATTATGCGTACAAAACAACTTGAAAAGCGATAACGATTTATTTATTTGCACTTTCCATTGTGCATTTTATTAAAATGTATGCATAATTTAATTCAGTTAGTCCGGTAATTTTCAATGAAAATTTTAAACTTTGAGTTTTCCGGGAGGGGGGGGGGGTCTAGATCTGCACATAAGAATTTAAAAGAAAATTCCATAGGAATATTCATTATATAATGAATAATGGTTGTATTGATCACAATTCACAGGGTATCTTTTTTTATTTGACGCGGCTAACTGATTCGATTAGCGATGCTTTTTGAGCCTTTACATAATCTTTGTACATGTACAAGTTCTTTTATCCCGCCGTGTGAACGCCATTAGGGGCCTGTCAGCCATTAAACGAACAGTAGGATTCTGACAGAGCATGCCCATCTGTATTAGAGATAATGCAATATTTCTGATACATCACTACAAAGAATCGGAACGCAGCGAAGACAACTTAATATACTGTAACTTAGTTTATGGTTTAGTGGAGAGAGAGAGAGAGAGAGAGAGAGAGAGAGAGAGAGAGAGAGAGAGAGAGAGAGAGAGAGAGCATGTCAAATCGAAGAAAAAAAAATGAGTGTGATATAACTTGTAAAGTTCTTATAATTCACTGTCAAGATATTCAAATCTATAGTCTGAAGACATTTTAACTCATGTATTGAGAAAAGAAAAAGATACCAACAAAAAGGACGATATGTTTGTCAAAAGATTCCAGTTATTATATTTTATGTTATTTTGTGATCCGATAAGATCGTCCTTGCACACATAAATACGGGATATCTTAAAGTGCAATTTTAATAACAAGATGAGTCATACAATGATTTAATGAGTTGTTGGTATTTTTTTTTTTTTTTTGGTGTTTGAGCAGACTTCTGATGATGTAATAATCGTCGGAATTGGCTTTAAAGAGAAGGGTCGATTAACATTGTTGTTCTTTAAAGATCTAGAGCAACAGATACTGCATGAAAAATTACGGGTGGAGTAGAGCAGGGGGATTATATTCAGAAAGTTTTGAAAAATTTAGATGTGTCACTGATGTCATTTTATTTGATGTAAAGCTGGTAAACAGAAAAGTGCAGTTTTCTCCGGAAAGAAAGTGTGTAATTTATTAATATATTAGTACTCTTTTCTTGTATAGGTCTAATTATTTTTTAAAATGTTGTTGAATTAAATATTTCCACCTCAAAAATAGAAGAGTTTGATAGATTCTCTCAAATCCTCCTTTGTTAGAAGGTGAAATAATCATTGATTGGCCGCTGACTTCACGTCTCACCTTCATCATTGTAATTTATGAATTAGGGTAATTAAGAAACTGATATCTAAAAAACTGACTTCCTCCCCGGCGGGGAATCGAACCCCGGTCTCCCGCGTGACAGGCGGGGATACTTACCACTATACTACCGAGGAGTTATGTACTGAAATTAAATGCCGGATAACAGCTGTCTTAGTCTACGAAAGTTATTCATTGATATATACAAAGAAAATGTAGGTCAGCAGAAATATGAATATGACGGTTCCATGGTGTAATGGTTAGTGCTAGCACTCTGGACTCTGAATCCAGCGATCCGAGTTCAAATCTCGGTGGAACCTAAACTTTTACTCGGATACGGAGGAAGGAGGGAAGGAGGATCGAGGTTAAATCCCCCTCCCTTCTTTCCGATATCCATGCTTTTTTTCTAAACAGACATTATAATGCTAAATGTATTTCAGTCACCTATTCTCTATCAAACATGTATTATGGGTTTAAGAATCTTATACATTTGTATTTTATATCATACGTAGAAGACCTAAGAAACCAACGAACCTCATTTTTTTTTGCAATTTTCAAACAATACGAATAATAAAACATGTAATAAAAATAATGTTGATAATAAGGATAACGAACAAATATTTTAAAATTGTGCGAGAACAGTACAAGATAAATACACTTCTCTTCTTTTCTTCTGTGAAAGTTGACATGAATGAAAACAAATTTGTATCTGGGGAGAATATAATATTATGGTGGCATATCTCTGCCCCTAGTGTGCAAGTAATATTTCTATTAATTATGTCGGCATACAAGATGAAGATGTTGACATGCAAGATAGTTATGTCAACATGCAACATCATATAATATTTTGTCAGTTTTAGTCCATTTGAAATTGTTATCTAAAAAGCATATAAGTGTCACATTAAAGTTGTAACTGAAGTTTACAATTTAATCTGTATAAAACTGTACAGAATAGAATGTAGATTTAACACAATAAAATGGGTATTATATATATCAAATCCTAAGATTTACAGAAACAATAGAAAAATCACGGATCTAAAGAAGCTAGGTGGTCAACAAACTAACTACATGTATCAGATCTACCTAAACTTTTTAAGATATGATTTGTTTAGCGATAAACTATCATTTAGTATAGAAAAAATACATTATATATTACCCTTTAAAATCGGGTATTTTTCTATATTTTTATATAGTGCTCTTCTTCTAAAGGAGGTCAATACAGTCTAAATATGGTCACGACCATCGAACCCTATTGAGTGTGAATTTTACAGATATCGATTAAAATGTAAATTTTACATGTACATATTTAATTTATGCCATGAGTTTAAAGACTTTGTGTGAAAATATACATGTACCATTGATGGGTGCAAAAATCTTTACAATAAATTATCTTTTTTTTTTCATTTCTGGACCATCAAAAATCTTTATGTATCTTGTTTAAAAATCTGTTTAGCCATGTTCTACCATTAGATGAAAAGAAGTTTAAGAGAGAAAACTTTTGTTTTATCCCAACCCTCTTTTTCCATACTGCTGGACCGCCATTGTGCATGCACGCTTTTTTTTATTTATATTTTATTAACTGCAACCAATCAGTGAGTGATGATGATCACATATGGTTTATAGATGATAACATTACTGTTATAATAGCTGCATGCCGGGTTGTGTGAAGAATTGCTATTGCTATGTGTGAAGGATTGCTATAATACATGTGCATGTACATGGTGGTTAAATATAAAGAAATTCGCTCATACAAATAATTAAAGGTCACGAAAAAAGAACTAATTCTGAAAGTCAAATTTGTTCATTTTTTTATAGATGAAACCATTATTTAGTTTTCCTTTAATCATCTAAACAATTAATCCCGTCCGCCAAAAAATTCACTTGAAATGCGAGACACGCATTAAAAATAGCCAGTGTCGTCAGTAAAAGGCATGCGCGGATGAAAAGGGGGAGAGGTTAGGTGTCTCACCACCCCCTGGAAAATCCAACTTTTCACATAGCAAAATTACCGAAAATAGGTCTCGGGTCCCCCGGCAAACAAAATTACCCCTAGAACCCCCCCCCCCCCCCCCCCCCCCGAAAATCTTTCCAGATCCTCGTATGGAAACCGATCTATTATAGCAAAATGATGTTGTCTGCATAAGATTTTATTTCTGACAAGAATCATTAAATTGAACGTTTTTTCTTTCCTTTTATTTAAACAATAGAGTAAGTCAGTCTTTATTATTCTTGTAAATCAATCTTCCGGCAACAACAACAATAAAAAACTTTGTCGGAAAGGCCCGATATGTCTCGAATGTCAGATAACTGTTCATCTATTTATCGAACGCGCCTCGGTATACGTGTATACTATGGTATACTGCCGCGTATTCGTTATAAAACATGTACGAGGGTTGTCCGTAAAGTTCGTGGGCAACCTAGATAAAAACTGACAAAGCATCAGATCGGAAATTTAATTGTGTCGAGTAAAACGATGACTACGTTGAGAAAAGTTGATTCTATGTAGTGTTTGACTTTGGGTAATGTCATAAATTTTCGATCTGATGCTCCGGGTATAATTCAGTATCATTTCGCATTTTATGAAATTATCCCTATTCATGTGTTGATTATGATATCTAAAAAATCGCACATTAATCAAATAAAACATGAATCTAACGATAATGTGATTTTATACATTTTATTTAATATGTTTGTCAGTTTTTATCAAGAGTGGCCACGAACTTTATGGACAACCCTCGTATGGATGATATCCACAGCATGTGCATGATGAACAAAATATTGGCGACTGAACAATTTTATTTCCTGTAACTGACTTCATTATTTGTTGTAAGAGCATATATGATATTAATACTCTTTGATACTTGGATTACTCGTTGCTTCATTATAATATCTTAAACTTCATTTCTATATAATCCCATCATCAGATATTACAAATATGACACACATTTTATATGTCCATGGGAGTCAAATGGTTCGTATACAAAAAACACTTAATTAAAGACAAAATAATCTTAAAAGATCGTATACAAATAAAAAAAATTAAAGACAAAATTAGATTACGAAGGAGTTTCTCCAATTGTCCTTGTCAAAAATGTACGCACGCCTTGGTGCGAAAGTAAGGCATCGAAATTCCCCGCACAATCTCCACGGCAATTGTGTTTCTGGGGTAACATTGGAAACGATTCCTAATCTAATTTTCTGCAAATGTTTGGTACAAATTGTAAATGGCCAAATGAATAATTTATTTGGTGTCATTTGATAGTAAGGCCATAATACTAAATTCAAGGCTCCCGTCACGATCCCCGTGTACATCGACCGAGATTGTCTCAATCTAGACACTTGAAATTTGGTACGTTTTATTTTGGCAAAAGACGTCGGTCCCAATTGCACGGAGCTATTATACATCACCGTTTTTCCTCCTTGGAGCGGCCGGACGGACATCAAACATCAATTACCCGGCTGATTGTGTTCTTCGTAACGTATGAAGTTGCTCCAATGAACACTAATATAGCCTAGGACCAGTAGATCTGGATTCCGTTTTGATAGTTAATATGTAAGCTCCTGCAGGCAAATTACAGACAGAGTCACAAAAGCGTAAAATGATAAATTGGCAATAGATATCGAACTTTTTAAACGACATATAATATTAATAATATATAATAAATAAGATAAATATAAAATAAAATTGCAGGTCTTTCTAGCTTAAATCTCTTCTTTGTACATGTATTAAGAAAATACATGAGTATTACAACATATCAAACCTAGAATTCCATATAACCCCGTTCTTTTCTATTATGTTTCAATTTATTTTAATGGAATTTTATAGGGGTGTAGGACAAAACAATAAGTGAAATCTTGTGTATAGTCTGTCCCAAGATATTTATGCTGCACATTTTTTATTTTGTTCTATATTTATAAATACGTTTGGGTTCGGACGATGTTCATTCAATAGCATAAAAATTTACCAAGATTTCCCCCTTGAAACACCCCCTCTAGCTTGTCAGATTTCAATACATACAAGTCTACGGGGAATTCAATTTCCATTGCAAAGGAGTTGAAGGTACCCGGATAATAATGTTAAAAAATTGTGCGATGTATTCAGAGTGACCTCCGAATGCAGAAAAGATGTAAACATGTTCCCAATTATAAATCTTCGAAAGAAATCAGTTTTTGCTTCTGTGAATTTTTTTTTTAGTGAAAAACGATAATTTGTCAATGAAGATACCCTGAAAGTTTTCCCTTTCATCGATTTCAATTGCACTTCTTTCACAGGTATGTGTATTTTTTTTTATATTAAAAATCGTCCAAATGTGCAGCATTAATTTTTTGGGACAGACTATAAATATGTTTATCTTAATATTCATAAAAATGATCAGGTTCAATAGTCATCAACATTTCTGTTTAATCATAGTCTAAATTTCAAAAGAGAGAATATATGGTCGAAACGTGAGTAGTATTTAAATACATGCACTTGCTTATAATTACTTTTGCTGTCGAATCTCTTTTTTCCCCTTGTTGTCTTTTTTTTTCTTTTCAAACAGCATTTATTTTTAAACGTTTGTATAGTTTGAATGGACTTTGTTGTCGGGATCGGGTCTCATAAAAATCTTACCTGTAAAAAGCGAAAGTAGACACTCCTCCAACGTCCAACGTCAACAACTTTTATTTTCATAATATCAAATAGTAAGTTTGTTTTGTTATGTAAATATGTGTTAAATTTTTTTTTTAAATTAGAGGGTTAAAACTTAAATAAACATGTAAATATGGCGTTAAAAAGTAGGTTACCAACACGATTTCCCCTTAAATTAGAAAAATACAGCGACCTAGATACAATCGCATAATGTCCTACGGACCCGCTGCTGAGGGCTTCTCTAACTTATAGTGACCAGACCTGCAGCAATGATTCTACCCACCTCCATGAACATTGTATACATCACTGTTTATTGTGAAGAAGTGTTATTTTTTCATAAGAAATTCTCTTTGTATTAGATACGGCATTTAGATGGATGCTCAAGCCCCTGATCAAAATGGCTCACATCAAAAGCCTCTTCACATAAAAACTCCAGCTATCTTGAGCACACCTCTGTCCAAATGCGCTGGATTACAAGTTTACCTCAAACTAGAAAATCTGCAAGTTCCAGGGAGCTTCAAGATTAGGGGAATCGGAAACTTATGTCAAAAGGCAAGTTCTTTCATAAGTACATGAACAGTATTCAATGTTACCTTTTTTTGGAGATCAAATGGCAAACACCTTCATACATAAATTTTATATCTTGTCACAATTAGAGATCGATATCATTATGTTGGTCTGATTTATTTTTGTTGTTGATAATGACACCAGGCTGTATCCAAAGGCTGTAAGAGGGTGGTATGTGCCTCAGGTGGAAACGGAGGTTTAGCAGCTGCCTATGCTTCTCGACTTCTCAATCTCCCAGCAACCATTGTTCTCCCAACAACTACACCAGATTTTGTGGCAGAAAAACTGAGAGACCAGGTACATTTAATTGTTCTTTCAGTTGTGTTCCATATTTTAACAGACACATTGTAGATCTTTTGTAATTTCAGTGGTAGAAATATTATTTTGTAAACTCTAAGAATTTGAGGGATATTTGGTGTGTGCTTGTAGTTTTGGCAAAGGACTATATATGATATGGCCCTAAAATGGCCCCCTAAAATGAACATCATCATTTTACTGTAATTCTTTGTTTTCTTTGTACAGATATATATGTGATGTTTTTACAAAATGTTCATTTTGATTCAACTGCCCACAATTTAGAAAAATGACATCATAAAGACAACCTTTTATCACCATTTTTAGCACAAAACAACTTGTTTTCAGGCAGCTTTTCTTTTAGAAAACATAGAGTGCATGCTTGAACAAACAAAATAGTTTAATCCGAGATGTATCAAGCTAAGGTTAGTGAGTGACAAAAAAATGTTCCTTGTTCAAGCAAGCGCTCTATATTTTCCATTCATAAAAAGATAAGAGAAATGTCAATTGTTTGACTAATTTTGATTGAATTATAGAAATAGCTTCACTTCTGACATCATATACTGCCAGTGAGTGCAAATAAATCAAATAAATAGGTGAAAAATATATTTTACAGCAACTCTTCTAAAATATAACATATAAACATTTTATTGTACCCGAAACACTTAAAAAATGGCGAATTATGGGGGCCAAATTTAACTCATATCATATATAGTTCTTTAATTTTTTTTTATACTCCAGAAGTACATGTAAGCTGATATTGGTGACTTGTGGTAAAATACTAGTAGATTGTTTGCAGAGTTCCATATGAGGATGAACATTTTTACATGTAGGATTAGGTCTTTTTTGTACTGCAAGAGTTATCTTTCTTCTCAAGGAAGCAACCGTGGAAGTCCATGGCAGTGTTTGGGATGAATCAAATCAATATGCTATGACTCTTGCCAAAGATCCAGGTAAAATCGTCTCCTTTATAATTCAAAATTTCAAACCAAGCAATAATATAAAAATGTACTTGAAGTTCTTTTAGATAAAAATAAATATATTCTGCTATCTGTCTTGTAGACTGTCTGTATGTTCATCCTTTTGATCATCCAGATGTATGGTAAGATCTCCATTTTCTAATGCATTATAAATCTAGAGAGCTGACAGACAAAGAATGCAAAAATATTAAAAACTGAGTGCAGATTTACTAATTGTTTTTTCCATCTACTAGAAAATCTTTTGATTTCTTATGTACAAGTAAATAACAATGAGCTCCTAATAATGAACCCTTTGTAATCCTGTAGATTCAACAAGATACAATATAGTAATATTTTAAATCTAGTTTAATGTTTTGATTTGTAGGGAGGGACATGAATCCTTGATAGTGGAGGTCAAGCAGCAGCTGCCCTGCCCACCTGATGTTGTGGTGGCTTCAGTAGGTGGTGGGGGACTTTTATGTGGGGTCATACAAGGGATGCAGAGAGTTGGATGGGGCCACATCCCTGTGGTGGCAATGGAGACTGAAGGAGCAGACTGTCTGAATGTGTCACTGAGAGAAAACAAGGTGGCCACCATTCCAGCAATTACAAGGTTTGTCAGTTGAAAAATATTACATCGCTACAAATTTCTATAGATATGTTGTTATCTGATTTTTTTTTTTCAGAAAAAGCAAAATATGTCATTTAAGTTGCATTTCTTATTCTTATTATGCTTCATACAAAATTAATCTTACAATTGTTATATGGTCTCATATCAATTTTATTTGCAGATTGTTAGGTGGGAGGGAGGTTCAGAGGGGCCTGTACTGTTTTGGAAAATTAAAACTTTTTAAATTCACATAGTATTTAAGTTACCATAAAATAGGAATCTGAAACCCAGCTTGATAAAAAATTGAAAATGAAATTATTTATCATTTTGACCATAAGCTGCAAGATGGTATAGTGATTTTTTAAGGGATAACAAAGTGAGGTAATTCTATAAATTACTGGTTTCCTTCTAAAAATGTTTATAAAACATTTATCATTCATGTTACTTATTATGATGTTGATTGCATTTCTGTCTTAAAATTGATAAAAGTTCAAGTTTTTATACATTGATGTAGAGTTGTACTATTATTAATTAAATAAGAAAAGCTAACATATGAATTGTTTTTGTTTGCAGTTCTGCAAAAAGCCTTGGTGCTCTTACTCCATGCACACAAGTGTTTGAATTATGCAAGAAGTATAAAGTTATATCAAAGCTTTGTACAGACAAACAAGCAGTTGATGCTTGTCTGAAATATGCAGGTAAACTCATTTTAATAATTTGTATTTACAACTCGATGAATAAATTCTGAATCCTTTTGCATGACATAAAAGCTCAAAGTTGGAGTCCTTCTCTTGAGAACATGAATTCTATCCTTTTGTATTTTTAATGACAAAACTAAGACAACTAACACATTTCTGTATTCTTATGATTGAAAACTTAACATTTGACTGGAAGATACTAAACTTTATCTTACTTTTAAGTGTGTATCTTCAAATCATCAGTGTTTGTGGTTAATGTTATAGATGACCATCGACAGTTGGTGGAACCCGCATGTGGTGCCAGTTTGGCCGCTGTCTATAGTGGCATCCTCAATGACCTTCAATCTCAAGGTCAACTTAGTGAAATAAAGTCTGCACTAATTGTCGTCTGTGGTGGTAGTACAGTGACTCTTGATGCTCTCAGTAAATGGAAGAAAGATTTTGAATTATAACATGATTTTAGTGGCTTTTAAATGAACAGGTGTTGGATTTAGTGATATCCTAGATATAGTAGTGGTATCTATACATAATTTGGGTTTTTATTCTGTGATATTTCACCCAGGAGCAGCTACAGTTTATTTTGAGTTTTATTTGTGAATCAGAGTGGGAAATCTGTTTTGAATAAATGTCTTAAAATGGAATCTTTGTTTTAATAAAGGTTTAGCCATCTGCTTTGTACTGACATGAAAGAGATGTAGGATCTCACTTTCACATACATTATTGAGATGTGAAAAAACAATACTAGTATTTACTCCTTTCATTAGGGGCCCGCAAGGATTTGCGGGTGCCCTATAGTAATCACTCTGTCCGTCCGTCCTTCTGTCTGTCCGTCTGTCACTCTTCCGTCCACAAATTACCTGTTTTTTTTCTAATAACTTTTTTATGGTTGCCCAATCAAGTTCAAATTTGGTATGGTAGTTCAGTAGGCAGAAATACATATTTTGATGCTAAGTTTGGTTCTCTATGTCTTCTGGTTTGGAGCTGGGGTGGTGGGGTAGAATCCTAACTATGTATAAGAATTCACCCTAATATTTTTACCCCTCAGTTTAAAGGATGGTATTTGATAAAGAATATATTTCATTCTAGTCCAAATACTTATATTCTGTAAAATAAAAAAAATATATGAATTACAATAAATTTAAATTTTTTTTTATTAGATATCAGTTTTTTTATTCTTTTTTTTTTCTTTTTTAATGGATGTTTGGTGTTGTTGTTGTTTTTGGTTGCTATGTTTATATTAAAGGAAACTTAAGAATAGTACCTGAAAATGTTCCATCTGTAAGCCCTGATTAAATTCAATAAATGGATGAGAGCAGGATAATTAATCCCCTGAGATTAATTATCTTGCCTGTTTCAGAAAATCTAAGGTCTGTCTTTATCTGTTATATGTATTACCGTACACATGTGTCTGCAAGTGATGTTTGTTTGAAGTTGAGGCAAAGCCCAGGTATCATTGAATTGGTATCAATTCTTTGTTTTTTTTAAAATTTTTTATTTCATCCCATGTTAACCCACTTTATCCCGTGGATATGACTCATAGGATATTTTTTTGATATCCCACAGGTGTGACTTTACAATGGGATTTGCGAAGGCATAATGAAGTAAAATAATGTGGAGTTTTATAAACAGTGTAAACATTGATTGTGGTGTATAAAACATGGGATAAATAGAATCTCATATGATTTGTAGTATAATATGATTTTTATCCAACTTGTGTGTTTTATCCCCTCACTAAGGCTCAAGAAAAAAGCACTTTAATTGTTGGATGAAAATCATATCCAACTTCAAATCACGAGATCTTATATATTCCAGTTCTTTATATCTTCTGCCGGGCATTTATTTTTCATCATTGTTAATATAAAGAGGATGGAATTCAAAGTTTTTTTTTCAGTTCTCTATATTAATTGTCATAGCGGGGCCCTTCCTGACTGGTCAGTTTTCGAGTTTTAGAAAGTAATTAGTCTAGCATTAATGTCAAATTCAAACTTCTTTATGCCATATGAATAATTGGCTGTTGGATATTGAAGATGTACTAGATATCATTTAAAAACATTAACGCCTATATTTAATGAAACGTTAAATAAACTTTCAGAATAAATTGATGAACTAAAGTCTTTAATCAATTTATTTTTTTGCAGAATTTTTAAATTTTTGTTGATCATTAACACTGTGCCGGATAAATGTGCCAGTGCCTAGGTGGCTTTTTTGCACTTGTCTTGGGTGCATGTATTGTAAAATGTAAATATGTTATAATTTTTGTAAATCATGACATTAAGAGTTTATAACTACTTTTGTTATTGATGTCTCTCACTTATCAATTAGGTATTTTATACCTTTGAAAATTAAATTCCGCAAGGAAATTTTTGTTTTCCATAGTATAAAAGAACTTCCTATAGGAATTAAAATTCGGTAGGATTTGAACAAAATTTTAGAAATCTATGGGAAATTTAAGGAAATGAAATTCTAATCTCCTAAAGAAAAACAACTACCTGTCTGAATTTGATTCCTGTGGGAAATACTGTTATTATAGGAAGTATTATTTCTGTAGGATTTTTTGAAATTCCTATAGGATTTTGAATATTTCCTATCGGAAAATTATTTCCCTTATGGGAATTATTTTCCAATGGGATATTAGTTTTTAAAGGTAAATATCTTACCTGTCAGGTGAGACACACTAAAAACAAAAGTGGTTATACTTAAAATCATGTGCGTGATGGGTTTTCATACGTACTCAAATGGGTTTCGGGTCACGTGATCAGGTAATAGTGGGACCATGCGGTGGCGTGGCACTCTAAGCTCGCACGCTAGTAGCGATTGAAGTTAAAATGACTGCAGATGATATGGAAAATGTTGATTTTTGGCTGACAAATGGTTGTTTAATATGTGTTTTGTGTAAATAAAATAACGCTGGCGAGCAGCGTACCTATGTAGTACTTGTTGGTTTTATTCCTTTACCACTTTATTGTTTTACATTCGGACGAACGTAGTGAGGGAGAATATAATGTCTATAAATGGTATATTGGTAATTTGGTGTCTATGGAATTTTACTTGCTCATTAAACCTATATTAGTTTAGCAATGTAAAAATAAAAAGTTGAAAAATATCAGTTCAAATAACCATACGTAAATTGCATCACGTTTGGAAACCACGAGTATACTCTGTTAAAATAGCTCTGGTCTGTAGAAACTGATTGTGTTATTATAGAAACTGATCAGCTTTTGTGAACCTTATACACATACAGCAATACACCTAAATCCAAATGCAATGATAGACAAGTCAAATGCAGATGGCTAGTTTATAGCGTAGTCAATTTATAAAACATTTTCACAGACAGATGAATGAGAGAAAGATTAATAGATAGTATAAATTAAAGGGGCATGGTCACGATTTTGGTCAAATTCTGTTTTTCTGTTTTCATTATTTACAATGCTTAAGGAAAGCATTTCTACTGATCAAATGAAATTTGAGGGTCAGTTGTAAAGTTATTAGCAAGATACAGGGCTCACAATTCTTTGTCATGTAAACAAGTCTCGTGCCCTGTTGTTGTTTACATAGGTTTAGTACACCAGTAAAAAATCTTTTTCAAGCTGATTTGTCTATCTTTTTATTCATTTTAAGCATAAATAAACATTTCATTACGTTTAACACATTCATTAGGTCAAAAATTGGAATTTTCACTTCAACAGTCAAAATGTAAACAAAAGCTTTGTTTACATAGCAAAGAATTGCAAGCTCTGTAACTTGCTTATAACTCAACTAATGACACTCAAATGTTGGTTGCCTATTAAAAATGCCTTACTGAAGCATTGTGAACATTAACATTGACTAAAATCGTGACCATGCCCCTTTAATATACATAACATATATCTAGTATTAAGTTCCTTTTTTGAGTTTTACTTTGCATATTGATATCCTTTATAACAAATTGTAAATTTTTAACTATATACTATAGATTTATTTCTAAAGACAAAGGCGTTTAAGGTAGAATGCTGCACCAACCTTTTATGTTATGGATCGTTAGAGTATCATTTCTGAAACATGACTCCGTTGTTCAAAGAAGGATATATACTCTTAGTTATTTTGTACAAAAAATTCTTATAAAATAATAAAGAGCATACATCTTTCTTTGAACAACGGAATCATGTAATAAAAATGATACTCAAATGATGCATAAAATAAAACTTTGGTGTAGCATTCCACCATAAAAATGACTGCCATGCCGTAACAGCGACTGCACAGCCACTGCCGTGACCAGGATTCGAACCTGGGTTGTCGCGGCCACAACGCGAAGTACTAACCACTATACGATCACGGCTATTTTGGCAGGTACTGTCAATTATCACTTGAATGAAAGTATTTCAGATTAACAATATCGCATATATACTCTTTCACAAGAGTCTTTAGGAACTTGCTTCCTTTGTTCACTAACTTTTTGATAACATTTTCAATAAGAGGTCTCTATCGCGTTTCAAAAAAAAAAATAAGCGTATGCTTTTGTATACATCTCTCTAGTGTTTATGTTTTAAAAATTGATGGTTAACGAAAGTTATGAAGTTATCATTCAATTGATATAGATTACTTTATAAATTCATGTATATTTTGTCAAATCAACAATGGTTTTCTCATAGATATATTGTTAGTATATCGTATAAATAAATTTATGACTCCTTATTGTTCATGTAATGAGTACGTATTAATTTATACATACGTGCACGTATACCGAATTCCAGATAACTAAAGCAAGAAGCAATGTTGAGTTACTTGACGAAAGACGTACTAGTGAACATTTCATATATAACGTTTTTACCTTGAGTTGTATGGGAAAAAATCGGTTATTGTCTATCCCTTACCTTGAAACTTTCAACTATTAACAATTTAGGGTTTCATCTATTATCTACAAAGGCAGTTCAATGAAACTCTTTCTATGAAGTTTAAAACAAAGAATAACAGACCAGTGATTAATGAAGAAGGACATTAAAGGGGCAATGTCACGATTTTGGTCAAATTCTATTTTTATGTTTTTATTATTAACAATGCTTTAGAAAAGCATTTTAAATGATCAAATAAGATTTGAGAGTCATTCGTAGAGTTATAAGCAAGATACAGGGCTAACAATTCTTTGTCATGTAAACAAGGCTCGTGCCCTGTTTTTGTTTACATAGGTTCAATATACCAGTAAAAAAATTTCTAGCTTATTTGTCTATCTTTTTATTTATTTTAAGCATAGATAAACTTTTTTTTAATGTTTAACACATTCTTTTTAGGTTTAAAACTGAAATTTTTACTTCAACGTTCAAAATGTAAACAAACGCTTTGTTTACATAGCGAAGAATTTAAAGCTCTGTAACTCGCTTATAACTCAACAAAGACACTTCAATTTCGGTTGCCTATTTAAAATGCCTTTCTAAAGCCTTATAAATATTAATATCGAAAAAATAATTTTTGATCAAAATCGTGACCATGCCCCTTTAAACAATATTCACCCAAGCTTAGATTTTATCAAGTTGTTTTTGATGATTTTATACGGTGTTCTTATGTTGATGTATTTAAAAAGAAAAGTAGAGAAATAAGTTTTTAGTAGTTTAAAATTAAGTTCACATAATCTTGCCATAAAAAAGGTAGACACTTACCTATTCCAACGCAAGAAAGACTTTGTAATTATTTTAAAGCTGGAGCAGTTGAAGATGAATTCCAATTTTTATTCAGCTGTTCTAAATATATTCATTTGAGGTTTTTTGAAAGAAATATACATGTTTACATACTAAAAATAATTCTTCAAAAATGTCAGATATCCTAATGGCTAAGTTCTGTTTCAATAATAAATCTTCAATAGTGTTGAAAATGAAAATAACTCTCTCATTTATACCATAAAGTTAATGTACATAATACAGAAACAATGCATTAACTTAATTGTCAGAACTGTTTTCCTCCCATGTGAATGTGAGATATAATGATATCTAATGATATGTAATGATAATCTTTTATACTAATATGTAATAAAACAATACCTATTTATGCGTATATTTGGCCTTTGACAATTAGTGTAATTGTGTTTGTGCCAATAAAATATTTGTATTAAGGAACAAGTTAGAAGTAAGAAATAGTCGAAATAAACTTTAGAAACTAGCTACTAAGTAAGGTATACTTATTATACTTCTTAAATTTATACAAAATTTTGACTAAAAAACTTCTATAAGCTTTGGTACCTGAAAAAATAGTCAGGTTGTTTCAATGACTATTCTATCACAATTATTGTCGTTTATTTCTGTTTACCAAATTTTTAGTTAATTAAGCTAGAGATCTGCGAGTTTAAATGTGCAGCTAGATACTTTCAAAGTAAATCATAAGCTAAGTTTAAAAACTAATTTTCGAAAATAAAATTTTCATATTTTTTAAAATTAGTTATATATACGTCTGCTGGCTTCTTTTATCCAAAGTTTGTTAAAACATGCATAAATGGATAACGTCCTTCAAATTATTTTCGTTCGCACAAAAAGATTGTGCGACATTATTCTTTACATTTGGTTTTTGTGTATATAAATTTTGTAGACAAACCTAATGATATCAGGCGTTTTGGTTATACAGTAGCGTAAAATTAACGAGTTTTAAAGTAAAAACGGAGTGACACCGATATAGTTGAACATGTAAATGTCGTTTACCGTAACGTTTAAAACCTTTTTTCGTACAGAACTGTTTTTGGCATATATCCATTACATTTGCCGGAGGAAAAATTGTCGCTATTGTTTTATCAAAGCATTCTAATTTTTTTTTTTTTTGGGGGGGGGGGGAATTCTTTGGTTTGGTCATCAAAAATGACTGCCATGCCGTAACAGCGACTGCACAGCCACTGCCGTGACCAGGATTCGAACCTGGGTTGTCGCGGCCACAACGCGAAGTACTAACCACTATACGATCACGGCTATATTGGCAGATACTGTCAAAGACCACTTGAATGAAAGTTATTT
Source organism: Magallana gigas (assembly GCF_963853765.1). Taxonomy (NCBI): domain Eukaryota; kingdom Metazoa; phylum Mollusca; class Bivalvia; order Ostreida; family Ostreidae; genus Magallana; species Magallana gigas. The sequence continues at coordinate 8,109,349 of NC_088855.1, read as the reverse complement.
AGTCTAACAATATCGCAAATACTCTTTCACAAGGGTCTTTAAGAACTTGCTTCCTTAATTAACTAGCTGAATGACAACATTTTCAATAAGAGGTCACTATCGCGTTTCCAAAAAAAAAAGAAAGATACGCTTTTGTATACATCTCTATAACTTCAAACGTTCTTGTAGTTTTAGCTTATGGTTTTGCAATCTAATGGTTAAAGAAAGTTATTTGGTTATTATTCAATTAATATGAATTACTTTATGAATTCATGTACATTATCTAAAATTAGAAATGGTTTAATCTTTGTTTTTATTAACATTGCTGCAAGTTTCTCATAGATTTATTGCTTTTATATCTTATGAATAAATTTATTTAAGAAATAAGGAATCATTCTCTGAGAATTATGAAATGATAATTTAAGTCGGGGCGTGATCAAACCCAATAAAGCCCGAAGGACCTATAAAATAGATTTGATCAAGCCCCGACCGAAATCATCACTTCAAAATATTCAAAGAATGGTTCCTTATTACTTATATTTATATAATTTTCAGCCATTGTACGATTAAATATTATAATATAAATAAGCAAACCCCTCTTGCACCCCAATTACACGTCATTTGAATTTATTGGACTATGTAGTACAAAATCGATACAAAGTGTTATCACAGGCAAAGACACTGAAACATGTAAATATTATTCTATTTGTTCATTAAATGAGGACGTATTCATTTGTACGTACATAAACCGAATTCCAGATTACTAAAACAAGAAACAAGTTGCTGTCCTTTAAAAAAGGACTGCAATACGTGGACCATTTGCATGTGTTTCCAACGAAAACGTGAAAGCCTTAAAATTATCACAGATTCCACCGACTCTAGCTCCCTGCTTTTAACCACTAAATTTGTACGTTGTATTACGTATATATATCTATAGTTGACTTTTAATCTCAGAATGTAATTAAAGGGTTCATACTTCTAAAATAATTATGATCTATATTAATGAAGATTGCATGTATAGTATCAGGCATTCGGCGAATTCTAATTTTTGCGCACACATTACGCTTCGCACTACTTTGTTACATGCAACTACGTTATGCAGTGACAGCTATACTATAAATGTGTAAATCAATTTCATATTTTGATGCATTTTTCTTGAGATTTAAACTTTTATACAGTGACATAATTATTCAATCATACTTAAATGCTTAAATAATTTTAATCGGGAAGTACTTTAGCCCTGCCTTCTATAAAAGTAAAGTTAAGCTACATGTGTATTCGGAAAACAACAAAACATTATAAATTATGCTTTTTGATGAATGCTGTAGTTTCGGCATTACATTACCTAATACTGACAGTTTATCACATGCCGATCATTTCTTTAACAGGTCGGGTACACTACCTTATATGGATAGCATTGTTTAACACGTGACAGTATTTTCGTCAAACAGATTCTCCAATCCAGTGAATGAGTTGCAATTCATGACGGTCTACAACGTGTTTACGATTCAACAAACTCACATGGTTTTTGTCTGTTTTATTCACAATATTTAATTGCTTGCCGGAATGTTTGTACATCTTGATTTTTACTTTAGAAGGTAAAAAAGGAAAGATTACGTACCATTAACTTTATTCCATGCTCACATTGCAAAATAATGTTGTTGTAGTTGATCAATTGTTGCTTCAAAAAATGATCAGTATCAAACGACTGACAAACATACGCATACAAGTACAAATAGATTTTGATAAGAAAAAACTGCACAATTGTGTATTGGTGATTTTATCATTGTGCACTAGAAATAAATACAGGTAACTGTACATTTTTAACATACGTGAATAGCTACGGTAGTAGAAATGCACAAATATACAAATGCAGAAGTGCAAGCTATACAGCATATAGTATTTTGTCCATAAGCATTCTGATGAATGTCCCTGAGGAAAATATCAACGCGCATTTTACTAATGTTGTCCCAAATATGGGGTATCTCGTGAAAAAACGCTACTCTCTGCTTCTAATTCAATAGGACGTACAGCCATTTCATGCATATCTTTTACAATTTAATGCCATGCTATGGTATGCGATTTTTATTAAATGCTATGAGATTTGTATGCTATGCTATGAGAAATTGAAATGAAGGGCTTAATGATATGGTATGCTATGCTATGGTATGGTATGCTATGAGATTTGAACAATGCCTCCATACACAGAAGAGTTCTACACATTTCGAAGTAAAATAATAAGAAGCCAAAGTTTACCACAAATCTATCTTGTAAACATTTATATTTTTTCTCAAATAAATACATTTAAAACCGAGTTTTAATAATGTTGTATGCTATGCTATGGAATGCTATGGTATGATATGACGAATGCGATTCTATGAGATTGTATGCTATGATATGAGATTCCAATGCTATGCTATGAGAATTCAATGATATGCTATGAGATTGCAATGCTATGCTATGCTATGGTGTATTTTGTAAAAGATATGCTTGAACCGCCTGTACCTCTCTTTTGAACATTGACAATAGGGTATTTAAATAGGTTGATATAAGTCCTCATATGCAATATTTTTTAAATGTGAGCATAGAAATTGAAGTTCAGACATAAGTGTCCATATAAATTTCATAAATTCTGAAAAATCATTCAAAATGAGTTTCCAAATGACAATTTAAAATGGTATATATTTTCAATACGCTTTGTATACACTGAAACTTATAGTAGCCCACAATGCCTTGCAACTCATTCACCTGATTGGTTTGTCGATAAAAGTAAACAGATGGCTAATTTAGTATGCAAATTTATGCCGACGTCACAAAATATAGTGGTCTCGACCTGTTTAAAAAGAATACTTTGTTTTTGTAGTGTTTACCGACAAATTTACAATTACAGCGCCTTTGAACTTATATGTGCATATGGCATGGAATCCCAATCCCGATTCAGATAAACCTGTGCTTGCCTGGTTCCCTGAGCTATACCCATTACGCACAGGAACCAGGCTAGCTCATGCGCAGGCTGAATTTTCCCCATAGCATCCGGTTTAACCTCGCTTATATATTTTCTGCGTGGACCTCAGGGTCCACGCAACAATTTTGAGTTACTTGACGAAAGACGTACTAATGTACATTTCATATATAATATTTTTACCTTGAGTTGTGTGGGGAAATCGGTTATTGTCTACTCTTTACCTTAAAACTTCATGTGCAGTTAACACATAAAGATACATGTATCTTGCTCAATTAGGCAACAAGTTGAAAGTAAGAAATAGTCTAAAAGAAACTTTTGAAACTTACTTATAAGTAAGGTGTACTAATCATACCTCTTTAATTTATACAAAATATAAATAGTATCATCGTGTATTCAAAAAATCTTTGACAAATTATATTAGACTGTTTGCATAATTACTTGACCTTCTACTTATAACGCTTAATTGAAACACTGTTGTGATGTCATTCCTTTGCACCAGAAGTCTAAGATTTTACCTGTGACAGTCCGATATTAGTGAGCTTCTTAATATGAGACCGTTACCAGTGTTTACAGTACTGATATCCTTCTCAATCGGACTGTTAGGTAAATTCAATGGCATTGTTTTATGTACGATATTATTTATTTTATATGGGGTTATAAAGTTACAATATTCATGTGAAAAATTGATTACTTCTTATTCTTAATTTTCATAATAACGTATTCATTTATACATGAAAACTGACTTTTATTATCAAAAAAAAGCTAACAGAAATTTTGAGTTACTTCAAGAATGTTCCCATTTGATATCTGAGGTTTTTATCTTAAGGGTGTTGTTTACTCAGGGTTTGAGTTCTCGAATCCGGATTGTTATAAAGTTCAATGTCATGAGTAAAATTTGTTCTAAACACAAAACGTATCTGTGAAATGAATTCTTATTGACATAACATTCGATATTTCTACTATATTATGGAATTATACCAAAACAAAAATAGACTTTTAGCCAAACAGAGGAAATTCGGACTAAATTTTGCAGATTTTGTTTTCTGCTAAAACAATTTTGGAAGTACTCTAATATTAAAAGTTAAGATTTTATGTTTTAGTCTATATAGTTTTGCATATTTTCTAGTAGTTTTACCTCATTTGTTCATTATAATAAACGTTTGGCATGAATTTAAAAAATATTGAAATATGCTTAAAAACGAGAAAAGGCACCATATCTCAAAATTTTGATCATTGACCTTATATAAATTGTATGCGAACAGAATAAGATCAATATAAAGAGTTTAATACTATAAATGTTTTTGTATTATCATCATTCAATTTTTTGTAAAATTGGATCAAAAATGGGTAGGAATTTGAAAAGTGATAGAGTAATTCGGACTGGAATATTTATAAAAATTGTGAAGGAAAACTTAATGCGTTGTATGTATTTAGTGTCACTGCCATTCATAAATTGTATTTCATTTTCAAAAGTGTTGAGCAATTTGTATTATTTTCACAATTAAGAAAATCTCAATCATAGTGTAAAAGTTTAAGTGATTTTCCTTTAATTTTCCAAAAATATACAATGGCCATTATCTCAAAAAGTAGGTCATTGACCTACTTTTTTGAAAATGAAAAATAACACTACAATAAAAGGTCTATAACACGCAATAGTTGGTTTTTCATTATCATCAGTGGAATTTTTTTTCATTCTGAGTAAACGTCATCCTTAAGACGAATATGCAGTCGCTGTAACGGCATGGCAGTCTTATTTGATAATAACCCATACAATGTGAATTAAAAATGTGAGTAGAATGCTACGGCATGGCAACCGCCAATCCCACCCTCTGCCCTTCCCCCGAAAAAAAAAGTCTTGTTACTAATTCGTTACCTTATGTTTCATATTTTGTGGGTGCCTGTGATTATACTTGTCAAGCCTTATATTATAGGTATACATGTATAATTGCAAAAGAAGCGATTATTACAATGTACCACAAAAAACAACGTAAATGAGGCCAAATCTCTTTTAGCATACTCAACAATTATCAGATTAGATACGATGCAAAGAAATCACCAAACAATCCATTGAATCAAAAGGTACTATTATATATTAACATTTTGCAATATAATCAATAACAAGTTTGTCTTTTGAAATGTAAATTGACCTGTCGCAGATGGAACTGAAGGTCATATGATTATTTGTCATGATTGTTTATCAAAACTGTAAATCTAAAATATAAGACGATTCTATTGTAAATAAATATAAAGACATAGTTACATGTATGATGCTAAAGAATCAAGACTATAAGCAATTTTCAAATTTAATGTCGTGTATCGTTCTTCTTCAAATTCATAGTTACCTCAAAAATATTCTACAAGTGTAAAATGTACAAATAGTTACAAGGTGTAACAGGCAAGAAAACATTCAATCTTTAAAACTAACGTAACATTTTTATAAGGTGTATGGGACACCTGTCAATATTAATGTGTATAAAAGTACAATATAATTAATATATTTTCACCAGGTTAGAATTTTTTTGACCAAAAAATATGTTTTTTAAATTTTTGGGAATGGTAAAAAATATAAAAACCCCAGCGAGATCCGAACTTACGACTTACAGATTTATAGTTTACGCTCTTAACCCATTGCGATTCGCTGTTAGGTAACACTTCAGGGGAGAAATTACAAGTGAAACACTATCTACTCGGCTATGGAAGTAACATGTTGCAGTCGATAAAATTCTTCAATAAAACGGAAAGTCTCTTCGATCAAAGGTCAGCCTTTTTATGATGATGTGTTTTTCTACTTAAGGTACTTCACTACACTTAGAATTATACTTTTTAAGACACTACGTCACAAGATGGCGATTTATATGTTTTGTTAAACTGTTTATATCGTTCGATTGGGTTGTATATCGTCGTAGCTCAGTGGTTAAAGTATTGGGCCTCTGAACCTCAGAGTTCGAATCCGCCCGGAGCTTTTGTTCATGTTTACTAAATTAAATTTTCGAAAATGTTATTTTTCATCCAAAGTTGCACATTTTTTACCTATTTTACTTAAATACTTCTCATAATCAAATATTTTCTGCTGATTTGAGAAAATATTTCAACGTGTAGTAAGCCACCTTAATATTGATATTACAGCTTTTTACTTACATCTACAAAGTCATAAAAAAAACTGCCATACCGTATCAGCGACTGCACAGCCACTGCCGTGACCAGGATTCGAACCTGGGTTGTCGCGGCCACAACGCGAAGTACTAACCACTATACGATCACGGCTTTATTAGCAGCTGTTGGCAATGACTACTCAAATGAAAGTTCTTACGATTAACATTATCGGGTTTCCTCTCCCAACAGTCTATAAGAGCATACTTGTGTGTTTAACCGTTATGGTAACATTTCTTTGATAAGAGGTCTCTATCGCCACACAAAAATTTAAGCATAGACTTTCCTTATATGTAGTTTCAAAAGTTTTTATTGTTTAAAATTGAAATATTTGTTTAGTAACTGATGGTTAAAGAACATTATTTGTTATTCTTTACTGTTCATAATATGGCGTAGATTAATGATTATATTCCATATTATATGAGGTCAGCATTGTTTTTATCTTTGATTTCCTATTACTGCTACATGTTTGTTTTATCTTTGAATAAGAATGTATTCATTTTTACATGTATACTAAATTCTAAACTTAAAGGGGTATCAAGTTTATTGAGTTACTCTAAAACTGTACATTTTCCTATTATCGATATTATTGTCAGGTATTAATTAAGTGTATTTTTTGACAAGAAAATGAACAGCAAAGCAAATTGCAAATAGCTAAATAACTTAGGTGGCCAAAATTTATGTGCTTAAAGAACCGTGATTGTGTAATGCTTTGTTCTTAAAGTTGTGGGCGCGGCCACCCGGTTCGGAATCTGGTGAGATAATTCCTTTGGCTTTGCAATTGCAGTTAACAATATTGCAGTTTTTTTGATAGTAAAGAACTACATCGCGGTTTTTTCTCCCACTGAATGCTACAAAGAGGTATTTTCAAAATGTTGTAAAAACACGTCATTAAACATTGTGCCAGATAAACTTGTATGGAAGTGCCAAGGTAGCAGTAGATGCAGTTTCGTAAATATGTACACCAAATGATAGACCACTGCTTGACTTGACTTACTTGACTTATTCCTGTGTGCCCCTTGGGGGGTATAGGACACTCATCGCCAGCGGACTTTGTTTTTAGGCGACTTTCTTCAACTAGGCCTCTGTCTCCACTGATCTTCTCCAGGTCACTTTCAATAAAAACACACTTGTTTGAAATTTTTGTTTGTTTATTTTTTCCTCCCTCCCTCGTAGGTTTTAATTTTTATGTGACGTTAAACGTAGAATTAATTTTAAACAGCCTAATAGGTATTCAAAGCTTTTATTTGTCTTTATACTGATGTCTATTTGTATGACATACATGTATATGTGTATTGTCGCTGTAAAGCCAATATATACGCTCTCAGTCAATGAAATAAAAAAAACATGGAACAGCCATATTAACATGTTAGTTACTTCGCTTCCGCGACTTAGAATATAGTACCAGAAAGTTTGTGGAGAAACATCTTTTTTATCAGTACTCTGAATGTAAATATTAAATAATGGATAAGCGGTGCCCATAAAACTACTATGAATATTTTGATGATCCACTTTGGCCAATACTTTCATTTATTTTCCTAAGCAGTTCAATTATATGGAAACAACATGATATTTCTTATGTATAGTGGGTCATCACTTTTTGTTGATTTAAATTTGTCCTTTTATTAGACCTTATTAAGACAGAGACAAACTACGGAGCACAGATTTATTTATTAAAATAAAAGGCAATATAGTTCTTAAAATTGTACAAATGACGATTTTGTTACCAAACACCTGATTTCAAATACTGAACATATCTAAGTGTTATAATCAATGTTATGTTAAATATAGATTGTTAAAACAATGTTTTGAAAAAAAATCATATAAACTAATAATATTATTTTTCACTTCTTTATTCATCCTTTTATAGGCAATTTACTTGCCTAGTCCCCAATCTTCTTTTTCTATTAGTGCATTAACTGTATTCCAGTATCCCAGTAATCAAAGTGGCTAGATGGTCAACAACTGCCTATCCAACTTTAATCTAGCTTAAAATTTGAATAAGATTTTATTGGCCATAATAAAAAATAATTAGGAAAAAACGAAATATTTAAGCTTCACTATATATTTTAACATATTCTTATTTTAAGGTTAGCATTTCACAGATCCTAATCTGATTGCATTATTGAGTATAAAAATGACTACCATGCCGTAACAGCGACTGCACAGCCACTGCCGTGACCAGGATTCGAACCTGTGTTGTCGCGGCCACAACGAGAAGTACTAACCACTATACAATCACGATCATATTGGCAGACATACTAATTGACCACTTGAATAAAAGTTTTACAGATTATCATTATCGCAAATACCCTTGCGCTTGGGTACAGACACAGTGTTTTCGCGGACTAACTGCGCTAGAAGTCTCCACTTTTGACTTTTGTTGATATCAGTTTAAAGCATTTTTGTCGTTTTAATTTATATTGATGCATATGTTTTAATTGGTTATCATGGCGTACATCAGATATATAACATTAGACCAGATGCCCTTTGCCGATAGCATTTCCATAACTTTGAAATTGTTAATGCCTATGTTTCAAATGAATCGAACTTAACTTTGATTTCTTTTAATTTGCAAACAACAGAAGAGACGAATGAAAATTCTAATACAGTGTAGTTTTATTCACTGCATCATTAACCAGTAAATCTTTCAGGTTTGTAGAGTCCCACTTGGCTTTTCTAGTATTACGCGATAATAGTATTGATAAATGGTATATATATATATATATATATATATATATATATATATATATATATATATATATATATATATATATATATATATATATATATATATATATATATAAACTCTTTTTAAAACTTACTTGTTTAGACTATTTCTTAACACACAAATCAAACCAATGCTTATTTTTAAAAAGGTTCTTTTTAAAAATAAGTTAAGAGATATACTCAATTGGTAATGCACAAAGAGGTGTGAAAATTTAAAAAAAAACCCAACATTTTCTTTCTTTTTTTCTTTTGATTATAAGTTCAATTCAGTGAAGTTTACACTGTCAATATAAGGCATAGTTGAAAATATCATGTAAATATGTTCTAATTGCTATGATAGATTAAGGTAATTGGCGCCATGAAGGTTTGGTTGACTTAATATCAGAAAGGAGTGTTCCCGAAAATTCGACGGAAAATTATTTTTTATGTATATTGGGTTCTCTATATCAGTCTAACGATCAAGATTTCTTTTTTTTTGTCATGGTGTTTGCAAATGCAATTTAGTGTCTAATGAGACTTTTGATATGCATTGTATATGGTTTTGGGATTTAAAAAACTCTAAGATTGTAGAATAACATTTCAAAATCGACAGAAGACCTATTCGTTGCTCTCCACATGATCGCGTCTAGTTATTTGTCTATTACCTTCTGTTATGTCTGCGGCGTGACCTAATTTATGATGAACCTATGCATTTATAATTCAAGCATCATGCACATGAAAAATTGCACATTTAAAATTGGCGTTTACCTCACCTAAACTGCGTAATCAATGCACCGTGACAAAAAGGAAGAAGTGAAACATATTCAACCGTTCATTTACAGCTACAGTAGCTCCCTCTAGCTCAACATTCAGACGCCATTTTATACTTACGAAAAGAGAAAACAACATCAACAGCTTTCGTAATTTACGGTCAGTTTGGTTTGTAAATTTATGTTAATACTTTAGCAGTGTAAAAATGAAATCGACATAACGTAAAGCATTCTCAACTTATTTTTTCTATCATTGAAAAAAAAAATAGAATAATTCAAATATTGCATCAATCGGTATTTTGTGCACAAAAAGTTTTATATGTTTCGCATATCTTACTCTTAAAAGGTTGGATTTCCGTGGCAATTTTCGATTAGACAAAACAAAGCCCTGTTTAAAAATTTAATCAAACATTCAAATTGTTTTGCTTAAATATATGGATTTTCTCTAATAGATACTATTTTATAACATTAAAATTTTTCAGTTAAAGATCGGAACACTTTTTGATGGATGCTTTAAAGCACGATGACATACACCAGAGACCAATTTACATCGAAACTCCAGCCATCTTGAGCACACCTTTGTCGAATAGTACTGGGTTCAAAGTTTACCTAAAGCTTGAAAATTTGCAAGTGCCAGGAAGCTTCAAGATTAGGGGAATAGGAAACTTGTGTCAGAAGGTTTGTGCATTCGCTGTCAACTCCAAACTTGTTGCTTTACTTAACGCAAAGTAACTGCTGCATGTTATGCTGTGATCCATGAATATATTTGTATCATTTGGAGCTCTGCAATAATTTAAGGAGACTGGGTTGTCAACAAATTACTGATCAGGCGATGGCCTTGAGTTTTTTGTTTTGCTATAAAATATTATCTAGTAAAGAAAAACCATATATTTAAACAATACAATTTAAATTTTTGATCATTTTTTAAAAACAGACAGAGCTCTTTTATGTCCAATCAAAAATGGCCACGGAAATCGATAAGCGTAACGTATATTGATATATCATTCAGTCTTATGAAAATATCTTATTCCTCAATATTTTCTCGTCATCATTTGTTTTCAGGCTGTGTTGAAGGGCTGTAAGAGGGTGGTATGTGCCTCAGGTGGAAACGGAGGTTTAGCAGCTGCCTATGCTGCTCGACTTTTGAATCTCCCAGCAACCATTGTTCTCCCTACAACTACTCCGGACTTTATGGCACAGAAAATCAGAGACCAGGTTGTTTTTATGACGTTTAAAAAGTATAAAGTAGCTCGATGTATGATGTATTTTATTGGTTCTTTATTTTTATTTAGGAAGCAACCGTGGAAGTCCAAGGCAGTGTTTGGGATGAATCAAATCAGTATGCTATGACTCTTGCCAAAGATCCAGGTAGATTTAACCCTTTTAACTTTTGTAAAAAATATGGAAACTCATAAAACGGATAAAACAAATTCTGCAATTTCCTACAACGAGAAACAACTATAGACTTTAAAACGTGTTACTACTCCTTTAAAACGAACCGCACCGTTCCGTGCAAGAAATGAACAATATTGTTCACTAAACGGACCGTACAAAAAATAGAAAGTGATTCATGAAAATCTCGCAAAAGCCGTTGATCAGGTAAAAACCACTGCGTTTATTAAAACTTGACTATGTCCTGCAGTCGACGAGTCAATTTATCAAGTTTTTACTGAGAATCAAGGTTGTAACGTTTTATTGCTGGATATAATCACGAAGATAGGAATAATCTAAACAAAAAATCAGTCGATGTAGAAAAAAATTGACAATTTCCATTACGAAATCGAAATAAATATGAAATAAGAAAGAATATTACTCTCATTTAACGCATTCAGAACGTTGATGTACTTTTCCTTGTAGAATGTTTGTATGTTAATCCATGTGACCATCCAGATATATGGTAAGCTGCACTGTGAGTCAATTAAAGAACTGTCACTACATATTCTAGTTGTTTGTTTTCACACAAATTATATTGATAGAAATTATCTTAAAATGTTCTAAAATTTTACAAAAAGAATTGATATACTAATGATGCTCTTTTTGCATGTGAGAAATATGACTTATACCACCGTCTTCTCTTATCATGATCCATAAATACTTGTAGGGAGGGACATGAATCCTTGATAGTAGAGACCAAGCAGCAGCTGCCCTGCCCACCTGATGTTGTAGTGGCTTCGGTAGGAGGTGGGGGACTTTTGTGTGGGGTCATACAAGGGATGCAGAGAGTTGGATGGGGCCACATACCAGTGGTTGCAATGGAGACTGAAGGAGCTGACTGTCTGAATGTGTCACTGAGAGAAAACAAGGTGGCCACCATTCCAGCAATTACAAGGTTTGTAAACTCAATAAAGTTGTATTGTTTTTTTTCTGACTGATACGTCAATTCAAAAAGAGATTTGTATCTTTTAGAAAATTATTATGCTTTTTTGTATTTCAAAGCAAATGTATCAAAAGCTAGCCAAAAATTCCATTGTAATGATGAAAAAATAATAAACGACCGACTTTAAATGCATGACGAAATATCATTGTTGGTTATTACAAAAAATAAAGGTAAATGAATTCAAGTTTAATATTCGCTAAATAGATAAAATACGATTTTATACGATTTGTTCACAGCGTTGCAAAATGTCTTGGGGCCCTCACTCCATGCACAAAAGTGTTTGAATTGTGCCAGAAGAATAAAGTCATATCAAAGCTTTGTACAGACAAACAAGCTATTAATGCTTGTCTTAAGTTTGCAGGTAAGATTTTTACATTGAAATAGGTAGTGTAAATTTGATCAAGTTTTATTGTGTGTACTAAAATTCATAAGAAAGAATTTGAGTTCCAGTCAGACACATTATTTACTTAAGGCTTTGTTTTTAACAGTTTTGGCTCAGTCGAGTGTTTTCTAGTTTATAAGCCGATGTTTTTTTATTTCGGTTTTGGAATAAAAAAATTATGGATAAATTCAATATATTTAATGTAAAAAAATAAAGTACGATAATAGTTACCATATCATTTCATATTATAACTATCCGCCACAGGACCCTAAGATCCTGTCATTGTAATTCTTCAGACGATCATCGACAGTTGGTGGAACCCGCATGTGGTGCCAGTTTGGCTGCTGTTTATAGTGGTATCCTCAAGGACCTTCAAACTCAGGGTCAGCTCGGTGAAATAAAGTCAGCGCTGATTGTCGTCTGCGGGGGCAGCGCTGTCACCCTTGATGCTCTCAGTAAATGGAAAAAAGAATTTGACTTGTAATGATTGGTAAAAGTTTTTGTAATAAATAAAATGTGACACTGAATGTCAAACACATGTTTTGAATTTCCATTTTAAGATTTAGGTTAGTTCAAGAGCAGTTAACACTCTGCCGGTTAATCATGTCAGTGCCAAGGTGGAATTTTTGCACTTGCTTACATTTGTAAGATGTAGTTTCGTAAAAAGCCATACATACAAAATGATAGATCATTGCCTGGAGAGTATATTTCCTCTTTTATTTTATGTGTGTCTCACGTGACAGGGAAAAGGAAAATTCCCTTAGGTAAATTATTTTTCCTACATGAAGCAATGAAAATCCTATAGGAATTTTTTTTTCTTGAGTAAAAAGTATTTCCTTCAGGACTTTAATTCAGAAAGGTAGTTTTCCTACAGAAAATATAGATTTCCTATCGGATTTTTTAATCTTGTGGTAGTTTTCCTATCGGAATTTGAATTTCTAATAGAAGTTATTTTATTCTGGTAAGATATTCCAATCATCCTATAAAAATTATTAATCCTATCTCCTGACAGGTGAGATGCATCACATAGGCGTCGGAACCGGAGAGAGGGGGTGGGGCTAGGGGGGGGGGGGGGCTTAGCAAAGTTAGACCTAACCATTAAGGACATAGCATCATAAAGGGTTCAGCCCCCCCCCCCCCCCCACTTTTCTCCGAGCAAAGATAATTGTTCCTAAATTTACCTCGAAAGATTGAGAAGTCACAGGCATACTTAGGTAAATTATTTTTCCTACATGAAGCAATGAAAATCCTATAGGACCCCCCCCCCCCCCCCCCCCCCCCCCCCCCCCCCCCCCCACGGATTAGGAATTTCATGATTTGGGGGAAAACAATTTTGGAAGGTAAGATTTTTTTTGGAAGTATAGGTATACTCCCCCCCCCCCCCCCCCCACGGATTAGGATTACCATGATTTTGGGAATTAGTTTTTTTCCGAGGATTAGTCTAGCCCCCCCCCCCCCCCCCACCTTCAATTTGCTTCCGACGCCAGTGCATCATATAGCTAAACTGGTTATAAACTCTTTAAATAATGGTCTATCATAAACATGTTTGAAGTTTGATAAATGCACCTTAGACGGGTGCAGATATGCCACCTAGGCACTGGTATAATTATCCGGTACAGTATTTGTTGTATGTTACTTTGTCATTTCTTTTAAATTCAAATACTTGTAGTATATTGAAATCACGTTAGGTAAATTAATATAAGATTGGTACATGTACGTCAAATTTGTGGTCAAAAACATTGGGAAAAAACCACAGTACATGTACATATCTTCGAAAAGAAGGGCGCCCTAAAAGTTGTTCTGTCAAAATCTACATTGTAGTTGTACAGTGGATTGACCATCTGAAATGAAATTTTCTTTAGGAGAATTGATTTCAAAAGACCGCGAATTATTAGAAACTTATAAACTCGGTTTTCTTGTCTGATGCCGTTTTTTTTTCTCAGAAAATATTTACAACAATCAATTGTACAAATATATTTGTTTGAATAAAACTGACAGTTTTAGGTTATATGTGTTCCAAATTGCTTCCATTCAACTGTAGAAGTGGGTCTCAGATTCAAAAGTTGCTCTGACAAAGGCTATGCAGGCGGATCACCGATTCATGCGAGGAATGAACTTAGTGTTTGACTTAGTCAAACGAAACCACATTCTTTTCTAGCCATGTAACAGAAGGCATTAATGTCACCTTTTCGTTACCTCTTGGCATAAATAGTAAGACCAGAACAAAGGTTATTTGGGAACTGTTTATCCATTGTCAAGTTCAATTGATAGAAATGAGATGATTTTGAATATCATAAGTTCCATATATTTACTGTCAGTTAAACTGAGAAAGTTCGTTAAATGATCAACTATGTAGTTTATTTTAATATTCATCCGTCATTTCGACACGATTTGACTTAAAATGTTCAAATTTTATTTTTCCATTTTCAATGTTTATTATGATAAATAAAGAAGTTAATAATGCTGTGTTAAAATTGTAAAGTGTAATATCAAGATATAAGCAAGATACAGAGTTTATAATTCTTTGTTTTATAAACAAAGCTCGATTATTTTCATTGTTTACATATGTATTGTATTGGTGAAAGTTAAATAAAATATAACTTTCTTTTGTTGATAATAGTATTTATGAAGATATTGAATTAGTTAAATTGTTTTTTAACAAGTAATTTTCTCTAAGAAATGGTAATTCTCTACATTACATTTTTTGTAAACAACCATACGACTCAAGCTTTGTTTACATAACAATTTTCTCACCTCTGTATCTCGCTTGTACATGTAACTTGACTTTAACATTCAATATGTTGGTCACTTATTTGTAATGCGCCAGCAAACCATTTTATACATAAAAACTGAAAATAAATTTTTTGATATGAAATCGTGTCAGTCCCTTTAACTCTCAATTCTGTCTTTAGACTTATGTGAATTGTCTTTTATGTGAATCTTTAAATGCAGAACATCGACGGAATGTATCCCATTACAGTCCTATCATCGACATTTGAATTATTATCTATTAAAAATAAGTTTCATGCTTTTTAATTCTTTTTTTAAATGTCATCGACCGATATCTGCTTTCTATAAAATCCTATCGAAAACTAGATTTTAAAAGAAAATAATCATTTGTTTTGATCTAACCAACCTCTGACAATCAATTAAGAATAAACATTTTTTATTGTAAAAATGTTACGATCAAATTTAGGCCATTATTGATCAGCGTGCAGCAGAGCTCCAGAGAATGTGCTGAATCCAGCCGGAATTATGGCGGAATCTCCTGCTCCCATTAAATGACGAATCCAAACTCTTTCTCCTTGAGCGCAATGTATATTCACGACTTGTGTTCCCTCATCATATCCGTACACAGTAGCATGTAGTCGCACGATTTGTCGCCCGTTGTGCATTAGCTCTGCGTCCAGATTCTTGTCTGTTCCGTCTTCTGACACTACAGTAGCTGCGAATTGATAGTAACCGCTGATTGGACAGACGAATATGCCCGTGTTTTCGTCATAGCCTTGTCCAGCGTTGGTAACGATAGTGTCAAATATGACCGTTTCTCTGTCATTCAGGGAGTTGTACTGCTTATTGAGTTTGGCTGTAAACGCTACATACTGTTGATGAGATGAAGTTGGCAAAAGAAGACGCTCTAAAACAAAAATTGAGCATTTCTTTTACTCGACAATTATTAATTTAAGTTGTAAAGTTCGAGTTTAAGAACAATTGTCTTTCTGCACTCATTTAAAGAATAGAAAAGGTAGTCAAGATCATATGGTTTTTAGGATGATACTCATACTTTCTTTTGTATTCTGGGCTTTTAGCTCGGCTAGTAGTTGTTTGTTTTGCTGATTCATGAGCTCCAGACCAGATTGAAGATCTTTTATATCAGCTTCGGATTGAGCTATAAAATTGCGATGATTTTTAATTTGAACACATTGCATATAGAAGAAACATTGTTTTTTTTTCAAAATGTCGGTAGAAGTAATAGTTGTTTCACTTACAGAGGCGAGCTTCCAGTTGTTTTTCATAGGTTCTATCACCCAAAGCTCCATTGCAGAACAAAAAAAATATAGAAATGATTAAAAGCACCATGTCTGAAATACGTAGCTATATTATATAACTTATCTCTGTGTATTCTTATCAGTAAAGTTGTCAAAGCTGTCTACATTTGGAATAAACTATTACGTGATTTTTTATTATATGAAACCCCTGTTTGACTAGTCGCTCGTTCCTCTCCATGAACCATGTTACAACAATTTATTAAATGGCCATGGTATAATAGAATTCTCGCAATCGGTGCATCAACTTTGTGAGATTTGTTACACGTGTAACATACATTTTGTCGTATGGTCTTCGTTTCTAGATTGATAAAACTTGTCAGGTTTAATTGGTAAGGACTGCAGTTAGATAAACTGTCAACAGTGTTCTAGGATATATTTACTTTTTTGTATGTGTTAAAGTGTTAATGAGTTAAAAATGACAGAATGACAATTTAATTTGCGTTTTTGCGTTTATTGCCCTTGTAGAGTTAATTTCAATACATCACTATTTAATGTTCTAAATTTATGTTTTACTTAATTTAGAATAATGTGTCTGTCTTACGTCCTATGGAAAAGACTCATAGATGACCAGAGTCTTTGGTCCAATGATTAATCAATTGACACTTTTCATTCAAAAAGACCCGTACAGGCATCAATGATATACCACGGGTAATTAAATGGAAATTTGTGATCATTCGAGTGGAGCCAAGCATATTTATTTTATTTACACCTTAAGAATAATTAGCAAAAACATTTCTAGAGATGAAAATTTTGATAAATCTGTAGAACAAGGAATGACTGCCATGTCGTAACAGTAACTGCACAGCCTCTGCCGTGACCAGGATTCGAACCTGGGTTGTCGCAGCCACATCGCGAAATTTTTGCAGCTGTTTGTACTAATTACTTGAATTTTCTCTTCTTTATTTATTTGCATTTGAACCTGTTAATACCCAAAATTCAGGAACATTACCAGATTTTTTTTTAGTTACAACGTTTTGAATGTTTCTTATAACAGCACGCAAAAAGCTATCGAATGCTTCATACAATGTATATATAAATTCATAGTATATATTTTCCAAACAGAAAAATATCATATAACATGGAAATTTAATTTTAGAATTACGAAGTGGAAATTTTCACATTGAGGAGATAGAAAATAAATAGAAAAAATGGAAGATAGGTTGCATCTGACCTTAATATACAATATATGTCTTCGAAAACAAACCCCAACAGTCGTTCTGTCCAAATCTAGTTGTATTAAACATCTGAAATGAAATATTTGGGGATATCAAAGTTTAATTTCAATTTAAGCTTTGAATATATCTATTATATTTGTTGAAACTCTGCTTTGAAAGAATTGGTTTTAAAACACAGCGAACTATTAGAAACGTATAAACTCGGTTTTCTTGTCTAATGCCGTTTTTATTAATAAACAATTTACAACAATCAATTGTAATCATATATTTATTTGAAAGAAAAAACCTGACAGTTTTCCGTTATACGTGTTTCCAATTTCATCCATTCAACTGTAAATGTGAGTCTCAAATTTAAAAGTCGCTCTAACAGAGGCTATGCAAGCGGATCACCGGTTTATGCGAGGACTGAACTTAGTGTGTGCAAAACGAAAACACAGAACCTGACAGAAGGCATCAATATCATTATATCGTTACATCTTGGCATGGCATATATAGTAAGACCAAATCAAAGGTTATTTGGGAACTTACGATGTATTGTCAAGTTCAACTGATAGAAATGCGATGATTTTAAATATCATAAGTGTAATATATTTACTGTCAGTAAAACTGAGTAAGTTTGTTAGGTAATGTTAACTATATGGTTTATTTTAATAATCATCTGTCATTTAACTCTCAATTTTGTCGTTAGACTTATGGGAATTGTCTTTTATGTGTATCTTTAAATGCAGAACATCGACGGAATGTTTCCTATTACAGTCTTATCATCAACATTTGAATTATTATCCATTAAAAATAAGTTTCATGCTTTTTAATTCTTTTTTTGAATGTCATCGACCGATATCTGCTTTCAAGAAAATCCTATCGAAAACTAGTTTTTTCTCTAGAAAATAATCCTTCGTTTAGATCTAACCAACCTCTGACAATCAATTAAGATTAAACATTTTTTACTGTAAAAAAAATGTTATGATAAAATTTATGCCATTAATGATCAGCATGCAGCAGTGCTCCAGAGAATGTGCTGAATCCAGCCGGAATTATGGCGGAATCTCCTGCTCCCATTAAATGACGAATCCAAACTCTTTCTCCTTGAGCGCAATATATATTCACGACTTGTGTTCCCTCATCATATCCATACACAGTAGCATGTAGTCGCACGATTTGTCGCCCGTTGTGCATTAGTTCTGCGTCCAGATTCTTATCTGTTCCGCTTTCTGACACTATAGTAGCTGCGAATTGATAGTAACCGCTGATTGGACAGACGAATATCCCCGTGTTTTCGTCATAGCCTTGTCCAGCGTTGGTAACGATAGTGTCAAATATGACAGTCTCTCTGTCATTCAAGGAGTTGTACTGTTTATTGAGCTTGGCTGTAAACGCTACATACTGTTGATGAGATGGCGTTGACAAAAGAAGACGTTCTAAAACAAATTTTGAAAATTAGCATATATCTTACCTGACAATTATAAAACTCTATAGTAAAAGTATATAATCATACAATCATTTGATAATTTACCAATTTAAGAAAAATGGGTCAAGTTCGTGGTTTGTAAGATAATTCTACATACTTTCTTTTGTATTAAGAGATTTAAGCTCGGCTAGTAGTTGTTTGTTTTGCTGTTTTAGGAGCTCCAGACCAGATCGAAGATCTCTAATATCATCTTCGGTTTTAGCTATAAAATTGCATAATTTTTTATAAGAAGAAATCGCATAAAGAGAAATATTGCAATTTATTTATGTCGATTTGAGTAATAGTTGTTTTACTTACAGAGGCGAGCTTCCAGTTGTTTTTCATATATTTTGTCTCCCGATGCTCCGTTACAGAGCAAAATAAATATAGAAATGATTAAAAGCACCATGTCTGAAACACGTAGCTGTATTATCAATTTTACCTTTGTGTATTCTTATCAGTGAATGATGATTAAAGCTGTATATATTTGGAATAGAATATTATGTGATTTTTCTTTTATATTTGTAAAACGTCTGTATGACTAGTCAGGAGTTTCTCTACATAAACCATTTTACAACATGATCATATCATGGTATTCAGTGCAACGAAATTCTCTTAATCGGTGCATCAACTTAGCATTTTTACTGAACTTGTTTATACATCTTTAAAAATAACTGGCACACAATAGTTATTACAGTTGAAGGTTTTGATAAATCTATGGAGTAAAAAATGACTGCCATGCCGTATCAGCGACTGCACAGCCACTGCCGTGACCAGGATTCGAACCTGGGTTGTCGCGGCCACAACGCGAAGTACTAACCACTATACGATCACGGCTATATTGGCAGCTGTTGGTACCGGAAACTTGAGTTTTCTATAATCAATATTTTCGCTAACACTTGCCACTTGAGTATACTGAAACAAAATCCCAATGCACTAACTAATTTACACTGCTGATAAGAAGACAACAAGAAATCTTGAGACTTTTAATTCTTCAGTTTTGTAGTGTTTTAAATTTGGATCTGAAATAACAAAACAATTGTAAATTACATTTCGTTACTAGGAGTGATATGAGATAAAATAAATTAAGATAAGGCCCCAGAATCGTGAATCATTTTTTGATCTACGTCCAAATTTCAATCATCTATAAATCGAATATTCATCATAAAATTATGCTTGAAATTTGTATTTAATAACAACATTATATAGAGACACATTTTTATAGTATTTCATTTTATGTTTTGTTGTTTTTACTTTCAAGAAAATAAGGCAATCTACAAATTTTGACTTAAAAGGGCATGGTCACGATTTTGGTCAAAAATTATTTTTTCGATTTTAATGTTTACAGTGCTTCAGTGATGCATTCTTAAAAGGCAACCAAAATTTGAGTGTCATTCGTTAAGTTGTAAGCGCCGAAGTTACAGTGTTTACATTTTGAACTTTGAAGTAAAACCTCCAATTCTAGACCTAAAATGAATGGTTAAACATTAGAAACTATTTATCTATGCTTAAAAAGAATAAGAAGATAGAAAAATCAGCTTGAAGAAGATTTTTTATTGGTATATTGAACCTATATAAACAAAACCAGGACACGAGCCTTGTTTACATGACACAAATTTTTGAGCTCTGTATCTTCCTTAGAACTTAAAGACTGACTCTCAAATTTAATTTGATCATTAGAAATGCAGTCCTAAAGCATTGTAAATAATAAGAACAGAAAAATAGAATTTGACCAAAATCGTTACCATGCCTCTTTAAGTCTAAGACTGCTTCATGGTTATTGGACCACATGATTCTGAAGCAAGAATAACATTTCCATAACATTGATATGTTATAATATCTGTTTCGACTGATTAAAACCTTTTCTTGTCAATTGTAGATTAGAAAACATATGACGACAAGAGTAATGTTCTGGATTACATGCAATATTGAAAACATATAACGACATTGTCGGTTAAGTAATCATTTCTTTATTGCTAGACCACATCACCTTTGAAAGAGATCACATGTGAGTATGATTGCAATGAGGGTTGTCATTTCTTTTGCAATAAAGTACAGTACTGTATAACTACTGAATATAACTACTGATTTTAAAGTATATTGAAAAAAAGTACATGTACAATGATTGAGCACATTTAGTACTAACCACTTTGCAATATTGACAGCTGTTGACAATGACTACTTAAAATTTCTTCAAATTAACAATATTGCAATATATAATGTATGATAATAAAATATTTTCAAATCAACATTGTTTCAAATACTCTACAGAAACATATTTTATATCAGTACACATACTCCAAGATTTAAAAATACATCAAAAGAATTGGTTGTCAAATTTAAAACTTTTCAACAAATTTTCAACAAATCACTTGCATGCCTTTTGCTTGTCAAGTTAGTAGTTCTTGTAGGTTTGTGATTTGTTTATCATTGATTGCCAGTAAACTTATTGGAATAGCACATTTAATTTTAGACAGGTCAAGTGTAAAACATTTCTCTTTAATGACGATAAAGATGTATTTTATTGTTAAATCTAGGAATGATGTGGTTAAATCTTTCATGAATTTGTTGATATGCAAAAGTTGTTACTGCAATATTGAAACAGTTCACATACATACTTCGAAGTACATACGCCGTATTTGTAAATGCAATACGTGTTGCTCACTTGTTCTTATCAGCTAGTGTTATCTACGAAGGAAATCGAGGGTTTGTTATTATTTTATGCCATTTAATCACTTTTTCAGACCTACCAGTTGTTGACATTTAGTTGATGAATGGCAAAAAATTGTCTAGATATGTATGTATCAAATTGGATGTAAATAAACACACAGATTATAATACAACATACCATTATCATTCTCATCTTGTCGAACCTATATGTTACTAATAAGATATTAACACGTTTATAAAGAAAATGGTCCTGATATTTTGATGTTTTTTAATATGAATATTGTACATTGTTGGAGAAATTTACATTGTGATATTTTAGAGAAACCGTTGTATAATTTAAAGATACCATGACTAAAGTTCCTATTCTATAACCATTAATTAAATAGTTCATAAAATCTTAAAAATCCATATTATTAATCTTTTATTTCCACAAGTTTTATTGACAGCAGTAAAATCAATTGTGATCTATCTTTACATTTATTTATATCTTTTTTTTTTACAATTTTATCTTTGTTAATTTTTTTAATTTGTATAACGATTGAATAAATAACTTAGTTTAACTGTGATACCAGATATTCTAAAGTTTTGAATTTCGTCAATATTTTTAGAAAGGATGAAGAAATACTACTGGCATAGGACAAATTCTCGCCCAGTATCAATTTTAACCCGTGCATTGTATTGTCACAATATCAACACATGAAACAACGTAGTGATACATGGTACAAGACAAGAATTTGCTTTAAACCAGTACCTTATCAGGGCAGAAGCCAACAATGTTCTACTTTTCATGAGATATTGGTAATTTTCTTGACGAAAAAGGAGTTTAACAATTCGAGTATAATTGATTATAATACTTACATTTATAAGATTTACTACAATATTTATCGAAGTCCAATGGTCATGCATATACCTGTGGCTATTTCTCGAATATGTTTCCAAAATGGTTAGTAATTTGTTGTTGCGGCTACAACAGCCCACACAAGTAATTGCCTCTTTTTAGTCATTGCAGTTTTGTCTTTTATAAAACAAGTGGCATTAAGTTCAATTTTTCCATTCAAGTTTTAAATGACCCGTTTACCCTGTGAAATAATTTGACTGTAATGTTATTCAGAAGAGGTTTCCTGTAAAATGTTCAGAAAACTTTTCATTTTCTTTTCTGATAAAGTTTCTGGTTTTCAAATA
The DNA here is from genome assembly GCF_963853765.1 of Magallana gigas. Lineage (NCBI taxonomy): Eukaryota > Metazoa > Mollusca > Bivalvia > Ostreida > Ostreidae > Magallana > Magallana gigas. The sequence continues at coordinate 8,086,494 of NC_088855.1, read as the reverse complement.
ACACAATGCAAATTATTCCACTGATTGTATCGATTGTACCAATTTTGAGTGCATTTTCGTAAAATTTCACTTTTTACAATATAGTACCCAATATAGATTTAATAATTCATTAAATCGTTATCCAGAAAAAAGGATAATTGTTTATATTTCAAAATAATAAAATACCGAATTTCCTCTTTACTGACAAACGGTCATTTTACCAAATATGTTTATTATTATACCAAATACCAAATTACTGTTACCGCATGTTCAGATACGTTTCTTTTTTATATAAACCTCAAAGATATATTCCAAAAAAAGTTTATAATTTTTATAAAATATAGATTTGTTATGATAAATCTATAATACATGTATATAGCTGAAATATTTGTATATCATTTCTATGGCTGTAAATCACACTTGACTTTTTTGTAGATATTGGTATATGCAGGTCTTTGATCTATTCACTTGAATTTAAGATACATATTTAATTAAATAATCTATATTACATTGGTAATATAAAAGTATTCAAAAATGTATAATTATATTTCTTTATTTTCAAAAAATGTGACATTTCGTAATGTTGACAAAAACTGAGTTTATAATTTTATAATTGTTTTTTTACTTTGATAACAGAATTCACTTGTTTTTTTTTAAATAATCATGTGTTAGAATAATTGCCAAAATTTGTAATGACAACCTTGTTAACTTTAAATGGACCGCGTCATTTTTCTGAAGTGTATTCGTCGCATAAATAGATAATTAGATATACTCTAAGTATTATATTTCGTATTCTGAGCATATATATTTCAAGTTAATTGAATCTTACGTTTCCTTGACTTGGGGGTTAAATTTCTCTCATGTTGTCCTCTTTTTGTGCAAACTGACACTAAAACAATGAGAGGACACGCTAGCAACTAGAACCGTTGACGGAAATGAGTCATGTCTTTATCCCGGAAAACAACTGGTAATCCCTTGTGTGTCAAATTAGACTTATCATCTATCTACCTCGGATGTGTCTTTTAAATGTCACTGTTGTACTTTAATATAAACAATAAATTATCTATTTATCGTACCTGTTTACCCCTTGTATGCCTGCCTGCCTGACAGACCAGTAGAATTGGACCACCCCTGAAGGATCGTGTGATTGACACAAAGTGTATTGTTATAATCGGCATGTGTATTCAGTTCATTTATTAAAAGAAAGTAAAAAAAAAAAAATTTAACAGGCTTTTCGTTCATCGAATCATTATACAATTGTTTATGATATTCAAGCTGTATTTTTTTATGCCATTATTATAATTTTCTACCTGCACTTTAATAACATAATATTAAATGCATGATAAGTGAGGGATAATAAACGATAGAGAAGGATATTCAGTAATTGTGCCAACAAATCATCATTCACTTATCATAATGATGCAAACGGGCGTGAACGATGTATAAAGACGTTGGGTGGAATCAGAAACACTTTTGGATAGCTAAACATCTAGATCGGAAATCCGTACCACACATCTTCATAATTCTCTGAATTATATGAAAACAGAGGTTAAACAGCCTTGTTCTGATAATTTGGATGATTAATTCCATGATTGCATGTGCACTAAGACTAACTCTCCTAAGTGACATCTAGATATCAAGATAACATCGCTGTTAAAAGGGACACAGAGCTACTCTGGTGCAATGGTAACGCATCCCTTTTCATTTAAACTTGTATTTAATTCAATCATCGTTAAGACTTCCAGTGTAATACCGAGCAAAGATGTAGATAGAGGTGTTTAACAAAACCAGGAGGCGAGCATATATCACATGTTAATATGAAAGAGTGTAAATGCATCTAACGTATCAAGTTTCGTGGTCTAAAAAGGGTAAATTTAAAATAACTATCATTATAATAATTATTTAAAGATTTCAAAATACAAGTTTAAATATTGTTAATCACGTCGTATAAATCAAACCTTGATTAAATCCATTTTAGACCTCACAAATTTCACTAAATCTTATTCACCCTGTACATTTTTTGTAAGTCGGTTACCTTCCGTTCAAAAAGGTGTAATGTTTTTTATTTTCATAATAATCAAAGTCATTTCATCTATTGAACAAGATTTAAGTAGAATAAAACCCATATCATTTAAAGTATTGAGTTTAAATTTACAAAAAATGTTTACACATATCATTATGAATAATTTAATAAAGTAAAAAAGAAAAGGGACAAAGTGATCAATTCACTTCAAATTACATGCGAGTATGATACCTCATATAATTTTGGGAGCGTTAAGTACTGCATGGACCGGGGTTTTTTTCAAATCAAAATTAAAAAAAATCAATATATAGTGATAAAGAAAATCAATATAAAAAAGAAAAATTTCCGTTAAACAAACAGTTTACAAATTTTTACTCGTATCATAATCTTATTCAAGAAAAAATATTTACAATATGTAGATGATGATCATAAATTTATATGGAAAAAATCTGATGATATGACAATTGTAAAATCATTAAAATAGGTAAATGTTTGACGAAATAATGTTTATTTATATATATAATGAATATTTTTATTATTATTTTTTGACGTCGTCGTGTGTCACTAAGACCCATCAGGTGAGCAGAGAAATTGAATAACGTGCGTTATCATGATCTGTGGAACACTTGACCAGGGGTATAGCCCCCCCCCCCCCTACTTTAACTCAAAAGAGTATAAATATGTACTTGTTAATTTACTTAATGTCATAATACAGTAAAACTCGGTTATAGCGAAGTCCTAAGGACCAATGGATTTACTTCGTTATATCCCTAATTCATTATATCTGTAAAACGAATTTGTAATAATAACTATAGCGAATTCACTATATACATGTTTTCTTTAACAAGACTATATTTTTTGCTAATTGGGGCTTAAAATAAAAATACATTCCTTTGATACCTTTAATAATCGGATTAGGAATTGAAAAATGTACATGGAAATAAATTTATTCAAACTATTATGTTAAATAGTAGTGCAAACTTTTTAAACTGTAAAGAACTTCGTTATAAAATATTAAATTTCATTATAATTCACCTCATCGGGACTCAAAATCAGTTCGCTATATCCGTGAATTCGTTATATCTGAATTCGTTATATCCGTAAAATTTTGCAAAGATTTGTTAAAAACTTTACTGGGGACTCAAAAAAAACTTCGCATTATCCGAGAATTCGCTATAACCGTGTTCGTACTAAATGAGCTTTACTGTATACTGATAGGCTGTACTTTGAAAAGGTGTGATGTCTAAATAAATATCAATGTAAAATTCTAACAAAAACTGACAAGACTGATATCTTGGCGAATCAATGGAACAATTCGACCGCGTTCAATGAATAAACGAATTTCTTAAACATTTAAAAATGCTATCAAATGCATTGTTTAGCTTAATTCAATTAGCTATAATGAAACATATTTAGATTGTTCTTTGATGTCCTCTTGCACTTTTGGTGTTGATTTACGGATTGCTTATTCATCGTAACTAAAGCTACATTAACAGAACAAACGTCACGGGCTTGCACGGACTGATCTCAAACTTCCTTGTAGTTGTAGCTACCATAGTAACTTTCACATAAAAAAGGGTTTTTCCATTAGTGTAACATTCTAATGAACTATGATAATTTATTAACTTTTTATTGATAATTGATAAAAATGATTCAGACATAAATGTAAATATATTTACATCTACCGAGTATAATTCCCTCTATTTCTTACGCACACTTATAGTTAATTCATAGATCTGAAGAAACAGCCATACTGAAATCTACACGCTCTGTTTATCGATCGACCTAAGGAAAATCCCGGACTGCACGAAATAATTATGATGTTGTCAGACTCAAATTAATTTAGAATACGATTTGGCTGTTTCTTTTAGCTTACGTACATGATGTACATTTTCAGTAATTTAGTTAATTTAACTTACTTTTTTTACAATCAATTTATTAATTTGTTAAAAGAAAGATGTAAATATAAACAATAAAATGTGTTCATTGATGATCCGTGCTGGTAATGAAGGTAGCAATCATTGCAGAAAAAATTATATAACCCGCTAACGCGGGTTTTGTATTTATTCTGCAATGTCGCCACCTTCATACCCCGCATGAATCACCAAAGAAAGGATTTTATTGTTTCAGTAAACAATACAACTCATACAGGCTACGAAGGTACATGTACCAGATATTGTCGGGAACAATTTGTTACGCGCCAACGCGGGTTAGAGGTCAAGGTTAGGGTTATGTATTTTTTGAATTTTTTTCTGCAATGCTAGCTACATCCATGCCCAAAGAAAGCATCAAATTTCAATAAATGTAAATTGAATGTCTTTTGTATTATTTTATATACTAATGTAGTGTCTTTATTTCTACACTAACTAGGATTTTAATAAATATTTTTTTTTATTTTTTATTAGATAAATGTATTGGTGAATGATATCTTGTAAAATTAATATTTTTTACTGAATAACATGAAAATCAAAGTCATATTAAAGTAATGTAAGAACATATTTATAATTCATTTTTTTCAGTATACAGTTCTCGGTACTTGGAAGTAAGCTACACGATTTACGAATAAATGGAGTTTTATTTTTAATTGATGTCACAACTTGGAATTACAATACAATAGTAATTCTTTAATTGAGATAAAGAGGTCAAATAAAAATTAAATATAAATCTAAAATATCTCAAACTATCCGAGATGTCCATAAAATATATACTTTTGAGGATAGTTATAGTTGATAAGCTTGATTTATTGTAAGAATTTAGTCACAAAGAAGATTCCGCTTGTAATTCACTCTAAAAATGGAAGCGATGCAAACCTTGTCTTTCTTTGTTTACCAATATGGTCTTATCTTAGGCTTGCCTTTACTGGTGTCATCACGGATAAGTGGATCGCAAGAACACAACTACTTAGAAAGATAGGGATCTTCTAAAGTCTGCCATAAATCTCTCAAATTGACGACTACATGACAAGATACTTTATGGGAACAAGAAAATGGCGCTAAAAAGAACTCGAAGGAAAAAAATTTACGATGTTTGATTTCAAATGTTGCTAGGTTGCCCCCTCTTCCGATTATTTTTCCTCAGCTGTCTGTTGAGTAAATTATTGATAGGAAGGGGTGTATGGGTAAATAAACAGAACATTTTTTATTATTTGATCACATGTACATATACTTTGAAAGTAAATCATATATTTTTATCAAAGTAAAGGCGTCTAGCGTTTATAATAAATAATAATACAATTTAATTTTTTTTCTAAAAATACAGTTCTGTTCATGAAAAAAATATATGAACAAGAACAAACATATTTTTGAGCTTTTAAAAAGTAAAAAAAATATTCCAGTAGATTTAGCTTTCATAAATTTGGTTGTCATTTAATGCATACAGAAAACTCTTCGGTGTCATGTTTATGAACTTTGTTTTTCATTTTTTCTTCAGCAAAATGTTTTAAAAAGTAGACCAAGTTCCTCCGAATATAATTTATCAGAATCTTTCCCTTTAATCTGTATCAACAATTACGGTTATACTATTTTTCATGATGCTTTAGCTATTTCCCTAATCCATCCATTCATCGCTCTCGTAATCACGTAAATATAAAATAAAAGAAGAATTGAATGAAATCAAATACATTTTTCTGAAGAAAAAAAATTTATTTCATAGTTTTATATATTGCAATAAATAGTGTCATCAGTGTGTTGAACGAAATAACTATTTGAAGTTATAAATACATGACCCAAAAGTAACGATATACATAAATCATTTTATCTACATCATCAGGCAAAGTTAAGAGTTGATTATCAATTAGTGAAAGTCCATACTCATTGCCACTTTATATGACAACAAAAGTTTCTGAAGCTAAACTTAGGCGCACTTCGATCTGTTTAGAACTACTAACATTATAAAACTAATTGCACTACAACAATAAATATATACATTTGAACACTTTTGTGAATAAATAATAACACAATAGTATAAGACTAAAACTATACAAAAATTGTACGTCATATACATATAATTGATCACAGCATCGTATAAATGGCAGCAAGAGAGAAAAAAATAAAACACAAACTAAACTGATTGAATACTTAAAGAAAGAAAAAACAGTAAATATTGTATAGTTACGAGGGACAAACGACAATGTTTTTCTGCATTTCAAAATGGTGATACTTTGCAAACCCATTTGTTTCGATTCTAACGTGTTCACTGTTTGCAGATTTGGTCTGAGTTTCATTCGCTGACAAAATAGTTTTCCTCATCTCTTCGGGATCTGGCTCACTCTCAGAATCTTCATCTGGAATGTCCTCGTCGCTGATGTCATCATGGAAGGAAATGTCGGTTGTCTTAACGTTTTCTACGAGAACATCGCTTGGAATTTCGGTAGAACTTGGTCGACTGTCGTGAAGTTCCGGATCAACAGGAGAATCCCTTAGATCTTCACCGCCTGTTTCGTGCTTTTTCACATGTCTATCTAGGTTGGTCTGCTGACCAAAGCAGCGGTCACATAATTCGCATCGGAAAGGTTTTTCTTTGTTATGGATGTTTCTGACGTGCCTTTGAAGATTGGAAGAAATGCTGAAGGAGCGCTCACAGTATTTACATTTGTACGGTTGTTCTCCTGTGTGTGTTCTTAAGTGGCGGGTCAAATTGGCTGACCTTGGGAAGACTTTCCCGCAAAATCTACAGGAATAGCGTTCTCGTGCTTTGCTTATTGGCTGAAATGCAAACGACCCTAAATTAGCAGGAGAGGATCCATGGTTTGCAATCCCATTTCTTCTTTCTTGGTCCAATTTCTGTTGTCCAATTTGAGAGAGTGTGAATGTTGAGCTTCCGTTTGAAATGGGTAGATAGTGAGAGAAATCTGCATATGAGTGTGGTAACTCTTTCGAATAAATATGTGATTGCAGAAGAAACGGATTATTCATTCTAAATGGGAAGCTAGTTGGAATATCTGGTGAAAGCTGATATCCAAAAACATGGGCTTTTCTTTTGTTGTCTGGTGTAGCAATTTCCGTTTTTGGTTTCTTGGTGAGATCCAAGGGTTGGTCGCTGCCATCATCTTCTGAAATAGGCTCATTGGAAGAACGAGAGGACGCCGATGATACCCGCTTTCTTGTGCTCTGTTTGGAGATATGGAATGGAAATTCTGAAACGTGGTTTCCCTCTTCTTTCTTCAGAAACAACTTGGTATCAAAATTAGGCACAGCTTTATTCGATTCAGATGGAGAAGATCGATAGTGATCTAGCTCAATATCAGAAGTGGACTGTTCGTAATCGCTTTTCGGTGATACTAGAGATTTGTTTGACAGGTTGGACTCAACTGAGTTTCTACCGGAATGACCTTGCGACACTTCCAAAGATAAGCGAGCTCTGTGATATTTGAAAAACTCTTCTGGTGATGTGAGATTATGCGGTAATGAGGCAAGTGAGGAGTTGGGAACATCGCTATAAAAGTTTCCAGATAGTGATGGATACGTGGACCCCGCTGGATGATAGAGGGGAGGGTAACTAGGGTGGCGGTAAAGGCCTAGTAACAGTGCGGAGTTCAGAGGAGCTACACCAACTGAAGGAACGCCGCTCAATTCTTTCTCGATTTGGCTGTATCCCAGCTGCATCCCATTTCTTAGAGCTCCTTCGCAGAATCTTTTATGTTTACTCAAAGAAGTCACCGTAGAAAAGGCCTGGCCACATTCCTTACACTTAATCTGTTGACGACAGTCGGCGTGCATTCTCTTGTGGCGACAGAGATTGGAGAACTGGGTGTAGGCTTTGAGACAGACTTCACATTGGAATGGCTTGACACTGCTGTGGATGTGCTGATGCTGCTTCAGACCGCTAGATGTTGCAAAGGTCTTTCCGCATTCTCCACAGGCGTGGCTCCTGGCTCCAATATGTTGGGACCGAATATGGCGTTGTAGATTACTTGGGTCAGTAAAAACTTTATCACAATTTTCACAGCAAAACTTCCGTCCACTTTCAACGTTTCCCTGTCACGAGTAACGTAACAATAAATTAGCAAATATGGCTAATGATTTACAATATAAAAATGATTACATGGAACCTTTTATTTACTTAAGAATTAATATTTTTATTCCAAACCGCAAAAAGAAGGAAATCTTGTCGTTTTTTAAAGTGTGTAGGAAGACGGATTACTTGACCCAGCGTGGGACAATACCGGCAATCTTTAAATTTGTTTATTACCTTATGGAAGTTGGACTCCTCCATAGGGAAGCTTGCCTCCATATCGTCCTTTTCCTCGCGATCCATGATACTGAAAATTTACAAAACAAAGTATTTAAAATATAGATTTAGCTATTCATTGTTATTCATAGTTCTTGTTACGTGTATTAAGTGTTTCTTTTCGACTGAATAAAGATTTGATTATTTTTAATTACATGTATTTAAAGTTCTTGTTACCTAACATCTTGTTTTTTCTTCTTTATTTATGAATTATCAAATCTCTATAAGTTTCTTTTTACTTTTTCTTTTACATTTTTATTGTTTTATGGTGGTAAATATGAAAAGTTTGACATATTTTGTTTTATTTGACTATTTAATTTTTTTTTTTTAAATATTTTTTCATTTCAGTTCTTTAAGAACAGTATATTAAAAAACAAATTCACCATATCGCTTTCACTTGTAGTTAATTACCTACCAAATTTAGTTCCTTGGGTACAATATTTATAATGGAAATTTTTAAGTATCTTTAAATGTTTTTAAACCACTTTATCCAATTGTAACTGCATGTACATGTATTTAATTTTCAGTTACTGAATTTAAACTAACTGAAATTTATTTCCCTCTCCTTATTTTAAGTAATATCGAATCAATATAATTAAATACCACCATTATAAGTTTTATATTTAAGTCCAACAATGATTTCAAAAGTTGTTATTTTCTTTAACGCCAATATTTCCATGCCTAATTTTGTTTGAAAATTCAAACAATTTTTTTAAAAAAAAGAATTTACCTTGGTTGGACCATGTTTATCCCACGAAATTCAAAGTAAGACTGATTTTAGTTCTGAACCCACGCCCTTTAAATGCGCACAAAGTTTTTTTGACGGGAGCAATTGACATGTTATTGAGTCGTTTAACACCCCTACCCTCATTGGTCGGTTCAACGGAGCCGTTTACTCATCGGGGTGCAAAGGTGGGCTCGCTTAAGGTAAAAAACCATGTCTCGTCATGCGTAGGCCAACAGAGCAATGCGCTTCCTTAACAATAGAACAATACGCCGATGTGTTTCCTATTGGAACCTGAGAGGCCTTGTGGCAAAAATGTACCCTACACTTTCCTGGCGCACTGGTGACCTCAACATAGATAATGGGAACATTTACAAGACTTAATGAAAGAATACATGTCGTGTTCAGTTCGGAGTTGAGGGGTCCTTTAAAAGTGCCAATCATAAAACCATAAAAAATGTTGCTTTAAGTTTAACTATCATAAGCTGATACCAATACTATAGAATGATGTGTGTTTTTTGAACATGCAATGGTTCGAGAGGTATGGTATTACAAAACGATTACTTAAATAGCTTATAAATTCAAACACAGATATAACTTTTGACATAACTTAACACTTGCAGTTCTTGGTCTTTAATTAAAGACAGAAATAGATATATCAGATTCATTTTCATTGTAAATGAATTGTTGAAGAGCTCCCGTTGGTGTCTTCTTGTGTAACCATTAAGTCCTTGTCAATCTTTCGGTACTATGCGCGTTTGTTAGAGGAGATTATTTAATGTAATACATCCCTTCTTATCGTCTCCACATATCTGACTTTCTGATCCTCAAAGATGTATTTTTAATCTTGATTACATCCTATGAGATCACAACGAAACGATCCTTGTTCGGGGATAGCAGTGTTATTGTCCCAACCATTCCAGAACTGTTGGTCAACCTTACTGAAAAGGATTTGGTTTTGGCGGACTCTTCAAAACAGTGTTTTGGAATGTTTTTAGATGATAAAATATTTGATTGGCAAAAACATTTACGTGCTTAATAGATCTAGCTGAAATCAGTCTAATAGGATTAGGATTAGGTATAGCGTAGCGGTTAAAGTTGACCAGATTTGATTGCGTGAAGAAGATCTGGCAGGTAATGAAGTCAACTCACGATCGGATGGCAAAGGGATATACCGCACGTGTTTAATACCAAGTCATTCCCGCTGATCAAAAACTTAAAAGGTTACCACGTACTAGGCAAAACGATGCGCTGAACTATGTCGCAAAATAATAAACAAACACAATTTTACTTCCGAATGTGCACTAAGCAAGGGGCAATTCCATATCTCGCTGGTCACAAGGAATGTGTTGGGCTTTTGAAGATCCTAGTCATCTTTTTATGATTTGGGTGTAAAGAATTTTCCTTATATTTTTCAATTAAATTTCAAAAGGTTAACATGATTTACAGATAATTAATTTTTGGGAATGGTGAAAACGTTTTCGTCGCATAGAAATAAAGATAGATGCAAAAAATCGTAAAACATCTACAATTATGTTAATAGAAGTGTAATATTTTTGAAGAGAACGTTTAAATAAGGTGAAATGATTCAGTATTTCCCTGTTTGATGTTTTGATTTATTTGATCATCTCTTTAAAGAATTCAATCAAAAATAGAATTCCGTTGCCTTTAATTCTACCTGTGTTTTGTGCATGGTGGATGACTAGACATTGACAAGATGCTCCGGGTTGTATTTTAAGCCAAGGAATTCCTGATAGTAGTTTGTTGTTGGGGGACCAATTTCTTGACAGAATCAAGAATATGTGCAGCTTTGTTTAGAATTGTATGCTCTCTCAAAGAGAGAACAAGAGACTGGGAAGTTGACATTGACAACTTAATAATAAGAGAATAAAAAAGGGATAAGTCTATCCTCAGTCAGTGGCTGGGATCGGAACAGGGTTCACGCAATCACTGACGGTAGTATCTACCGACCTATCTCTGATGTCGTCTTCCTGTCCCTTGCCTTCTGTTTAGACAAGTGTCAATCGGCCGGTGTTTTATACGACGATGACAAAACAGAATTTAAAGTGTCGTACGACAAGATAAAAATCTTCACTATGTTTTCACTTAAAACTCAATCGAGTGTTGTTAAATCGCAATTTAGCTTTTCATGCTTTTAGACCCTTCACGATATGCCATCAGTTTAAGCATGTGCCGGTTCAGAGATAAAGTCAAGAGATTCGAATAGCACTGGCACAAATTGGTCTGAATTCTTTGTGTAAATTATCGATAGCTTAACTCTTATTCCGAATAAATTGCAATCTAATCGCGGTTATTAAAAAAATGATGAGCATTGACTGAAATATTTCCTTTTCTCATTATTTACCATGCACTTGAAGTGCTCTTTTAGCTTTTATTGAATATGTAATACTTGAACCTATATCTACATAAGTATGTACTTTTTTATAAGTCCGCACTGAAACTTAATTTTGATTACAAAAAGATTTTCAAAATGTTTACTTATTTTTTCATTATATTAATTTCATAATTTTTTTTATTAGATGTCTATCGTTATTTTGCATAGGTTACTCATTTAATGAAATATTCATTAACTCAAAATAAATATCGTTCCTTTTATATTCCCAAAAGTGTTTGATCCTCACCAACACCAAGTCACACATTTTTGGAATATATTATGTAAACGATACTTATTTTGAGTTATGGAATATTTTATTGCATTGCATCCCGACCTTCCTAAAAAAGGAATACGTATTGTATCAAGAGATGTTTGCATGTATATATTATTTCACTGTCATTGTGTCACCACAACATATAAATATTTATTATAACATTACCTCTGATCGTCATCCTGGTTTTCATTGTCTTTGGAAGTCTGAGACAGATTGTCCATTCCCTCTTTCTTCTCTAAAGTTGCGACGTTTTCAGAATCCTTCGATCCTGCAAAAGATTTCACTGAATATAAAAATACTGCAATCTAATTGTATTTGGGTGTATCACTCGCAGAAGTCAAAACTACCAATTTGTGAAGTATTTGGGAATACCTTATCTTAATCAGATGAAAGGACCCGGATGATCTAGACTAAAACAGAGCAATTGAAAGTTTTTATGCCATGACTGGTTGTATTTTTCGTCCTTTACGATGCGCCATAAAGATAAGAGAAAAACTGTCAGGATCTGGGCAGGAAAAAGGCAAACATTCGAGTGGTGTTATTGAAAATGCTGGTTTGTCGTGAAGAGGAGTTTAATGGTGTATTCCCGGCTGGGCGAGACAGATGTAGCGGTCCGCAGTGGTACGTAATAAAGACCATACCTGTATTTTATACTGTCATTTCAACACAAAAACCCCACTTCACTTTTGGTCTGTTATCGGGCAAACATTGTACTGAGATACTTTACTATAATGAACAAGTGTCGGGATTACCCTGGCAAATGCCTCCGGCAGATAAGACTAAAATTCTAATCAATAAATTAAACAAATTCGGACAATAGAAATTGATGACTAATTTATGTGCATTTGTTGACAAGCATTTCCCATCTTTTTCATTTCCACCTATATTTTCACTTTCGCTCTTTGTTTCCTGTTACCATACAAAAACATCGTTTGGGTGTTTCGAGTTGTTTTTTTTAGTTTTGTTCATTGTTTTATAATGCAAAGTTGCTCCCACCATATTAAAAAAAAACTTGTTTTGTCCATAACCCATCATTAAGTCTATCAATGCACAACATCAGCGCACGATTGTGATGGAAATATCAAAGTTCGTCAACCTTCAAATGGTGATGCCAAATGCTGGAGTCTTTCGTTCGATTCAAATTGTATTGTATTTCCTGATTTTCTTTCTATAATTTATACATTAGATCCTTACAGTTCTCCCCATACGGCAGAAGAGAAAGTATGGAGTATGCGGCGGCACCAGTCATATTGCAATGGTTAACAACAAGGCTAGTAAAGTTTAATGTCTTTTAAACCATAATTCCATATTTTAAAGTCAATGATCAAACTTTTACTAAATTGATATTTCATTCAAAAAAATATTATCTTCTGAATGAAAAGAATAATTATTAGTTGGAGCAATAGATATGCATGGCGGTAACTTAGAGATGTCGTTTTGATTACAATGTGGGTTTTTCAGTTTTAGGGAAATTCAATCGTTAATTGTAGAGACAGATGCGGACAGGATCAGCTAAATGGGGAAGAGTTACACTAACGAGACCCATCTCTTGTTATGCATAATAATGGCTGAAGATGCACCAACCCGCAGTTTGCATAACAATCAGAACCAAACCCACACCTGCTTTAGGTTTTCCGGATTTGCATTTGGTCTATTTAAGATTGCGCGCATCTTATCACATCAGCTTATCAATTCAAACTGTTCTCTCTTTCGTTCGTGAAATATAAGAATAGCTGTTGACATGAAAAAACATTAAAGAGTTGTAAATTTTATTGTAGAGAGCCATCTGCTCTCGAGATCTGGAATTTATTGCCCGTGAGTAAATACGATATTTCACTTACGAAATCCGTTTGTAAATTTTCTAATTGTTTTCTATTGTAGACATGTATTTTTAGTATTTCTTTTAATGTAATTCCACTGTGAACAAAACTTTCGAACACACCCCTCTCCTCGATTTCAATTGTCAATTTTTGTTTAGATACCTAACTCTGGGAACCGAGAAAAAGTGGGAGATCTGTTACCCTGGGCAGAATGAAGTACAGGTACCCGAAGAGACTTACCTTTTGGGAGATAGCGTTTGTCTTGGCTCTCATTCTCAAACAAAGCGAATCTGTCAAGTAGCCTCATGATATCAGACTGTAAATTCTACGGAATGGGGAGTTGACACTGTGAAGCGTCAAGAAGCTCTTGTTTAATATTTTGACTTCAATACCGTTGTTTAACGTTGGTATCTTAACTCCTAGAGGGCGTAAATTTGGCCTGTCGTCAAGTGGATTTCAATTGTGTACGTCCTTTGAGTAACGTCTCAGCAATGTGAAGTTGCAAGGCTCTTTTTCTTGCGATGCAACCGGAAAACCCCTTTCTCTTAATTGACTATAATGTTTAAGGCTTAAAAGATCTCCCATGTTTATGTCATTGCCTAAATATGTACTCAAGAAGGTTAGGTTTTGTTTTGTATTCTATTTTTACGGGGGAGTAAGTGTGTATAATTTTCAGCATTGTCATTACTTCAGAGCACTTTTTAGAATTGATATCAACACATGGACAATTGTATTTGTATCACACAACAGACTTCGTGAATTAAAAAAAAAGATGAAGAAAATTAAATCATTTTGATTTGTCGCAGTGAGTTTAAATTGTATTTACGATGACAGTTAATAGGATAAATCGCCGTCTTTCAATGAACTCGGAATGAGATCAGTGAATGGTCAGTATGAGGAGATCGGCATTAAATGACCCTTCCCATGACCCGAGATGTCCATCCCATGACCCCAAATCTCCCTCTGACCCTCATATTTACTCAACAGCATATCAGAAAAAAATATATATCAAAGTTCATTTCCTTTTTCAGAGTTTTGTATACAGTTATTTACAGTATACATGTTCTTTTATAAATTGAAATCTTAATTAAAAACTCAATTGACTTTCATCTTGGCCAAAATACAGTACATGAGCAACCAATTCAGGCTTGCTGTTTATTAAGTTTCAGTGGCATTTCCGTCTATGGAGTTTTTTTAGTGCATTTCGCTGCATGGAAAAAAATATTTCATTTTTTTTGACAGGTGATCTGCAAATAACATTTCTACGGAACAAGTCAAGTTGACCGAAGATGACCGGCAATTATTGAGCGATTAAGCTTTGTGCACGTCCCTTGATGCACCGCGGTGGGATCTGATTTATAAAAAAGAAAAAAGAAGTCGTGTAAAAAAGATAGGGTCGCACGACCGGACCGGTCAGAATGACCCGGACAGATGCTGACCCTACAGCCCAAACAGCTGCTGCTGCAAGGTCTACATTGTCTTTTAGAATTTATCTTATTTTAATGATATTTTAAAACCTAAAAATCTTTTTTTTTTTGGTTCAATCTCAAAATGAAGAATCCTTTTATTTTTATCTTAAACTTTCTAATAATTTATCCTTGAATTGAATCTAACGGAATTGGTACAAGTGTTCCGATACTCGTTAAACCATGAATTTATAATAATTGTTTATGCATAAAACGATAAATAATCGGGTAGACCTTAAGGTATTGGTAATATAATACGACCAAAAAAGATGATTGAAAATATTTCATTCCCATAAAATCGTTTAGAAAAGATATAGATATTTACATATTTGATGTTAATTGTAATTATTCTGTGACTTACCAGGAGCACAGTTGACAGTGTTGATTAGGTCAGGTGAAACAACTGGACAGGACTGAGCTAAAAACTTAAATCCCGCTGTGTTTTTACACCGTGAAATGTTTGTGTCAATCGTGAACAGAATTCACTTCATAATTAGACATAATTGGTAACAGTTAATCAAAATCATTAAGTAATTAGATCTCAATTAGACATGAAGTTTGTCAGTTTGAACTGATTAGTGGTATCCTTGTTAATGAATTGAGATAATGAGGAAGTCCTCGCGACCGGTGATGAGGGGGCCCCAGGAAAACTTTACCATCGCTATCATACGCTGTCACACACAATACCGTTTAGCGGAAAGGTTCGGAGTTTTAAATGTTATTTTTCAAAATAAATTTTATTTTTTAAATTTCATCACATATTTCAAAGTTTCGTTTCTAAACGCTTCCTAAAATTTAAGTTCACTCTTTCAGCTTATACCCAAAATATCCATACTTTTTTTGTTTAATATGCAGGTACAAATAAGTGTAAACACATTGATTTCAGGATATTATGATGCTTCCTAAGTTCAGTGTGTTCGATCATATCCATTCTAGAGAGTTGTTTAGATTTATTCAATATACCGTTATTCATTTTACAAGAAATATACGTATTTCATGCAAAAGACACTCGTTATTAACATGAAAATTTGAAAAACATGACCGTACGTTTTAGAATAAGCAATCGCAGGTTATTTACATGTAAGTCTGGTATCTGTTTATCTAGATCCTTTGTCGTAATAAATAATCTATAAAACATCACTTACCAAACTTATCTCCGGATGGTGTCGTAATTTGTTCTGTTGGTTTTCTACCGTCGAAATGATCTAAAACCATAATTCAGACGACAATGTTATCTTGCAAAATAAAAAAAAAAAACACTGTCCCGTTATCATTGGTCAGCGTGCATGTTGATTGGCTCTACAGGAGAGGGGTAAGTGAATAATCGCCCCACTATCCGGAGAGTTCGCGCTTACTGGTTACGGTTCTGTGATTACGATCTTCTGTCACATGGGACAAAAGATCCAGTTATAGACAACATCTCACCGGAGTTTGATTGACAATGTAATCATCCAATCAGTGTCGTCCGTGGATGACACGACTTCAAAGATTAACTCCATCCGACAACGGGACATTTCTGCAAAACTGTGATTAAAATTAACTCAGCGCAGATTTGATGTATAAGTACCAAATTTCTACAAATTGTATTGTCAGGTTTTGACGAATGAAACCTCTTACATTCAAGAAATTCTAATTATTAAATTATGTCATATTTATATATATGTAAAAAAGAAGACGTGCTAAATGAATTATGTTTATAATCAGAAAAAGCATATATCAAATTTAGAAATGTGTATCTAATTGGTTAGATTTGTAATTAACCCTTTTCTCCTTTATTAGACAAATTCGTAAAACTTACAATATGACTGCGTTTTTTGTTTTTGTTTTTTTTTTACTTTCAACCATTATGATGAAAAATATATAATTCCCTCCGTAGACGCATTATCAAGTATAATTTGCTCTGTTTAATATATTTACAATAGTAAACATATGTTTTATGTTATTATTTCGATATATTACACGAGTACAAAATATACACGTTAAACCCAGTTTATTGAGTTCTTTGAAGAATATGATATTAAACATGCCTTTTTGTAAATAATATATTTTGCTCGATTTTGTAAATATATCTTTTTGCAAAATGTAAATTATATCAGGAGAGAGAGAGAGAGAGAGAGAGAGAGAGAGAGAGAGAGAGAGAGAGAGAGAGAGAGAGAGAGAGAAAGAGACAGTCGTTGACCAAAAAAGTATGAAAAAATGCTGGAAAATTTTGTATTACAGGTAATATTCAAACGGAAGTAGGGCCGGTTCTGGATACACGCCTTGAACATTGTTATTGCATGTAGCTAGAATAATGAAATGAACCTTGTTCTATGTCGATATTCAAACAGCATTGATTTATGACAGTGTTCAATACACATTAAAAATAAAGTATCACAGAAACTTTAAAAAGGTAAATCTCTCTCTCTCTCTCTCTCTCTCTCTCTCTCTCTCTCTCTCTCGTTCGTGATATCTCGTGATATCTAATACGATTCATAAAAAATGGATATCTCTCTATGGTGCCAAAAGTATTTCCTTGAACTGGTCAGCTAATTGCTGATACTTGCAGTGACGGTTCCTGTATTCTGGTACCATGAATTAAGTCTTTATATCCTTAAAATTAAGTGGACAGCTTCCGGTCTGCCGAGCATGGTAAACTGGGAAACAATAAATGGATTAATTAGGAAATATTAGCTATGTTCATGGGTCCTGCTGACAGATAGGGAAATTTATCCTTGGTTGGTGATTGTTACGTAGTTGTCTTGAGAGGGACATTTCATTTTTTATTTATTTATTTTTTTTTTAAATAAAGGGGGAGTTAAAGTACAATATGTTTTGTGACCTGTTCATGAATGCATATAGTACTATATAACTCTAGATCTCAGTAATAACACACTTTCTCATCTCTACTCATAGATCACGCACTTTGATAAGAGGGGTCACAGTAGTGTATCTGAAATTTCTATAAATGCTTCTTGTTATTTCTTTATATTCATAGTAGAAATACTACAACTACTTGACGTAACTGTTTCGTGGTATTTTTTCAACTGGTGATATTTGAAACGCATTGGCAAAATTTAATTTCAAAAGGAAAGTAATAGTGGGACTATTTTCTTCACTGAAAATGATATTGATTCGTGCGAGATTCCATCGACGAATAGAAGTAATGTATCTGAAAAACTAAATACAATGGCCACTGTAAAAAAAAAAAACATGCCACAACGGTAGAGCATGTCAACATGGAACATTAGGCAGGTTACGGGAGGTAATTTTGAAAGACGATATATAAACGAGATTTCTGACACTGGTTCCTTTTTTTTAATGAGCCAAGTAAACAGAAAATTCTTACAGCGCAGGAACTGGCTTGTTCAGGAAATGCATGAAGCCAATTTTAGAATATTATCATTGAGGAAAAAAAAATTCTATTGCCAGACAAAAAGGGGGGAAAGTGAAAAAAATCAGATATGTTAACGTCAACCAGATGCTATATATGTAGTAATTTGGACTTGAAAATAAAATGCGTTGAAGACATCCGTTCGTTTAATTTTTCCAAAAACTGTTTAGTAAATGAATAACAAAATAACAGCATAAAAATGTTTCTAATTGTGGGTAATAATGTTTTTATTGTTTTTATGTAAATTGATATCACGTGTTTTTGGCGGATATATTTGTCCTTATGGGATGGTATATTAAGACATCAGAGATATCCGTGTTTATTGCGGGAATCTTATTCAAGTGGGCCATAAAGAAGTAAGGAGGAAGCGGGGGTATTTTCATTCCTAACTCACGACCACTTGCGATCAGAATCATAACTTAAAAGATTCGGTGAGTTTTCTTTTTATCCAGCTTCATCCCAAATTTGCACAGTGATGCGATATTTATCTTGCAAATTAGCATCGGTCTGGTTTTGTTTGTTAGTGACAATGAAAATCATTAGGACTTCTCATATCTGGTCCCAATAATCACCGAAATCGACAATGAAATATTCCAATCAAATGTACAAAGCTATCAGGTAGAATCTTTTTCAGGTGTTATTAGAGATGTGTCAACACGGGAGCCCTAGCCATGTTGACTTTTCACTGATAAACTGATTCAGAGACGATTACTTCTGTCCATAAATGAGCACTTAATTCTCCTCTTCAACAAAGAAAAACATCTGTCTATCTGTTCCTGGAGATATCAGACAGGACCCAGGTGAATGAAGAGGGAGGGGAAAGTGGTATTACCCCCTCATCTCTTAAGAAAGGGAAATACCGCCGGCGAAATTTGTCTGGGCTCAATCTCTGCCTTCCTATTCAAATTTCTATAAACATTTACAAAATCATAAACCGTGATGGACTTCAATCTTTCCACATTTGGCTATTCGTGTTGTTTTCCCATAAAATCATCACAGACTTGATATTGTCATTGAAATATGGCGTCTTAATTGATTCTGGTAAAGAACGGGACCTAGATCATACACCCGTTGCTCAATTCACATCAAAAGGCCAAAGTCGGGTAAACTCCAACCATACTCTATCATCTTCGAATTAAAAATTAAAGAAAACTTACTGCTGCTTAACTGTATGGAGGTTTAATACCCATCTTGCTTAATTTTGAAATATTAAAATAATTTTAGGGAGGCGAAAGTATGCACTATATTTTGCCATAATGCTAATATTATTGTACAGGAAAACCTCGTAACTTATAAAGAGACGTTAAAGTGACTAAATGAAGAAGAACAAATATTGAGTCATATAAGAAAGGGCGTGGTAAATACCTGTAATGGAAGAATATCAAATGACGGGTAGCGAAGAATGTTAATATTGTTTGGTATCATGTGATTACAGGTGAGCGACGCTGCAAATGAGCAGTGGTCAATGGGTTGACAGAAGAAGCTTATTCGTCTAAAAGAATGTCATCATTCATAAATCATGATATACCTCTTAAGTTCAACATACCGGGAAATAAATAGATTAAAGTATCTTCAAGCATTATTTAATTGTGGGATGAGTGTATTTCTAAGAACAGATGAAATACTATATGTTGCTCTCTGCTCTTACGTATTTTTACCACACTTAGAAGCACCACTGCATTCTTGTAGGTTATCGTCATTCTACTGAACACCGACAGTAAAGTACAAGTCGAGACAGAAATAGGAGGGGGCTTGTACACCGACATTTTATGGAAGATCCGCAAAAACATCTTACCGGAAGTGGACTAGGTCAGGGTGGTGATGGCGTTTCTTCACTTCCTGTAACTTAGAAACCCATGGTTCGCGCGAGAAGAGACTTGCTCTTCATAATTTTTCTTTCATCTAAAAACTATCTTCCTTTTCATTACGACAAATTGGTCTTTTTATTGTTTTTTAATAGATTTTATTTTTTTCTGGTATGAAGGAAAGAGTTGACTAGTGTTTCCCTATTTTTGCAATCAAATTAAGATCAGTTGGTACACCGGGCATCGGTTTTCCTTTTATCATTACTTGAAAACGTTATCAAATTGTTAGATGTGAATTACATGAATTCTGTAACTGTTTACTAAAAAATTTTCAGAAAATCAAATAAATTGTGCATTACTTGTTTACCGGTATACATATGTGCACAAAAAAGTTTATATCGTTCTTTTTAGTGAATTACCATTATCATAAAAAAATACTGTAGTTTTCAATCATCAAGCAAAAGACGATACGACAAAATGATTGAGTTAATGAATGCAAAGTTACACTATCAAAGTAAATATAATTAGTTTTACGGAGAGGACGCTTGTCACAACAGCTTACAATGTTATCAAGGTCTTGACCCTCCAAATACTACACAAAACGTTTCCAGGCAACAGAAAACGAATAGGGCAATGGTGCTAAATCAATGTGGCATTATACCTTAAACAATGGAGGTAATTTGTAATCTCTAGCAGGTGTCAGTCCTACCCATAATACACGACCACTAAAGACCGGACTAAAGTTGCTGTTAGTATTCTCCATAAGGTCAGACCTTTTGTGACAAAATAATTTGTAAATTTCAAAATGGTAGATTGTTCACCATTTCAGACTCTATTTTGACTTCCTGGAAACAGAAAGTTTTGCCTAGTGATATATATGAAAATATTAAAAACAAATGGTTTATGGCTAAAGAAATCATTGTTTACACCTCAACAGCTGCTCAATGTGGAAATGTTATATTTCATAATTCACCATCGCCCACCCAATGGACCGAAAAGACCAAGATCGTTGTTGTAGATTTTGAATCAGGCATCACAGTCAACAACAAAATTGATCTTTTCGGCCTAAAACTTAAAAAAGTTTATAATCGTTTAGTGAACATTAAAATCTATCAAATCTTGGTTTGGAATTGAAGTGTGTTATTTCAAATGTTTTGCTGGAAACACTCAGAGACATGGTGCTTTCCAAATTTTCTTAAACATTTACCAAAGAAAATGCTAAAATCAGACACTGATGAGATCTTCCTGGATGTTTCAGGACTCAAGACCAATAGAATAATTACTAGCATAAGTGCTGATAATAGCTTTAAATTATATATGCTACTGCTACATACATGTATGTTACGAACGCCATTCTTGGAATTGTTCCAGTATTCCAGATTTCAGTCTTGGAGCGATATTCGGAGTGATGGGTAGGGTGACATTATGTGACAATTAATTAAGTGTTAATGAGGACAGAAACTGGACAAGAGACTGACTAGCTGGACATCTTGTCCACACAAATTGGAGCCCACTCGCCGGCGTGAGGAGTCCATTCCCAATTATATACGAGAAACAACTTACTATCTATTCTAACATCGCTATCAAGGTCCAAATGACACTTCATATGATCAAAAGAAAAATCTTCACTGACAAGATAATTTCATCTTTTCTGTTAAAAATTGGTTGCTAATGGGGTACATTACATGTCACCAAGTTTCAAAACTAAATACACATTTTGATGCCAGTACATTGTACAGATTACAAATTTTGTGGAATGGAGTCACTTCCGAGTCCCTTGCACACAAAAAAAGGAGCGGATATATCGCACCTTGCATTTCCTCAAGTAAGAATCCCTAGATGTGAATATTACTAAAGGCCGGTGATAATACTTATAGATAAATAAGAAATTAAACAACACATGGAATTTGATAAAGGCATCAATCTACCCCGTCACAAGCCTGACTTGGGTAACACGCGGGATCGAGTTACATTCTGGGTAAGTTTTTGCCGCGACCTGCCTGTCAGAGCTCCGACCCGTCATTAGTCTATTGTTGAGGATTATTTGTTATCGGGTTCGGGATGTCAGATGGGCTAGATAACCCCCTCCACGGTTTGTCATCCCCCGCCAAATCACAGCACCGAAATACTGCCACAACCAAAACAGACGATAGTTTGTGTGTTTAATTACCAAATATATGTACAGTCAATTAGTTTAGGAATAAATCAAAATGATGCATTGTAATCCCGCCCACCTAGATTTTTCTTTTCATTGTGAAGCATGTGTATTTAGGCTGGCTTATTGTGAAATTGTCTTACTTGCACACTGTATACGTACATTTGCAACTATTGGCAGTTCTTTCTAATTAAAAAGAATTCGAAGAGACATGTTAATAGATTTTGATTTTTCATGTAACTTGCATTGCTAAGAGTATTGAAAGGCTAGAAAAAGACTGCAGCTGGTATTAATAATTCCTTCTGTCAGACAGCGCCTCGTAAATTTATCAATTTCTTGGTAAAACAAATTAAAAAACTACCACCCCCCCCCCCCCCCCCAAAAAAAAACCAAACCCCCCCCCCCCCAAAACAACCCAAATTACAGAGTTGAAGCAGCTGATAGAAATCAATTAGAAACTAAAAAATATTTTAAGAGTATCCTTCCATCTCTAGCCGAAACATCAATTTATTTTGCCAGGCCCAGATAGCATGACTTTGTTGGGCCAACATTGGCTGTAGGTTGTAAGGTTGGCGTTGGCTTAACAACGTTGGGCCAACATTGGGCCAATGTACACTTGACACATCTAACTTGAGTGTCAATGTTAATTGGGAAGACAGCGTTGGGCCAACATTGGGCCAATGTACACTTGACACAACTAACTTGAGAGTCAATGTTAGTTGGGAAGACAGCGTTGGGCCAACATTGGGCCAATGTACACTTGACACAACTAACTTGAGTGTCATGTTAGTTGGGAAGACAGCGTTGGGCCAACATTGGACCAATGTACACTTGACACAACTAACTTGAGAGTCAATGTTAGTTGGGAACACAACTTTGGGCCAACATATTGGGTCAATGTTGTAAATTTACAATCAATGCCAGTGAGACATGATATCGGCCCAACAACGATCCAACGTCTGTTAATTACATTTTTTATTTCCTGATTAGTTTGTTGGTCGATTAAATTTATCAAAACACACATTATAAACTTTTCAACAGTGGTTTTATGTTTATACATGTCTTTTTATTATTTCTTTTTACCATGTTTTGAGAAAGAATCATTACTAAAAGCTAAATATACAGTCAATAGTTACATGTACATACTCTCATGTTAAAATATGCAAGTTTAATTTTTATTCTTTTAAAGAAGCTTAAAATTGTGAAAACCCAAAATTAAAATGAAGAAATTCTGCAAATATATTCAGCTGCATAATTGTTCTAAAGTGTAGAATTTAATTTGCCGATCCTGAGATAAGAGATAGCACATTCACTGACCAAGCAATTAAGACAGACTTTTCTCAGCGTGAGGCTGGCCAGTTTCCATGGTTATTGTGATATCTGATCTGTTGGGATGGCCAAACCTGCTCCCATTTAGCATTTTGTAGGACAGATCTAAACAGTCTGCTCAATGTATAGCCACAGTCAAGCGAATAAAACAGAAATGTAAGTATTATATTTATCTCAAATAACTGCAGATATTTATTAAGCCAATTTCATTAACGTCTCAATAAATGTTTCTTTCATTTTTTGAATATTTGTATTTTTTTTTAAGGGAATATGTGCAAGCTGCCCCCTTCCAGTCTGACGAACTTTCAACTGACTTTGAAATTTGATGTTTTTGAAAACCAGTGTTTTATTTGGATGACTATGAACAGATGAAGATATAAATGAAGCAAAACAAACAGAAGAGAGTGAATTATTACTTTATTCTATTTTGGAGTAACTAAGTTTAAAAAGTGTGGATATAGATTTACCCTGTGAACATATGCTAGCTAAATAAAGGACGGCCGTCATTTAATTTCAAGGATTATTTTTATCATGGTTTGTGCACTCTGGATTCAAAATAAATCCATCATTTAAATTGTGATATATTGTTGCATTTGTATTGTTGCACCTATATTGGAACAACATTGACCCAACATTGTGCCAGTGTTGGTCATATGTTACATATCTTGGCCCACCGTTGGGCCAGTGTTGGTCATATGTTACGTACATTGGCCCACTGTTGGGCCAGTGTTGGTTATATGTTACGTACATTGGCCCACCGTTGGGCCAGTGTCGGTCATATGTTACATACCTTGGCCCACCGTTGGGCCAGTGTTGGTCATATGTTACGTACGTTGGCCCACTGTTGGGCCAATATCAGAAGATGACAAATGTGGCATTGTGCCGATGTCGGTCCAACATGTTGGGCCAATGTTGGGCCGATTAGCAAAATTACATTGGGCCAACATCTTTTGCCAACATTGGGCCAATGTAACTGGTTTTGTTGGGCCAACGTTGGCCCAACAAAGTCATGCTATCTGGGGGTATACTAGTACATTGTACATGTATATAGTAGAAATTATTCTTATAATTTGGCGTTGATCATTCATAGCAAAATTTAGTTTTGTTTCACCGGACGGATGGGGTCCTCGTTACATATATTCTATATATACATAATAAGGTTATGTAATTAATTTGAAAGTTACCGAAATATATTATATTTTACTTGTGAAAACAAACACGCTATATTAATTCTATATTATTATATGTCTAGCTTGACGATTTATAATCTATACTCTGTCCCGATTTTTTGCTTCCACCACTTTTTGCTTGATATATCGATAATCAGAAATTTACCTTTGCGCTCAAACTAAGTTTATCCACTAATATGAAAAATGCCCAGATTATCTGTTTTGAAACGCCCCCTAGCTCTACCGCTTCAGGTTTTAATACACATCCCAAAATAGAAAGTCTACGGGGATTTTGCAATGCATCAGCCATTAATAAGCCCGGATGATAACGTTGAAAAATTGCGCGAGGTGTCCCGAGTACTTCCGAATGGAGAAAAGATGTAAACATTTCCCATTATAAATCTCCGTAAGAAATTTGTTTTCGTTCCTGTGAACTTTTATGGGTGAAAAAATAATAATTGTTCAATGAAGATATCTTGTATATATTCCCTTTTATCGATTTCAACTATATTTCTTTCACAGGTATGTGAATTTTTATTAAAAATCATCAAAAGGTGGTGGAAGCAATAACTTGGGACAGACTAAAATAGTATGACAATCCTGTCAATTTTGGACTTTTGGTTTTCAGTCATTTTTTTTAAATAGTTGTATTTTCCGGTAATTATATTGAATTGAAACTCAGGGTATAATTGTACTAATTGATTTGTAAAGAAAATCTATACTTTAATTGCAAGCATTTCGCAGAAATTTTGAAATATACACGGGTGCAAAGTGATGGCGATTTCAAGATGTTAGTATGCACAGTTCTTAACATAAAAGTAAAAGTCAGTTCATTTCATTTTGTCAGTTCCAAAGCTTGCCTCAAATTGGTGATTTATGGGGGGACGGTTTACACACACCACCCCGATCATCAGGGTTGTGACAGACAGCACCCCGTTGAACTAGATAGGAGTTGAATTCTCTGTCAGAGAGGTCCCTACCTCGACGGAAAGATGACAACCCACAAGACAGATTGATTCGTGATCACAAAATGACGCTTATTCAATTCTCATTCCGTGCCATCTTACTGCCGATATCTGCTCGGATCTTAACCAAACATGTATAATTGCATTCATTTTAAATAGAGGCATCGTTAACCAACGTAGGATTACCAAAGTTTAATTGCGTCCAATTCTAAACATTTTTGATTTCTTTAGACTCGGATCTTGTCACAGATAAGGAGATGTTTAGGATGACTACAAATGCGTGTTAAGATATGACATTTGGGCTCTGTCGAATCTGTGACCCGGTTGGGTGGTCCCGGGGATTGTCGGGGGCCTCCGATGCACAGAAACCGGCCTTGAGAGACAGGTGACATTTTCCTGATAGAGACATCGACATTCCGCAGGATAAACTGTTTACACGTTATTCAACAGAGACACAATACAGAGAAATAGGGTCAAATCCTGACGGTTTCTCCCTGTCATTAGCAGGACCTGCAGCCAGGGTATAGACTCGACGAGGGTGGGTTTAGTTCTGTATGTTGAAGATATGACAAACGGTCTTTCTCCAGCCTCAAACTGAATTGATATACATGTATTAGAGACCTGTAGAAAGGCATGAAACAAATCGCTGATTTTTTTAATAATGAAAATTAGATTGTATCTTCTGGAATATATATGAATTGAGTGGATGAAATTGATATGTAGTGAAATGGTATAGTAAAGATATAAAGCCTTCCAATGCATTTATATATACATAGGTGTATAATTAACATTGTCCTCTCTCTCTGAAAGTCTATTTCAAATAGTTCTTTCAAACGGATATTAATGTAAATTCTAGAATTCAAAAGTAAGATTGAGCCTGAATATAGTTTAATGAAAAATATATGATTCATTTATCTCCATCGCTTTTTAGATAAGGATCTACAGAATTTAAAAGGTGTATGTTTTGATAGGAATTGATAAACTTTTATCTGTTTGGGAGATCTAGGTTTGAATTTGTCACTCATGCGTCCGTAATCACATTTTCCTACCTGTGTCAAAAACTATGATAAGGGAAACGCACAAATTGATGTCAATTAGTTTGTGTTTTCTCTCTTTGGTGATTTGTTTGAAAGTCATAAACAGTTTTATTCACCAAGTCATTAAACATCGACACGTGCGGCGTTGGAGAGCCATCCGCGGAGCTCCGATAAACTCGATCGGAAATGTCTGGGCAAGCAATTCTACGCTACATATGCTAAGATTAAGTTGCTATACAGAATTTGTATTATTGTACAAAATGGTTTTTATTGGTTAGGGGATGTCATTATCTTTTGCATGTAACATATGCAGGACAACCATAAAAACAAAAACAAAACACCCCCCCCCCCCAAAAAAAAAAACCCCACAAAAACAACTAAAGAATTCTTATTACACTTTGATGAAAGATCATGGTTCGTTGTTTTTGTTTTTTTATGGCTTTTTTTTTAAATATATAATTAAATAAAGATACAATGTAAACATGTGGATTTAGTTTCTCAAGCATTTTTTATTAAAAACTGAACTTTTTTACCCAAGGAAAATCAAAGTACATGTATACACATTTAAAAAAAATGTTTTGGTTTTTTTTTTAATCAAAAGGAAGGTACATGCAAATTTTGATTTATGAAATACATTTAAAATGTAGAGAGACTTCTGTAGAGTAAATGTGTTAAAATTGACATATATTACATATGCAATGCTTTCCGGAACTTAACAGGGTTTTTTAAATATAGGATACCAGTCTAGTGTACATAAATTACAAATAAATTAGAATTTTATAGCGCAGAGGTAGATTAATTGTAATTAATGTGATGACGTGATGAATCGCTGTATTTTTTTCGTCTTAATATGTAAATTTGTAGATACATGTACATGCGAGCCAGTTAATTCGTAGGTTTCCGAAGATATTCTCAACAAATTTTATAAAATAAGAACAAGCGTAAATTGAGTGAGTATATAGAGGGATCCAAAATAAGAAAGTACACTTGTTTAACCAGACGCAACATCGCTAAGATCTCTATCTAGAGCGAGAAACAACGTGTTTGATCAATTATTTACATGTATGCTACATGTAGATTTCAATATTGACACTAATTTACTTTTATATGGTAACGACAACCTACATTTACATAGTTTAAAAAAAAAGCATTGTTAATTGTTTCTGTGCATAATTTTAAGTTTATAGACGAATATTTGAGATTTAAATAATTTGTTTGTGTATATCAATATTATAATATATAATTTTCTATTGTTCTAAATTTATATATATATGCATGACAATTATTGTTATATTTAAGGAAAAGAACTAGTAAGTTGTTAGAACTTGTTTCTGATCCTTTTGAGCAATCAACAGAATATGTTCTAAGCAAAACTTGCAATACTTAGTTTTATATTCGTGTGAACATTGACTTGAAAACTTTAATTTATAGTGATTTCAAACGCAGAAATTCCCTACGTGTACATTGTATAGCATTTAGAATGGTACCAAAATTTACATTTATTTATCATTTTTTATTTTATTTTTTCACATGTAACAATGAAAAGTATAACTGAGCATGGTGTACATGCAGATAATAAGAAATGGTTAGGAACATCCCGGATTCTTCTATTGCGTGCCAGTTCAATTTTTTCTTTTACTGTTCTAAAAGATTATCCTGCGTGTGTTCGCCACCAAAAAATGACAGATCTAAATACGAATCTTCAAAGCTATTTATCAAAGGGGGACCAAAATAGCGGATCGGGATTTGGTAAATTTAATTTAGGAAAACTTAACTTTTTCCAGAAGAAGAACCAAACCCCAGATGATGTCTCAGAGTCAAATGACGTGGCAAACGGCTGGTTTACCCAGGCGAAAGCAGACCCGTGTATGCCGAGTTTGGTAAGATACACAGAAACATGTACCATATTAAAATGTATTACAGTGAGATCATTTGGTTAAGTATATCTTTAACTTCAATTTCACTGATTATTTCCTTATTTTCAATTCAATTTTACATGGTCACCTAAAAGTGTGGGGGGGGGGGGCAACTCCATGTTTATTCAATTTTTTTAATGTAAATTTAAGAAAAATCTTTGCTGTGCAAGAAAGTAGGGGGGAGGGGGGGGGGGGGCAGGGCCCCCCTCCCCCCGATGCTACGTGCCTGCATGGTTTGGAGCTGTTCTCAAGAAATGGATTAATTATACAACAGTCTAATAAAATTATAATGTACGGATGTACCTGTAGTTCATAACATGTTTAATGGTATTAAATGAGGAAATGATATTCTTTTTCAGTCCAAGAAACAGAGAATTCTGGGCTTTGTGATGTTTTTACTGATGGGAACCTTCTGTTTTTCAATGGTGAATATAAGTGTTCTCTTAAAATAATTTGTTTTAGGAAAGAAAACTAAATGAATTTTATGGTTTCAAATACAAAATATAAATGAAATAGATACAACTTGTACTCAGATATGCACTTTTTAGCATGCCTACATGGATGTTAACTACCAGTATCAGAATGGTTTGTTCCACTGAATGGTGTTAATTGAGACAGATGATCGTAACACCCTCCCACCTCCAAACATTTTTTTGGAAAGTGGGTGGGGTATATTAGCTGGTAATAGAATCAGCTGTAATCTTATGTAGATCTTTCAGGCAAATTTTGACACCTGATCCTGACATGAGGTTATTTGACCATTGTCAAGATGAAAACATTAAGATTTTCACCCTCAATGAAGCCTAGAAATTATAAGTCTTTCTTGGAGAGCCATAGTTTTATGATACATGTATTTACTTTCAGCCTATTGAATTACATGTAAAAATTGGTTGTCATTTTCAGGCTAGTCTTTATATTCCTGTGATGATTATCAGGCCTAAAAAATTTGCAACACTTTACACTCTTGGAAGTTTATTTGCTATTTCAAGGTAAATTTATCTATGTACCTGGTATATGTTCTTATAAAGCAAAAGGATAATAGTGTATATGATTATTTCTGTATCTCTGTAGCCTTTATAATTTTACAGTGAAACTAAATTGTAATTGATGAATAAAAGATTTGAAGATGAAATAAATCAAAATACTATAAAATGAATTTAATTCTGAATCATTGTTTTTTTTTTTTTTAAGAATCATACAATTATTAGAACTGTTAAACATTTCTTTCAGTTTTTCCTTCCTCTGGGGACCGATGAACCACATAAAGCACCTGTTCTCAGTTCCACGGTTACCATTTACAACAGCTTACATTGGAACAATACTAGCCACATTATACTTCTCATTATGGGTAAATACATGTAGCAATCATATTAAAAACTTTGATCCTCTTACATAGATCAATACATAAAGTAAAACTTTTTGGATTTGTTCCTTATTTGATATTGATTAAATATCTTCATCAGTATAATGTTGCTCTACATAGGAATATCCCATTTTATGCAAGCTCATCTTTTTAAGAAAACTTAATGCAGAACAAATGCATATCATCTTATTAATCTGTTGTTTTAGGTAAAAAGCACTATCTTGACTGTAGTATGTGCAATATGCCAAGTAATCACTTTAGTTTGGTGAGTGAATAAGTGTTCATCATAAGAAACATGAAGCAATACAATTTAATCCAACAGAAGTCAATTTTCAATGCAAACTTTCTTCCATTGATATTTTTTTTGCTTAATTATTTTAAAAAAGATATTATTTCAATGATTATGTTTTAATAAATTTCTGATTAAATAATGCTTATTATAATATCATATATTATCTTAATGTATCATCAAATGGTTTAACTTGATAGGTACATTGTGAGTTATATCCCTGGTGGTCAGACAGGACTCAAGTTCTTCTCCAAAGTATTTTACTCAGTAGCAACCAAGACAGTACAGAAAACCTTGCCTGTTTGACAGAGCTGGGGTTCCACCTTCATCATAAGACAATCTGAAAGTGTTTTTCTAAACATGTACCTACATCATGCTAATTCACAAGGGTGTCCACTTCTGAGAAGTAAAGTTCTTGTGAGCTACTACTTTATCTTTGATATATAGATTTAACATGACTTTGTATATATAGTGAATGTATACATGTTGTTACTTTACATGTATGCTGAACATTTTAAGATACTTTTATTTTGAATGTTTAAAACATGCAAGATAATATTTAAACAAGAAAAAATTAAATACAATATGCATGTTATATTTGGTAAATATATTTCTAAAATAAAAATATTTTTGTTACATGTGTTTAAATTTTACTTTTTTATCGCCTCCCTTTGAAGAACAGAGGCCATATTGCTTTGCTGCTGTCTGTCGGTCCACCAACAGTTTCCATCCATTTACTTTGCAGATGTTGTAAATTCTAATGAAATTTGTCTTGATATACAGATTAATCATAATAATATCTAGGTCAAATTTGATTTTATGTCCAATCGAGCAATTCTTGACAGAGTTTAATATATATATATAATAAAGCCCCTTGGACTTTGAAAAATTTCAATATTTTGCAGTTTCCGTTCATTATCTTCGCAGAGGTCTCAAAGGGAAGGTGGGGGGGGGGGGGGGGGGATATACACTGTATAAGTGTTTTACAAACATCTCTTGTTTCATTTAAACTACACTTCATTGTGGTGAGTGGTCAGTGGTGAGTTTATTTTTAAATTCCAGGATTTGATGTGCTGAATCACTACATACAATGTACCAACTAAGAATTATGTCCCATTTGGTGCATATTGAAACCACCAATGTCTATCAATGGTTAGTTTTGTTAGTTCTGTTAGTCTTGTTTGGACATGTCAAAAGAAACTTGTGCACAGATTTTTGGAAACTTTGCTAACTCCTAAACTTATATTTAACTTGCAACTTTAGGTCACCCGAGTCACTCGGGCAATTGGTCTTCGTCTGCTGTCCTGTGACAACCATTAAAATTTTAACAGTTTGAACTTCCAAGCCAATTATTACCTTTTTTGGTTCTAAACATGTCAAGATTAAGAGGAATCTAAATCATTACAACCCTTTATGATAGGGCAACATTAAAAAAGCAAAATTTTCAAAAATCATTTTTTTTTTACTCCCATTCTTATACTTGAGTAAAAAAAAAAGTGTTTCATGTCCATGAAGCCTTCTTCCAAAATGGAGATTGGAGACCTGTGTCAGGTGTTGCGGCACTAGGGTGTTGCCATTGTCCATATACATGTACTTGTTACTTCAAGGTTTCTAATGGCTGCTACAAGTTTTAATATCTGTTCATTTTTAAGTATGTAAAGCAAACCTCAAACACAGATGAAGGGATCACTTTAAGCAAAAACACCCCAAAAATTTCAATAGTTGATCCTTATCAGCAATTTAAGCTGGGGTTGACTCCAGCATTAGGTTGAGCTTGTCTGCTTTTTGTATGTGTCCTTGCTTGCAGTTGACAAACATATTTTGATACCTTTCATACATTCAGAGCCTTAAAGTCTCTAGGCTATACATATTTTTAAAGCTATATTCTATCAAAACTTAAAAACAAACTAGAGACCACATTCCTTGAAGTTAAGGCAAGATCAAAATAAGAGAAAATTTGGGAATCAACTTTTATTTAATAATGATTCAGAATTTCACTTCTATAGATACCGCAACTCATAATATGCACAATTTTCAAAGTTGCCAAACAACAGCATTGCTCTAGTAAGAATCTTGTTTTTTACAATATTTCCTTATCATCATTATGCTCCGCAACAATTCTGTAAAGCAGTTCTAATTTAAATTGAATAATGACTGACAGTTAACAGTTTTTTTTCTACCAATAGACAAATAGAGGAACAAATTTTAATACCTTGATTTCTATACAGAAAAACTGCTTCCTTGTTGAAACCCACTTTAAAATACACATGAATATAACATTTCCTATAGATAGATCAGTTACAAAACATAATATATCTATTACACTGAATCTTCTTTCTAATACACAGACATATTTTACTTTAAGAGGGAATATGCAAATGTTTCAAATTCAATTCATTCATGTTTCAAAAACCAAAATGTTAATAATAGTTTTTTAAAGGGATGTAACCAAGTCACCACTATCTGGAGAAATTCTCTACAACCATACAATATTCATTTAAACATAATCTCAGTCTAAAAATAAGCATGACAACATCAGTTCCCTTGATAATAGATACAGTTCAGCAATCATCCGTCTACCTATGTATGTATTTATTGATAGCGACAAAGTTGACCAATCTGTGTGTGTGGACAGTCTTTGGTCAGCATCTGGTTTCATAGTGTCCACTGCGTCCAATGTATCTGACCCACTTGATCACATCATGGTCACTGTAGTTCAGTTTGGGTTCAAATACTTTCAGGTAGCGAACTTTGAATCCAGAAGGAGCAAAAGGAACCTTTAAAATTTGAAACAAAACTCTGTAAAATCTGACCGAGGATTTTTTTTAATAAAGAGTATCGTATTAAGAGGTGAAAAACACCAGTGATTGTTTCAGCATTACCTCAAAGTTCATAGAGATGGGGGGCCTGGTCCACTTCTTCTTATCACTGGTGTTCAGAAGCTCAATTTCAGCACTCAGTTGGCATTCCTTCATCCCACCCATTCTTTTAATTCTGAATTAAAGTATTTTCATGCACTTCACAATGTAAATGTAAATTTTGAAATTTCCTATGTGTGTATTTATACAGAATGAATAATGTGTTTTCAAACCTTTATGAAAATGCAATAGCGCTGACTGTTGAAAGAAACATAACACTTACTTCCACACAATAGCGTTCTCACTAGCCTTGTACTTTGCACGTCCCTTCATACAGATCACTTGTACACCACTGGTGTTCAATGGAGTTGGAATGCGTACCTACAGAATGAATCTTATGAATAGTCAATGTAATCTACAAGTTTTATATAGTTTCTGTTCAGCATTAACAACAATCTATTACTTCAATTTTTTTCAATAATCTGATTGATCCCTTTTCTTCAATATGAGTTTTACCTCTACTTTTTGTGCCAGTAGCGAGGGTTTGAAGTTGGATTTGACTACGACCTTGACTTCCATTTTGGAACGTCCAACCTCCCGCACCAATGGTATAACACGGAATGGCAGACTAATGTCCTTTGTAGTTCTGTACCTGTTATTAAATACAGAGATGGAGGTGGATGAGTTACATGTATAAAGAATTCACAATTCAACACAAAATTATTTCATACACTAACTTATTTTTGTATCTCTCTGTTTTAAAAAAAAAAATTGACATTTCTTGACACCAAAGACACAAAGTTCTTTAAAATAAAAGAACTGCAAGTTAAAAATACATACTTCATGAGTTCAAACTCTCCATCTGGTGGAATGAAGCTGATGCTATGCTCAGTCTCAAACTTACTGAGCTTAACACACTGGTGAAACTGGCAGTCATCTATAGCTATGGAGCTTTTTCCACTGGTTGCTCTGCGAGATAAAAAATAAAAACAATTCAGTGGAGAATTTAGGGATAAGCTGGCTTTGACACAGTCACAGGCAAATTCCATGCAATTAAGCTTACCCAGTTCTGGAAGAAGATTCATCCATATTGCTTCGTCCTCTAGTATCCATTAGCACTTTATCGTTGATGCCAAACTTGCACTCTGGCATCCCGCTAAGGTAACTCTTCATGACAATCCTTCCAGCTACATGGGCACTCAAGACCTGACCTATAAGGTACCAGATATAAACAAATGACCAATTGAATCAAGGCTCTTTGATTTGACTTTTTGTTTCAACTTGAAAATAAATATTTTATCATCAATACATTTTAGATAAAATGAACACATAATCATAATCTGAGATGAATACAATAAGCATGATATCTTTTCTATACTTGTACATGTATTTTTCCATATTCCTCTATTCATAGTGTACATGTGGAAGACAAACCTTGAGGAGACATAAGCAGGTTGACAGACTCCAGAACGTCCAGAAAGAGTTCATTACGACGGTATTTGATTCCCTCCCTTCTCCAGCCGATCTGTCCTGTAACCTGTGATGTAATTTGACTGGTCTCCTCCTTACTCTTTTGAAAGCAAAACAGACTTTTCCATTAAAAAAAAAAGCAACAGCTGGTTCAATCAAATTCCAGTTCATTTAATCTGTTTTTTCTATACCTGAGATTTGACTCCTTGTTGTGTGATGAAGGTTTTCAGTATGCCTGTGTCAGTGTTTTGTGGATATCCAAAGTCTAAAATTTCTATAAGGCAAATAAAAGTACTGATCATATGTCTGCAAATTGCTTGTACCGTAACTTTCTGTAGAAAATCACTTTCATTCATTTAAGCACATCTTTAAATATTCATAATTTCAATGTCAATTCACTTCATTTTTCATCATATATTATAGACAATTTGATTTTATGGGTTTATCATTATTTAAAGCTTCAATTACCATCTAATATTTCATAGATCAGCACAAAGTTATTTTTGACATTCTCTTCTGTGATCTTCCCAAAATAAGACTGCATGACCTCAACCATTTTGAGCAGGAACTCAAAGACCATGGCAGCATTGACATTTTGCTTGGTGACAGCAGCTAGCCAGATGTTGGAACGCTTGATGTGGAAGAAGCTGGTGCGTGCAATGTTAGTGACAGGGGATCGCACTTGCTGACGTGCATGAATGACATTCACTCTGAAAGCATCTACTGCATTTCTCCTAAAATGAAAAAATAAGTGACATTTCTATGTTACTAAACAGTAAATATGACAACCAGTACATAAATACTCAGTTGTATGATTTTTATACACAGGATGTATAATATTCAAAAAGATAAATTTATTGTGATGTCTTACATCTGTTAGGTACTATATGTAATTCAATTTTTTCTTAGAAATAACAACTGGTACAAAAAGAATTTTAAATCAATATACAGTTTATGGATATGAAGAAATGATTTACCCTATGTCATCCCTGTACACGCGGGAGATGAGGACCTCCCCCTTGTGGTTGTATATAAACAACCCTCCGATCATTTCGTCATCTTCTTTGCTTCCTACAATAAATTACTAAAATAAGAAAAGATTAAACAAAATAATTCATAATAATAAATGAAGAAGAAATTATAATAATCACATGACTTGCAATAAATAATTCATATGTTCTGAGCTCCTTTTAGCGTTTCAGTGGAATAACAGATGCATCAATTGGATTAATTAACTCAAGGCAAATAAAGTATGATTAATGGATGTTTATATATAGTTTATCCCAGGTTCCAATTAACATCACATTTTGTTGATTTTCTTAAAAGCCCAGACCTTTCATAAAAGAACACTTGAAATTGATGTCTTTGTTTAATACCGAGAAAAACAAATTTCTTACAAAGATTTATCATGGGAAAATCTGACATCTTTTAATCTATTTGGAAGTTCTCATGACACATCAAACAATATTTTTTCAACATCATTCAGGTACATTAATTTTATTTGCAATGCAAGTCCACATAAATTTTTCATTTTTAGCTGTGTAATGAAATCGGAAGTGATAGTTTCAAAAGAGGATTTCTGTTCCTTTTCATTCTAGTGAAAGCAGGTAGATTGGATTCAAATATGTTTATGAATATCAAAATATTAAGCAAGAGGTGATACTAGAGGGAAATTTTTTTAAAAGAGGATTTCATATATCTTTTTAATCTGTTGTTCAAGAAAAAGAGCAAAATGATTAAATAAATCAAAACATGTAGGAGATAGACATGGAATCCAAACATTTCCAAGTATTTATCTCCACAAAATAAATTGACAACTCCTTGGCTCCTACAGAACTGGAAATACGGCTTGTGAGATCTCTATTACACAATTTGATGGTTATGAGAAAAGCCAAGGTGTTGTTAATTTTGGATGTTTATGTGAGAAATAGATAAAGTTTGTTAATGAATTAAACTGGAGGTGAGATCTTAAAGAAGAATAATTTATAAAGGAATATGAAACAGCACATATGTTTAGTTTAACAATTTAAATGAGAACTTCGTTGATAAAGCAAGGCCATATCCAATATGGCATCCTCCCTGGGTTTTTTTTCCCAAGGTACCTTAACCTACTATTTTAATGGTGAAACAGCACATATGTCTAGTTTTACAATTTAAATGAAAATTTCACTGATAAAGCAAAGCAGTATCCAAAATGGCATTCAAGCTTTTTTTCCCAAAGTATCCACCATTTAAATTGTGCTTTTTGTAACACAAACCCCGTTCCATATGCAAATGATTTTCACTCACAAAATTATCAGATTATAGCTCGACTAATACAAATACAGATATTATAATAGTCTTCTTTCCAGTTGGGACAATTGGGTTTTTATTATCATAAGACAACATTTACCAACAGATATCTTCATTTGTTTGTTTAATAACGTAAGGATATGAAATACAATTTACAAGAAAATAAAATATATACACTGAGCAACGCCCCCATTAACAAATTAATAGCACACATACATATCAATTATCGTGCAGAAAGATCAAAACTATTTGTAGGACAATTTTAAAAGCTCATAATCAACCACAACATTACACCTTACTTCAAAGGCATGCATCATATATCCCAAAATTTATTAAAACTAGAAAATTATTGCGGCCTGTCTCACCTTTTCATCAATATCCGGTGATACACTTCCGTTTTGAATAATGAGTGATTCTAAAAGAAAAACATGACCGGAGATTCCGGACATTGTTAAAATATTTTGTTTCGTCTATAATTTTATAATATGGAAATCTTATCAAAGTTTTTCGACGATATTATTTCATAAAAATGCCTTTTAAATACAAGTAAACACTTTTTTCTCGGTTCTATGTAGGAAAACTAGGAATCTAGGCTTGGTTCTAAATTATAGGATTTGTTCCGATTTTCCGCTTTGTCTCGGTTTCGTTCTTTCTTACACGAGGTCTCCGCCATGCCGCAGGTGCTAAATCAGCTTACGAAGAATTATCAACTATTTTTCTTTTCCTGTCCATTTTAATGTCAATTTTCTTTGTAAAATTATTTCAAAACGTTTATTATTGATTTGTATGACTGTGATTGTCAGGAAAGGACAATATATTTTATCAAACCTTAATGAAAAATTACCCGTTTATGTACAGGTCTGGTACGATCACTATAGATTTAGCTACGTAGCTTGATTTACCTACATAGCTTTATTTACCTACCTTAAGTAGGTTTATTTAGCTACTCAATCATACTTTTGACATAAATGAGCATTTTTATAGAAAAAGTTCCACCTGAGTGCAGCAATAGATTTAAACTTTGAACAGATCTGAAAACAATTCATATAAAATTACTTTCAAATGTTGTTCTTTTTGCGCAAATGCTGTCAAAGTTCAAAATGTTTTGGAGCTATGTGGAACTGTTTATGTGTTTCCAAACAGCTACTTCAGTACTTCTTAAATGGAATAACAAAGAAGAAGCTACTTCTTAAAAGAAATAACAAAGAAGAACAGTTCTGGTTAACATGATAATTGATTGGTAACTATTCAGCACAATGTGAAGTAATCACGCTTATCCAAGCCTCATCGCACAGAAGGTGCCATACAATTACTCAAACAATAGAAATGCATGTATTTTTTAAAATTGCTCAAAAGCAGCAATCTTGTAACTTTTTTTGCTCTAGGTTGCTTTTATAAAACTACATAGTACTAATATACGTTGATAGTTCCTTGCGACTTTTTGTCTGTTTTACTTAAAAAGCAAAATTGCACAAAGGTAGCTAATTAAACTTTCTTTAGGTAGGTAAATAAAGCTATGTAGGTAAATCAAGTTACGTAGCTAAATCTAGTAATTGTACCAGACTTGACACAGTAATTGTGCAGACAGTGCCGGTCAAGGAATAACTTTAAAGCAAGCCTATATTATCAACAACAAGAAATAACAATTATCATTCAAGTAGTATTAAGAATTTGTACTATTAATGGGGATCTGACATCTCTTGGCAGGATGAAATAATAAATTTGAAATATTGAAACCCCACCCCACTTTTCTTGCAAGAACTGTATTTTTATAAGATATTATTTAAACAATTTATTTTAGTGGTATATTTTATGTTGTAGAACGTCAAGAGATCTGGCAAGCCCAAGCCTGCAGGAAAGGGCAAAAAGAAGAAGACCAGTCTGCGTTACACCATTGACTGCACTCATCCAGTGGAAGATGGAATAATGGATGTTGGCAACTTTGTATGTATCAATTTCTTTGCAACAAATTAAAAGGAACGATTTTGGAATTAAATTTCATAGTTTTATGTTTAGAGATCGACTATGAATTTGTTTTGAGTTGTTTGTTAAACTTGTACAGACAGCAAAATCAAGTTCCTGAAATAATGGTTTACTTTTGCTTTGAGATGTACTTATACAAGTAGGACTAGGGTTTTCTTCCCTAGTCAGGGTTAGGGTTACCTTCCCTAATCCAGTGGGATTTGCTTTTCGTCGTTCACAGGAAAAGTTCCTCCAGGAAAGGATCAAAGTAAATGGAAAGACTGGAAACTTTGGAAATAATGTGGCTCTAGAGAGGAATAAGAACAAGATTAATCTCACTTCTGATATTCCTTTCTCCAAGAGGTAAACATTAACGGAACCCATTGAATGTTGTTTGACCATTACTTTTGAATCCAGCTGAAGTTAAAAGTGATTTTGAAATTAAAAAATATGAAGATGGAAATTGATTGTATTGGTGATTTTTTATTACAGGTACCTAAAATACATGACCAAGAAATACCTGAAAAAGAACAACCTGAGAGATTGGCTTCGAGTAGTTGCCAACAACAAGGAGTCTTACGAGCTCAGGTACTTCCAGATTAACAATGAGGATGAGGAGGAAGATGAAGATGAATAGGCTGCATTATATGTTGTACATAGTTGGTACAATAAAATATAGTCAGCTTTTACTTGTGTATTTCTATATATATGTGTATAAAAAGTGAGCTTGAGAAGGTGGCATAACAAAGATGA
The DNA here is from genome assembly GCF_963853765.1 of Magallana gigas. Classification (NCBI taxonomy): domain Eukaryota; kingdom Metazoa; phylum Mollusca; class Bivalvia; order Ostreida; family Ostreidae; genus Magallana; species Magallana gigas. The sequence continues at coordinate 8,046,849 of NC_088855.1, read as the reverse complement.
TGCTACTTAAATGTCTAATGCTAAAAGAAAAGTCTATGCACATGCTGTATTATTTCAATGTCACAAGGCGCAGAGCAGTATAAAGCTTATACAAATCAGTGCAACGTGACAATCACAGATGTATATTTCCCAGAATTTTTATTCTAAACATGCTAATTGCCAAAAAGAAACAAAATGATGTCGTTAGGGCCTTCTAGATCAATAATTGACAGTGTAATAAAACAATCACTTAAAATTATTATATCTTACTCCATCAATTACTTAATCCTTATTTTCTATAGGGGAAACATTTATATACCCCTGAAAACGAAGTAACGGGGGGTGTATTGGAATAACATTGTCCATCCGTCTGTCTGCAGACACAATTTTGTCCCCCTTTAAAAATTTTTTACTATTGCATAGTAAAGTCTGACAATTTGCACATGTGTTAAACACTATTTGAAAATGTGATGAAACAGCCAATCACTTAAAATTATGATATCTTGCTTCATCAATTATTAAATCTTCATTTTCTATAGGGGAAACATTTTTTTCTACAGGATAGTAAAATTCATAGCACAACGGAATGATATTCTATAATATTTGAATTTTAAAACATCCCTGTATAATATGATTAAAAATCCAGTCGGAAAATTAATGATCATACGAGAAATTGCCCGAATTGAATTTTCTGTTTGTAATAAAATCATTTTTACAAGACCTTGGACTCTCGGTAAAACCACAGGGGCTTGTTGTTGGATAGTGAAGTTCTTAATTTGTATTTGTTCCCGAAGAAAAAATTTATGAAGATTGGTAATCTTAGATGCATCTCGCCATCTTGGATTTATAGGGGGTCCTCGTTTCAAGCTATGTTTTAAACAAGTTCCGTTTCTCCAACGATTTCTGACGAGATCTAGGTTGTAAAATGTTAAAATGACTTATTCCCATCGTCTGACTACATCTGTACGCTGCATAATAAACACATCGTTCCGAAATGTACTAGATACTCGCCAAACTTATCGAAAGCAACGGAAGTTGATGCTAACTCTCTATGTAATCACTGAGGAGATCCGAAAGCATTGGATAAACCAAGAGGAATATCTTTTCGCGGAATTTTTGCTCTCTCTAGATTTATCTTACATTTTCGGAACATCTCAGTGATTATATAGAGAATTTACGTCACTCAAAAGTAAACTTCAGTTGCTTTCGATAAGTTTGTCAAGTATATAGTACATTTCGGAACGATGTGTTTATTATGCAGCATACAGATGTAGTCAGACGATAGGAATAAGTCATCTGAATATTTTCCAATCTAGATCTTGTCAGAAATCGTTGGAGAAATGAAAGAACTTGTTTAAAACATAGCTTGAAACGAGGACCCCCTATAAATCCAAGATGGCGAGTGTCGTCCCTTTACCTTTTTTAAGGGGGCTGGGGGTGGCTGCCATTTTAGACAATATTGATCTCCTTTAAAAGAAGAGCTCCATATAAAGATTATGGAAATGATGAAATTTTATATCCATATAAATGAAAATATTCTTTATCAAATAGTAGTTAATAGCTTTAGAAATCGCATATAAGATTTTCAAATAAATCTGATGGTTTTATATTATATTATATTTTGACCCCCCAGCCTCCTTAATGTACATTGAATACACTTTTTTAACATGACTGAAACGGGGGGTTTCAGTGAATTTATCTACTGCTATACACAGAAATACACATAAGATTACAAATTTTAATAATTTTTTTCTTCGGGAACAAATAATTAGGAAATTCAATATCCAACAACCAAGCCCCTGTGGGTAAAACGTGGTTATTTCTTGCGTCAAAGCAGGTTGAAAATGACGCGGTTTCAAGCGAAACATGCACCGATTGCGTAGTCTTGGCTCAAACGTCGGACAAATCTTGATATCAAAGACACCCCTGCGAATGTTACTGTCATTTAAATTTTAGACCACGTGGTTTCATTTGACCCTTTCAGTTTCGCAGTATAAATCATGCCTCGTGTTTATAGTCTATTTCATAGAATCTAGGTATTTGTAAGCAAGTATAAAATCTATAGGTTTACATCTCCGCTACACTACGCTTCTCATAAACATGGAGGTTTATTGATTTTAAACTTTATCTTCATTAATTGGTGGATAAAATGTGTTTTAGAAATAAATGTGACAATACAAAAAAAATAGTTTTTGTCTGCTGTTGCAACAGTTAATATGCCTTAATAGAGATCCCCCATAGGATTAATTTTCGATCCGCGCCTGACCTAGAAATAGCATCAGTAGTGAAACAGATTATACTATTTTATGCAGAATGCTCCTTGAAAATGAACACTTATACTTCCGCTCGAAATTTCACAGGAACTGAACGAATCTCGGTGAAGTCTCGGGAACTTTCATTCGAGCACCTCTGGATTTATTACATACTTAGCAACGATAAAGACAACATTCCAAATACATTCGCAGGGGCAATCGCAACTTCTCGGGCCTTTCCGGCAAGCTTGAAAAAAAACCTCGAATGTATTAACATAACGGATGTTAGAATTTTATACAAAATGGAGTCGCTTCCCATTAAAATAAGTATCGGCGAGAAATCCTTATAAGTCGCTTCTGTGTTATATTTTAGGGTAAATTATTTACTTTAATGAAGTCTAGCTTACATCTCAACAGATCGTAAAATGTGTTGTATTAATATCAAATTTTATAAAAAGGAGGGGTTGTCATGGACACTTAGGTAATACATTCGAGGTGTTTTTCCGAGCTTGCCGGAAAGGCCCGAGAAGTTGCTATTGTCGCAGGGGTGAAAGAGGTATGGCTGAATAGTTATTGAAATAGAGTAGACATGCCTAGGTCACATTGCTGTTTGACACAACTACCTTAAAGCTGACATGAATTCATAAAAGCATTTGGTCGCCATATTAGTTTCGATCGCTCCTCTACTGCCACTGGGGTATATATACCGGTTGAGAAAGTTACGGTCGGTTGCTTTCCAATCGAGGCATTCACATTGCACGGACTTCTAAATGCATGGACTACACATCGTACATGTAGTAAAATGTAGTAATAAAGAATAAAGAAAACAACAATCAATTAAATACAAAATATATTTATTCTTTGAAAGGATGTCCAAGGTATCTGTATTATTTTGCACAGACAGTGCTGCCTTACTTCGCATGCACATCGAACACGTGTGTCGTTCATACATAGTGCATAACGTCTGCATCTTTTTGAAAACCATGGCGACACTACATCCAACACAGTTGCTAAATGATAGTAAATCCAAGAAGGAAAAAACGTTTCTCTCCGTTCCTACAAAAACTCCCCGTTTATAAAATCCATGCGATAATGACATTGCTTTATCTGCCACAATGTGTGGTTTGCGCATGTGCGATGTTATAACATACACAGGAAAACGGTCTACAATTATTGAGGAATTTCTTAAGTATCTGCGCCTGTCTTGTTTCGTCGTTTATTGGATATATCTTGCCAGTGAAGTGGTTGACATATTATTTTTGTTCAAAACGCGTTTTTACAAGTCTTTTCGTCCAAGGTAACGTGTTCGGGTGTATGAAATTCCTGAATGCGGTGAAGCATGACGAGGGCTCACGGCCTTATATAGGGGGTGTGTAGCGATGAGCAGAACAATAGAAATCGACAACTAATATGGCGGTAGTCGGAGATAAAAGGGAAGTAATGCGTATTTATGAATTCATGTCAGCTTTAAGTTAAAATGGTTCTACTATTTCACCTGTCGTGTGAGATACATTTAAGGGGCCTTGTCAGGATTTCGTAATAATTTTACTTTTCCAGTGTTAACATTTACATCGATTAGCAAAAGTATTACCAATGGTCAATCAACATTTAACACCGGTTGACAAAGTTCGATCTGTAAGCAAAATACATAGCTTGTAATATTCTTTGATGTGTAAACAAAGTTGTTTACATCTAAGTTACTGAAGGAAAAATACATTATTTTAAACAAAGCAAGAAGTGAACACACTAAACACTGCTGAAATATGGTCATAAAACTTGCAGTTAGAAAACTCAGGGAGAACAGCTTATGTCAGCATATTCAAATGTGTAAACAAAAACGAGGCACGAGCTTAAAGCTGACATGAATTCATAAAAGCATTTGGTCGCCATATTAGTTTCGAACGCTCCTCTACTGCCACTGGGGTATATATACCGGTTCAGAAAGTTACGGTCGGTTGCATTCAGGTTGCACGGACTTCTAAATGCAAGACTTACACATTGTAGTAAAATGTTTGTAGCAAATAATAAAGAAAACAACAATCAATGAAATACAAAATATATTTATTCTGTGAACGGATTTCCCAGAAATATCTATTATTTTGCACAGACAGTGCTGCCTTACTTCGCATTCACATCGAACACGTGTGTCGTTCATACAGAGTGAATAACGTCTGCGTCTTTTTGAAAACCCCGGCGGCACTACATCCAACACAGTCAATACATGATAGTAAATCCAAGAAAGTAACAACGTAACATCGTTTCCACCCCTTCCTACAAAAGCGCTCCGTTTCTAAAACCTATGATCATTGACTGCTCGATCTGCCACAGTGTGTTGCTTGCGCATGTGCGATTAACACATAACATACACAGGAAAACGGTCCACAATTACCGAGAAATTTTATAAGTATCTGCGCCTGGATTTCAGTCTGTCTAGTTTCGTCGTTTATTGGATAGATCTTGTCAGTGCAGTGGTTGTCATTTTATCTTTCTTCAAAACGCGTTTCTACACGTCTTTTCGTCCAAGATAACGTGTTCGGGTGTATGAAATACCTGAATGCGGTGAAGCATGAATAGTGCTCTCAGCTTTATATAGAAGGTGTATAGCGATGAGCAGAACAATAGATATCGACTACTAATATGGCGGTAGTCGGAGATAAAAGGGAAATAATGCGTATAAATGAATTCATGTCAGCTTTAATAAAAATATGACGTCAAGTCCCCGTGTATGCATTTTTTTAAGCAATGGTCTATCATATGATATACATGATTTTTTTCTTTTTATACTGCACATTAGACAATGATTACCCGGTACAGTACCGGTATTTATTGTTCAATTCAGTATTAATGACATTCATTATTTGATACTGCGAATTTATTCTTCAAGGGCTACAATATTTCCTGAAAATTGAAAGAATTGTGAAGAACATAGTTACATGTAAGTTGCAACCATGGACCCCATAGCTGAAGGGGGGGGGGGGGCATAAATACATGAAAGAATGATTTTATTTTACCCCCAACAAATTGGAATTGCATCAAAGCTGCATATTATCCGCTCTACTCTATATTACATTTATAAATTATAACTATATACAGTTTTAAGGTGGAATGCTTTAACGCATTGTTTAAGTATCATTTCTGAGAAGACTATCTAAGTTATTTAGAACTTGTGTCTTATCCATTTGATTTAATCAATAAAATATGTTCAATTCAATTCCATTATTTCTGAACTGGCATGTTTCTGTTGTTCAAAGAAGAATACTTGCTTTCAATTATTTTACATGAATTTTTTTTTTTTAAAGTGCGAACAAATCTTCATTGACAAGTATATTATGTTTCAGAAATAAGAGCTTAACGAGCCATAAAATAAAGATGTTGTTACTGTAACATTCCACCTTTGGTCAAAATGAATTTTGTTATAAGAGTTGTCTTTCTTACTGGGTAAAGAAATACTCGTAATTTACTATATCATTTAAACCTGTTGATATTTAATGGTTTATTGATATCACCATGTTGGCATACAGTCAAAATGAAATCAAATGACAGACAAAAGAAAATTATAACATAAAGGCTACAGCATGCAAGACATACTGATAGTAGTAGGCTGATGCTTCTGTTTTCATTGATAGAGTTCCTGTCTTTCCGCTCGATACTTGACATGTGTGACCTACTTGTTATATATGAAGCCCCGTTATGCTCGTGTAGCTGCACAAGACTGACGTTGGGAGTGAATATAATTATGAAACAAAAAGGCCCCATCGGCAAACGGGAATGATCTTTATGCACTACTATTTATTAATGAGTCAGATATATTTCCGCATACCCATCGATATCGCCAACAGTCTGCATTTTTTTTCAAGAATGCAGGAACATTTTTAATACTGGAAGTTAAAAATAAATTAAGGTCACGATAAATCCATTCAATACTAACTTCCAGGTGCAATAAGGAAACGTAAAGAACACCGACGAATGATAAAAATAGACCCAATTCATGGCCATCATCCAGAAGAATGTTAAAACAATTTAATGCACCTATTAGTATATAGGTGTGATTGGGGTGGTCATGGCACTGTGGAATTTTAAAGATAGAGACGCATCTCCACAGCGTTTTAAAACTAGGATGAGGCGAAAGACTCATCAGATGACCTCTGTGTTGTAAATCGACTGTGAATCTATGCGATAAAACAGTTTTACGACCATAACTAAGTGATTGAAACGCCCTTCAGAACGAGGACTCGAGACTGTCTTGCATTGTGCCACAACTCCCGCCGTCGTAAGGTGCAAACGTGTGCATCTGCATGTAGCAATCAGTGGCAATCTATGCAAAGGCGTCGGAACCGGGGGGGGGGGGGGTGGGGGTTAATTAAACCTAACCATTAGACACATATGTATAGCATCCGGGAGGAGCTAGCCCTCTACTTTTTCTACCAGCAAACATAATTGTTCCTGGATTTACCTTAAAAAGAATGAAATATAAATAGTATTCTTGAAAATGTAAAATTATACCAGCCCTCCCTCTCCCCCCCCCCCCCAACGGAATAGGAATTTCATCATATTATGGAAAAATTTATGGTAGGTAAAATTTTGTGGGTTTTTTTTTGGAGTTTAAGGTATACTCCCCCCCCCCCCCCCCCCCACACACACACACATGGATTTTATGATTTTGGAAAATAGGTTTTGTTGGGTTGTTTTTGCTTGTCAAGATTTCTGATGATTAGTCAACCCCCCCCCCCCCCTTTCAATTTGCTTCCGACGCCATCGTATGCATGTTTGTATGGACATCGCAAATTTTACCCAACAAATAAAATCTGACAGAAACCGATTATGTCACTCATTAACACGCTACCCATATGAATTTATGGCCTATATAACTAATTTGACAAAATGTACATGAGAGAAAGGGAAGGGATGTCCCGATGTCTTGCACTCCAAGTGAAAACCAGCCTTGTTGATCAGATTTTAAACAAAGTGCTCCATTTGTAAACAAGTTATATAAATGACCTTGAATATTGCGTCACATCTCGGTGGCGTCACCGACGTCACACTCCAGTTGTGTCATAACTCATCTTACCAAACTATTATGTGACGTAATTTAAGAACTTACCAGATCTATTATAAATCTCTCTCTCTCTCTCTCTCTCTCTCTCTCTCTCTCTCTCTCTCTCTGCGTAATGTGAAAACAATTTGTCGTTTTATCGGTGTTTAATGCACTGAACCGCCGCTCTTTATGTTCTCTCTAAGCTGACGCGGAATTATCAAGGGACACTAGTGCCAAGAGTGTACAAAAACTTTTTACCCCATTTTTGGGACAATCAGTTTTTGTCATACAATTCAAGATCAATAGTTTAAGTGCACTTATGGCACTGAATACGTAATTATATTCTTTTTTAGGGTTATTATTATCATTACTATTTTTAACAAACATTAAATATCTATGCATTCTAACATTTTAATTGAATCTCTTACATCTCATACGTCAAGCGACGTATACATCGTATTAAAGTTTAGGTTTGTTATACCTCCCAAACGAAGCATCCTCAGGTATTGTAGATTCAAAGTTGTGAAAATCATGACCCCCGGGGGGTAGGGTGGGGCCACAATGGGGGTCGGAGTTTTATATAGGAATATATAGCGTAAATTCTAAAAATCTTCCTCTCAGATACTAATCAGCCAGGAAAGCTGCAATTTGGATGGAAGCATCCTCAGGTATTGTAGATTCAAAGTTGTGAAAATCATGACCCCGGAGGTAGGGTGGGGCCACAATGGGGGGGGGGGGGGGTCGAAGTTTTACATAGGAATATATAGAGTAAATTCTTAAAAATCTTCTTCTCAGATACTAATCAGCCAGGAAAGCTGAAACTTGTGTGGAAGCATCCTCAGGTATTGTAGATTCAAAGTTGTGAAAATCATGACCCCCGGGGGGTAGGGTGGGGCCACAATGGGGGTCGAAGTTTTACATAGGAATACATAGAATAAATCTTTAAAAATCTTCTTCCCAGAAACTAATCAGCCAGGAAAACTGAAACTTGTGTGGAAGTATCCTTAGGTAATGTAGATTTAAAGTTGTGAAAATCATGATCCCTGGTGGTAGGGTGGGGCCGCATGGGGGGGGGGGATGTTAAAGTTTAACATAGGAATATATAGAGTAAATCTTCGAAAATCTTCTTCTCAGAAACTAATCAGCCAGATGAGTCTTTATAATTTTTAAGACTTTGGCTCCAGGACAATTCTTCGGCCTCACAAGAAGGTTCAGAGTTTGATGTAGCTTTATATCCCATATATAAACAATTGTTAAGGATCTTTTTGAGAACTGCAATACACAACATGTGATATGACTATAAAATCATCCTGTTGGAAAAGGGACTAATGATTATAAACATAAGAATATCCAGGGGGAAAATGGATTTAATTTATACAGGATCTACATGTATTATTGTACATTGTCCAGATAGTTTGTATTATGACTCCATTAAGCTGATTTTATCATACCTATCGTTCCTCAGGTGAGCGATGTGGCCCATGGGCCTCTTGTTATGTTTAACTGTCGCTCTTAACGTGTTAGCCCCGAGAAAAATTCAACCGATCACAGTCATCAGTTCGGATTTTCATGCATACGTAGACATGTAAGATTCTTGTTGTATTTCAGCTATTTGTAAATCAACTTGGTTGTTTTATATAGAATTTTACCAACAAAATATTTTATATTACGTCTTTGTTAACTAGTTTTAGAACTACATGTAAAAATTCTTTAATATGTAAACAAGGTTCGATCGATGTTTTAATCTAAGAAAAAAAAAGCTTTTATTGGCACATTTAACACATCTAAACAAAAACAAGATTCAAGCTTTCAATTGTTTACATACACAAAGAAATGTGAGCTACGTATCTCGCTTACAACTTGACAAATCACCCCTGTGAATGTGTTCGGAATGTTTACGTTATCGCTGCTAAGTATGTAATAAATTCAGAGGTGCTCGAATGAAAGTTCACGAGACTTTTCCGAGATTTGTTCAGTTCCTGAAAAATTTCGAGCGGAAGTATAAGTGTTTGAATAATATTCTCAAAATACGCAACTTCTAGTCGCTTTTCATATGATATTCTACTCTGATCTATGTTAAAGTATGAAAAATCTATTAATATATTTGTCTTATTTCATCATCTGGCGGTTAATTAAACTAAACGATGATATTAAGAACATGTTATCGTTCGTGTTCAACCACTCTACACGTGGTTTAAAATAAAACATTGGGTTGCTTAATAAAGTCTTAGCCATGTTTGAATAGTTTGATGTTTTTGGTGTGCAATACCATGCTTTTTAAAAAAATGTAAACAAAAGATGAGAAATGAAGAATTAATTCTAATTTCCCTTTGTTTGTTAGGTTTTTAAAACATAGGATCAACTAGAGACGAGCTCGTTGCAAGCAACGATTAGGTTTTCCGTCGTAGCTGCGTCATACTTGTGACGAATTACAAAAAATTGATAGGTGATCATAGAACAATATTAGATGTGTAAACACTGAGAAACAAAGTATTATATTTCTGTGACCGCGTAGATTTTACAGTGATAGAGAATTCGTCTGGATCTGCATCGGTCGTGTGCAGTACGAACCGGGTGGGGGAATGATGGCGTAAAGTGTATATGGTAAAAGGTTGGGGCGCGCTGTGGGCCGTAAGCTAAAACGAAGGGTAGGTTACATGCTACCAAAATGGGGGGGGGGGGGCAACTCCATGATAATTCAATTTTTTTATGTAAATTTTATAAAAATAGTTGCTTCGAGAAAAAGTGGGGAGAGGACATCTTTATGTCATATAACATGTGAAACTGATTTCATTCCACCCACAAGCTTGAAATAATTTTAATGAAAACAATATAAATAGACGTCATAAATCCCATATCAAACGACATATTACCACTTGATTCTGCGTGTCTTTTTAATGAATTTATAAACAGTGGCAAATTCTAAAATGTATTTTTAAAGGTAATGTTAGCTGCAAGTCTGTAGACCTTGTATGAAAAATTTCGGATGGTAGTCAATTTTTCCTGGATACAGACCGAGCGGTACATATATGCAGCTAAGGTAACTAAGAATGATTACAATAAAATACTTTGTTGAGTAATGCAAGCTTTTAAGAAAGCAATACTTATATTTGTTTAAAATATAACACCCAAATACTTCGTCTTACATTCGCTATTTGTAGAACAAGCAGAACCAGTATCAGTCTGACTGGCCTCACCATATACATTGTTGGAATTTCATTGTACACAATTTCTTTTAAAAATTAAACACTTAAAGTGTTCATCTATATGGCTTCACATAACGTACACACGTGATTCAAAATAACCCAGACGGAAAACGGTAAATAATTCAGTCATTGAGTCTACGTTTTATAGAACTTGTAAGAAATCACATTGCGGGTCTGAATGTTTGTTGATATGTCAATCTATCAATATACAGTTTGTTAATTATTTTTGATTGCTAAGGCTACAGCGTATTTGATGAACATTGAACAACATTTTTTCCATGCCACTTTTTTCCATGGAAGATAGCGAATACAAGTATAAAGCATTTATAAAATTTATTTTATTACCTCTTTAGAATTGTGTATGGAATAAATAATTTATAAGTTGCTGCTGAAGGTTGTTTGGTATTTTCGTTTGTAGATGTTTTGCAAGTAAAAAACCTGAAACGCGGGGCAAGTCATAATTAATATCCCTAATAACCGTAATTTAAAATTAGCGGCTTTGGATTCAAATATTATCGTATACGAATATTAAGTTCACTTTTTAAAATCATCTCCACAATCATAATTATATTATATCCATCACAAATCAGTATTTTTTTTTGCTTTAAAAGAATTGTTCTATCGGGAGCAATCCCGCGTTCGTTTATATTGCTTATATTGCCAGCGTACATTTGTCATGTCAGTAATACACATTGTGCTTTTTATGACGGCCGTGTATACGTATGTATTGTAGAAAAGTTGAGTTTAATTACCATGCATTGGAACCATTTTATTAACACATCTCCCAGTATTGAAACAATTCAAAATGTCTCTGTTACAGTAACACAGTGGGGCGTTAAACGTGTACGTCCAGCTCTACAAGCACATGCACTGTCGTCTAGGCGACGGCCTGAATACAGCTAGCGACTCTCCTATCGATCGTTTACCTGAGTCTCGTAATGCATCTAAATATAGACAGGGGCACAGTTATGAAACAAACAACAAAAATAAGGTCAAAGAGGTTTATCATTATGAAATGAAAATGTACATATGTATAAAAACATTTGGGAATTTTATGTGGAATTATTTTTGCGCGCTACATGTATCAGTTAGTGCATTACAAGAAGCCCTTTCATAACCTCATAAACGTGCGCACCCCCACTAAAAATGGACCGAACTGACAACAATTGTTTCTGCAAATACTGACTATAAATTACGAAAACATGAAATTGAATACTATAGAAGGATTCAAAATTAATTTCTTTACAACTTTGCTTCAATAATGCATTAGAAATGTTTATTCCTTTTTAAGTTATTGACAAGAAACTTTGGACGCCTCTAACTCCCTAATTATAAGGGCCAGCCCCTTTTTCTGTATACCGAATGAAAGGTCTGGGTAAGACCAAGAACTTTTAAAATACATGTTATAACAAATTCTTATCAGGTAGAAAACTAACACGGAAAATACGCGAATTTTTTTGATTTTTTTTCTTACCTTGGTTTCAACATCTATACCACCCCTTTTATTTGCATTTAAATAATCAATAAAATATATCTCGCACAAATTCAATGTATCAGCTTCCAAACAAGCCCATCTTTGAGACTCTGCCAGTTATCGTTAAAGCTAAACCCCCTGGACAAAAGAGGTCGTTAAATTTTACTAAAAGGGGAATAACTCAAAACCGGATAGGGATTTTCCTCAACTAAAATATGCAACGACAACATCACGCGGCATGTTATCAGTCCTGAAACTTTCAAAACAATCAGTGAACAAACGAGCGAGATATTAAGGATCAAAGTTGGCGTCTAGAAGAAAAAAAAAAATAATAAGAAATTTGAAAATTTTTCAGAATAATAGTAAGGTTTTCCGCTGAGAGCGGAAAACCTTAATAAGAAGCGTCAAAATGACGTTGCAGTAAGTTTGCGGTTGCGCTGGGTCACTGGGCGATGGCAATTCGGTCAGCTTACCAGGAATGATCTAATCAAGCTATGAACAATAAATTTTTTACATTGATAAACTCTATCCTGGTGTATGTTTTCGTGAAATTTAAAGGATTTATCTTTTTCCCCAAGGAAATAAGAGTAAATGTCTCAATAATTTCCGAACAACCCTCGTACATTTGGTTTTACTTAGCGCTTTTGGCGGAATGCGACTTCCGCTAGATCAAGTACATCGCTAAATGCCATACATACATGTATATGTTTAAGAATAGTCACATTCAGGAATACGCTTAATCAAATTTATGCCAACTTGTTAAAAAACTAATTTCCGCCAAATATCGTACACGCTAAATATAATATGTTTACAGTAATCCTTTGGGGGATCGCTACCAAGCATTTTAAAGGGACTTGGACATGATTTGACGTAAAATTTTCAAATTTTATTGTTTGATTTTCAATGTTTATACTGATAAATATAGAAGTTTGAAATGCTATGTCAAAATTTGAAAGTCAAATACCAAGTTATAAGCAAGATACAGAGTTCTTAATTCTTTATTTTGTAAACAAAGCTCGAATATTGCCATTTTTTACATATGTGTTGTATTGGTGTAAGGTTCAATCAAATGTATCTTTCTTTGTTGATAATGTTATTTTTTTATGAAGATATTGAATTAGTTTAAATTGTTTTTTTACATGTCACTTTTCCTAAGAAATGTTAATTCTGTAGATTACATTTTTTGTAAACAACTATAAGACTCGAGCTTTGTTTACATAACAATCAATTCTTACCTCTGTATCTTGCTTGTAACTTGAATTTAACATTCAATATTTTTGGTCAATCATTTAAAATGCACCAGTAAGCCATTTTATGCACACAAAAAAAAATATAAAATTTGTGATCTCAAATCGCGTCCAAGTCCCTTTAATTGTTGCAACAATAGGAAAAACCCTATATATATATATATATATATATATATATATATATATATATATATATATATATATATATATATATATATATATATATATATATATATATATATATATATATATTCTATTGTTACATATATTTCTAGAACTCATTTTATCCACAAAATAATGAAGATAAAGGTAAAAATCAATACACATATAGATTTTATATATATATGACTATAAGTACCTAGATTCTAGGAATTAGACGATAAACACGAGGCATGATTTTTACTTCGAAACTGAAAGGGTCAAATAAAACAACGTGGTCTAAATTTAAATGACAATAACACTCGCAGGGGTGAAATGGTTGTACATATTTATCTGACCATTATAAATACCTAAGTTAAGCATTATAAACAGTAAAAACTTAAAAAAAATTACCATGTCGCGTTAAAACCAAAAATGGTTATGCAATCTAAAGACAATGGTCTATCATATTACAAATTTTTTTTTTTTTTGTACGTGTTTAACCTGCATACATCTTAGACGGTTGCTTGCTAAAATGTCACCCCGGCATGTACTGGCATAAATGCCCTGCTTTGTTTATTTGTATTCTTCATGGTCAACAATATCTGCTGAAAATCGACAGAAAAGTAAAGAACAGAGTTGAGTTGCAATCATGGAACCCCTATATTGCTGAAAGAGGGAGGGGGATGCATTCAACAAATATGATTTCTTTAAAATTCCAGAAAAAAATCACATTTACATTAATATAGATACATGTAATAAGGTAGCCTGGTGCGGAGAATGTTGTGATTTCAAGAGTTGTTAGAGCCAAGTCCCGCCCTGTATCTCTCTTACAACAGGGGACTCGTACTCTTAAAATTATACTTTTTTCTGAACTGTTTCTGACATAGTTTCGTTTTTCAAAGAAGGACATATGCTCTTAGTTATTTTATATGATTTTGTTTATTTTTAGAGAGTAGGGGAAAAATCTTTGACAACTAGATTATTTTTCAGAAATGATACTTTAACTATCCATACAATACTAGTATACCGGTATATATATATATGTTGGTATAACGGTAACATTCAACCTTTAGTCTTGTAAATGCAATACTGTTACAAGAGTACTTGTAGTTTACTATATCAAATAAACTTGTTGACATAGTAGTACGCTGATGCTTCTGTTTTCATTGATAGTGTTTCTGTCGTTCCGCTCGATACTTGACATGTGTGACCTACTTGTTATATATGAAACCCCGTTATGCTCGTGTAGCTGCACAAGACTGACGTTGGGGTGAATATAATTATGAAACAAAAAAGTACCATCAGCAAACCGGAATGATCTTTATACATTACTATTTATTGATGAATCACGTATATTTCCGCATACCCATTGATATCGCCAACAGTTCGCATTTTTTTTAAAGAATGCAGGAACATTTAATACTGTAAGTTGAAAATGAATTAAGGTCACGACAACTCTATTGACTATTAACTTCCAGGTGCAATTATAGGGAAACGTTAATACACCGACGAATGATAAAAATAGACCCAATTCATGGCCATCATGCTTGCATCTAGAAGAATGTTAAAACAATTTAATGCACCTAACATAGCATAGGTGTGATTGGGGTGGTCATAGCACAGTGAAATTTTAAAGATAGAAACGAAGACAACAATTCACACGGCCTTTGAAACTGAGATGAGGCGAAAGAGAATCTACCGGTATCGGTATAATAATTAAGTGATTGAAATCCTCTTCAGAGCTCAACGAGTACCCGATACTCCCTTGTGACACAGCTTCCGTCACATGCGTGTGCATCTACATGTAGTAATCAGTGGCAATGTATGCATGTATGTATGGACATAGCAAATTTTACCTAACAAATAAAATATGACCGACAAAACAATGTCACTCATTAACACGCTACCCATATGATTTTATGACCTATATAACTAATGTGTTTGAGAGAGAGACGGAGGGTATGTCCCGATGTCCTGCACTTCTAGTGAAAATCAGCCTTGTTGATCCGATTTTCATCACAAGTAGTAAACAAAGAGCTTAATTTGTAAACAAGTTATATGAATGACCTTCACTATTGAATCACCTCTCGGCGGCGGCGGCGTCACCGACGTCACACTAATCTTACCAAACTATTATGTGACGTAATCTAAGAACTTACCAGATCTTTTATAAATTTCAATCTCTCTCTCTCTCTCTCTCTCTCTCTCTCTCTCTCTGCGTAATGTGAAAACAATTTGTCGTTTTATTGGTGTTAATTCATGCACCACTGAACCGGCGCCCTTTGTGTACTCTCTAAGCTGATACGAAATTATCAAGGGACTCTAGTGACAGGAATGTACAAAAAACTATTTACCCCATTTTTGGGACAATCAACTTTTGTCATACACTTCAAGATCAATAGTTCAAGAGACAGAAGATTTGTGTAGTTTGAATATCAAGCGACGTTCAACGTATTAAACTTTAGGTTCTTATTTTAATTTATTCATACATTTTCTACACAAAATGTGTTTCAACCATTATTTTAAACTATCAGGTTAAGTATGTCAAAGTTCCATATATTTCTTTTTGGATCTCGTAGCCATGATGGAACCGACGTTTGAATTTTAACAGTACTTTGTTGTCTTAGTTTGAAGATGTTATGCCCTAGCAAACATACTCACATGAAATTAGATATTGAATTTCTTGATTTATTTTAGACAAAAACTCCGAATTCAAGGGATGCTATGTGTTTTGTGACAAGAAGACATGGGGTTAACTAAATAGCGATAACTGTATTTTATGCTAACATGTCAACGACTGGTTAAGGTTGTCTTCATCAATATCCTAAACATCTGCTGCATATAAGGATTTCATTTAGAGAATTGTAGTCATTGTTGGACATTGTACATTATTTTTTCGATATTTACGATTAACTGTCGCTCTCAACGTGTAAGCCCCGAGGAAATTTAAACCGATAACAGTCATCGGATTTGCATCCATACATGTACATGTAAGATTTCCGATGTATTTAAGCTAGATATAAAACAGTCTGAATACCAATTAGGTAAGTAACACACACAAAGAAAGGGTTTATTGTTTTTATCTACAGAATAGTAAGATGCTGGATATCCTGCTCTTTCGTAAACAGTTGACCTGGTTGTTTTATGTCGGTTTTACCAACGAAATTTTTTTTTGTTCTTTTAACTAGTTTCTTACATTTTGTTTTCATATTAAACATACTTGTTTGCATGCAGATCTTTATTATATTTTTAGAGGGAAAGGCGTTTTTTTTAAAGCAATACGAATTAATTGCATTTGGGTCCAAGACTAAATCAAAGTACTGAAGTACTGAAAGCCGGGCTCTTTTGGTGTGTCTTTACGCATATTGTGTAGTAAAGACTGAAAATCTCTCTCTCTCTCTCTCTCTCTCTCTCTCTCTCTCTCTCTCTCTCTCATGGTTATAATGTCGGTAAAGCATCAGAGAGCGATCACTTTTTGTAACCGGCTAAAAACAAAAATATGTCTGTATAGTAGAAAAAACTTCAACAGTTTCTGCCTTGAATTTTGCAACAAGCGTTGTATATTCAATCCCCATTTCTTCAACGCGCAGCAAAGTAGTTCATGGAAATTCATGCGCATAGTATGTGTCCAAAATGCATAGTCTTGTTTTTAAAACACGTTATTATTAAGAAAACTAAAAAAGATAGACAATTCTCTCGAAATTTAAAAAAGAAACAAAATGCAAACAATTTTGACAAAACGTGGCTCTTTGTGTAACTATTTGGTAAAGCGGAAGCTTTGACTTTGACGCTGTTTGTTTGTTTTTTTTACTTTTGAAGTTGTGCTATTTATAGTAGCATTGGCGATTTGCCTGCCTACAGCCAGGCTAAAAACTTTAAAAAATCGTCAAATTGGATATTGAATAACTTGACTTATTATAGACACGTATAGAATGCTAGTGGATATAATATACAAATTCATACAAGTGATGCTAAATGTGTTTTGTAGCAAGAGGACAGGGGGTTAACTGAATAAACTGAATAAATGATGATTATAATTTATGCTTACGAGTCAGCGACTGGTTAAGGATATCATCATTAATTTTCTAAACATATGCTACGTATAGTGATTTCGTTAAAAGAATTACATTAAACTCTCTCCCTCAAAGTGTTAGCCCTGAGGAAAATTCAATCGATTACAGTCATCGGTACGGATTTGCATGCATAAATATAGTAAGACTCCTGATGTATTTCAGTTAGTTATAAAATAGTCGGATTACTAATTAGGTAGCTAACACGATGAAATGGCTATTTGTAGTCATCAACAGAATAGTATGTATGATGCCGGCAAAATACCCTTTTTGAACAGTTTGCTTGGTTGTTCTACATTGTATAGTGAATTTCATCAACAACATACATGTATTTTATTTTACATTCATGTTATAACTAGTTTCAGAACTAATAATTCTTTGTCATGTAAACAAGGTTCGATCCATATTTTTATCTAAGAAAATCTTAGCTTTTATCGGTATATTCAACACATCTAAACAAAAACAAGGCACGAACATTATATGCATACACAAAGAAATGTAAGCCACGTATCTCGCTTACAACTTGAAAAATGATGGTAAATATTTATATTTTTCTGACCATTAGAAATGCCTTACTTAAGCAATATAAAGAGTAAAAACTGAAAAGTTACCATGTTGCGTTAAAAACGAAAATGGACATGTAATCTAAAGACAATGGTCTATCACATAACAAATTTGATTTATTTTTCTTTGTAAACCGCACGCACCTTACACGGTTGCTTAACTGCCCCTTTGGCACTGGCATAAATACCCGACAATGTTTATTTTTCAATTATTCCTTATTTAATACTTCGAATGCATATTTTATGTTACAAGGATTTGCTGAAAATTGACAGAAACGTAAATAACAGAGTTGAGTTGCAACCATGAATCCCATTGCTGAAAGAGAAATAGCATGCATTCAACAAGTATGCTTTATGTAGAAATAAAAAAAAAATTATAAGTCCATTGAAATAGATAATAAGGTAGCCTGGTGTGGAGAATGTTGTGATTGCAAGAGTCAGACATGGGTTTTGTTGTTCAAAGAAGGACATATGCTCTCAGTTATTTTATATGATTTTTTTTCTTTTTTAGAAAGTAGGGAAAATTCTTTGACAACTAATTTAAGCTATGTATCACAAATGATACTTTAATCATCCATAAAATAACTCCAGCATTCCACCTTTACTCATGTAACTGCAATATTGTTACAAGAGTACTTGTAGTTTACTATATCAAATAGACTTGTTGACATAGTAGTATGCAGATGCTTCTATTTTCATTGAATGAGTTCCATGACGCTCTGCTCGATACTTGACATGTGTGACCTACTTGTTATATAAGACGCCCCGCTATGTGTAGCTGCACAAGTTGGGGGTGAATACAATGTAGATCCCATCGGCAAACGGGAATGTTCTTTGTAGGTTTCTCTTTATTAACGAACTGTTTCCGCACATTCATTCATATCGCCAGCAGTTTGCATTTTTCTAAATCTTTATAAAGAATGCAGGTACATTTAATATTTTAAGTTAAAAATAACTTAAACTCACGATAAATCCATTCAATACTAACTTCCAGGTGCAATAAGGAAACGTAAAGAACACCGACGAATGATAAAAATTGACCCAATTCATGGCCATCATCTAGAAAAATGTTAAAAAAAATTTAATGCACCAACATGTGATAGTATATTACATGTTGGTAGATTGAGATGGCAATAGTACAGTGCAATGAGTTCTAGACACCATTCATACAGCCTTTGGAGTGACAATACCATCAAAAATTTAATTTTAATGTACTACCCTACCTCACGGCTAATTTGTACTTTTTTGGAAAAATATATATCAAGTAACAATTTTCACCCGGTCGTAGAAATATCTATGGTCAAAATTTAAGATTATTAAAAGTCCAAGATCAATGACTGAAAAATGACCAAACATATACAAACTGTAATAATTTTTAAAAATTCGCGAATCATTTATCAATTTTAAACATTTTTATAATATTTTTTTTAGATTATTTTGTGGTTTTTTTGTAAGGTCTAATATCGTTATGAAACAACAAGTTACCGACAATGTTTGTCTGTCTGTATTATGAAGCGTTTTTCTTCAAATTACTATACTTTTGAAGATTAAAATGTATTTTTTTTATGTATGTTTCAAAATATTCACACATATTTTAGAAATACGTGTAAATACCATAAAAATTTAAAAATGAAAATTAACAAGCAGAAAAACAATTCAGATAAATAACTTTACATGTATATTAAGTACCGGTAAGTATAATATTAATTGTCACTTCAAATTAATCGAGATTTTAAAAAAAAATGATCCAGGTTCATGAAATATTGATATTCAATAGAAGAGATGACATGAAATATATTTTTTCATCTATTTGTCTCTTTGGATGGCCTTGCTGGAAGTAATAGGACTTCAAATGTCAATCGAAATATACAAATTTGCATTTTTCTTAACATTTAAGCTATGGGACACAGAGCAAAGCTTTGAAATTGATATTTCTTGCATAATATGTAATGAATGTATAAAATTGCAATATGCAATGTATTATTTAGACCCGTGTTTTTAAAATATGCTAGAAATTTTATCATTTTTGTAACATTGAAATGTAAAAGCTAATTTTTTAATGCTTTTTTTTAAATTACTTGTATTATAAAACTGAAAATCACGAAAGAAATTTGCATGCACATGTAATTAAGTACAAAATAAACAAATATAAGTAAAATTAATATTTTAAAGTGAGTATGCCATTTTAAACATTATTCTATCGGCATATTATCCTATTTGATGGGTCTCAAACTGAAATTTTAATCGCATGTCTATTTTATACACAGTTAAGTTCTAAAAAACACTAAGTTTTTCTACTGAAACAAGCTTGATTTATTAAGAACAACTTGTGCAACTGAGATTTCCTTCCTCATATTTGTGAATTATATTTTAGAACAATTAGCTTAGTGCAGTATTTATAACAACTGATCAATACTAGCAGAGATTCAATTATTCTTAATGTTTAAAAAGAACTCCGTAATAATGAAACAAATTAAAATCAATGTATCAAACTGGTCATAATTTTATCATTTACTATATATAAAACGAACGAAGAATACAATATTATTCGCTTTTCGTCCTAGTTTGTGGTAAGATAAATCAGACATACCGATTTCAGGAATATGTTGAAAATGCGAGTAAATATATATTTTTTTTAAATTCTTCACAGACAATTAAAAATACGAATTATGCTCATTTTTTAAATCTAATTGTCTTATAATACTGATTTGATGAGACATCTCTAAAATCGGACAAAACTTTTTAAAGAGGAGGGTGCAAGTTATGAAAGATACGACATATTACAAAGTATGTCAATTTACAAAACTAATACTATTTCTTTAGGTTTGTCTTTACTTTACGATGTATATTGTATAAACATATATGAACTATTTCTGCAGTTGCCTCATTAGCTGATAATGCGATCTTTTTTATCCTTATAATGTAACACTATTCCAAAGACTATTCACCTTGTGGTCAACAGTTTATAAGTAAGAGACTTTGAGTTAATCGATGTTTGTCTTATTTACAAGAAAAATATTGAAAATGTATAGTTGCATCTTACTTTTAGACAACGATAACTGTTAAATCCAGAAAATATCTTGATATAAGTTTTAAATAATGAAAAATAAGCATGGTTGACAACAAATTAAGAACACATAATCTAAAAAGAAATTCGTATTTTAAAAAAATATTTGACTGGAGAAAACTCTACGACCGGATAAAATGTTTGAAGAGGGTGATATCTTTAAGAAAAAATAACTTTCAGCCGTGAGGTATGCCGGTACATTAAACTCGAAAAATAAGCGACTTTATCTTTCTTTGTCACTCCTCTATAAACTGGAGTGATGGCGAAAGACTCATCAAACGACCTCTGTGTTGTAAATCGACTGTGACTCAATGCATAAACAATTTTTGAAGATCCAAGTCGCTGCTCATTACGACCATAATTAATTGATTGAAATGCTCTTCAGAGCTTAACGAGGACTCGACAATCCCTTGTGACACAGCCTCCGTAGTTTGGTGCAGTCATATGCATCTGCATGTATCAATCAATGGCGATCTATATGTATGGACATTGTAGATTTTATCTATAAGAAATAAAATATGTCAGAAAGGACAATGTCGTTGTATATAAATTCGCTACCCATATGCTTTTATGACATAGATAATGTGTATGAGAGAAAATTGTCAGCTTACATCAGCCTAGTTGACTCAATGTTTACGTCACGTGACTAGGTTTAAACAATCTCTATTTGTAAATAAGTTATATAAATGACCTTGACAATACTGAGTCACCTCTCGGCGGCGACATCGACGTCACAAACTGTTGTGTCACAGCTCATTCAACTAAATTATTAATGTGATGTAATTTAAAAACTTACTAGATATATAAATGTTCGTACTTACTTATAACCTCTCTCTCTCTCTCTCTCTCTCTCTCTCTCTCTCTCTCTCTCTCTCTCTCTCTCTCTCTCTCTCTCTCTCTCTCTCTCTCTCTCTCAGACATAATTAAATATGTGAAAATAATTTGACTTCGTTTATCGGTGTTTCGGTTTATTCATGCACTGAACCTAAACCGGCGCTCTTTGTGTACTCTCTAATTGCAGAATCAACAAAGGGCACTGGTGTAATGTACCAAAACTATTTGCCCTAATTTTAAGATAATTGATTTTACTCGAACGATTCAAGAACAATTTACTTTAAGTGCATATTTAGCCCTGAATACGTGATTAATTTAATTTTTACGGTATCATCATCATCATCATCATCATCATCATCATCATCATCATTATATTTTGAACAAACATTGCATATCTATAATGTATTCTGACACAATAAATGAATATTTGAATCCCTAACAGATTTCGAAACTGTGAAGTTTATTTATAATTTGTGTCGTTTAAACATCAGCGACGTAAAGCGTATGGAAGTTGACGTATTTTTTTTATTCTTATATAAATGAATAAAATGAATTTCAAAAATTCGTTAAAATTGTCTACTTAAGTCTGTTTATATCAAAGTTCCATAGATTTCTTCTTTGATCCCGTGAACATAATGGAATTTACATTTAAATATAATAGGGTTTTTTTTTCAAATGCTGTGTGCTAGCAGAGAAAAAATATATACACATGACTTGTATGAATAAATAACTCAGACATGTTAAGAGATGTTTCGGAATTTTCTTAATAAACCCGCTTAAATTTGTTATAAGGAAAACGGAGTTTATTAAAATTAATAGCATCTGGGTCCAAGACCAATAAAGTGAAATCATATATTGAATATCTTGATTTATTTTTGACAAATATCTTTGGATAATGCTAGTGGATATATAATATACGGATACAAACAATGAAGGGATGCTATGGGGGGTGGGGGGCATGATGTTAACTCAATAATGATAACTGTATTTTATGCTAACGAGTCAACGAAAGGTTGAGGATGCCTTCATCAATATCCTCACCATCTGCTGCATGTATGGATTTCATTAAGAGAATTGTAGTTATTGTTGGACATTACACATTGTTCTTTCGATGTTTACGATTAACTGTCGCTCTCAACGTGTTAGCCCCAAGGAAAATTAAGCCGATAACAGTCATCGGATTTGCATCCATACCTATACATGTAAGATTTATGGTGTATTTCAGCTAGTTATAAAACAACCTGAATACCAATTAGGTAAGTAACACACACAAAGAAAGGGTTTTGTTTTTATCTACAGAATAGTAAGATGCCGGATATCCTGCTCTATTTAAAACAGTTGACCTGGTTGTTTTATGTCGGTTCTACGAACCAAATATTTTTTTCGTTCCTTTAACTACTTGTTTACATTTTGCTCTTAGATTAAACAAGTCCTTTTGCATGCAGTTCTATATTCAATCCCTTCAAGCTGTTGCAATTTTTTTTTATTGATCTTTAGTTTTTGATATTTCTTTGATTATTTAGATATTATTTCTGTCTTAACAGATTTTCTATAATCTCTGTCACATTTATTCACATACTGCCTTCAATGTTATTAGTAACGTTTCTGCACGAAATTCAGTAGTCACTAAGAGGGTGTATAGCATGTAATTAGTAGTAGATAAATCCATTCTCTAAAAAAATTAAAAATTTTCTTTTTTATCATTGAACGCATTAGCGATTTGACAAAGGCATTGAATTGAATCAGCCATATTGTATACAACATTTTCATTGGCGTTTACTTAGTATTTCAATATATGTACACAGTATAAATTCATTAATGTATGGGAAACAACACAGAAAACATCTTAAATCACGGTATTCCCGATTTTCAATATAAAATGTCAATAACCGTTATACTGGTATGAACATAAAAGTCCTAATTTGTTTTAAACATAACACCGAATAGTTAACATGCTTATATATCACGGAGAACAGTGAGTATAAATCCCAGCCATTTGATTAAAAACATTACTATAATTTAGTAACACAATGGGGCAAATATACTGATAAAACGGACCCGATGCAATTTGAACAGTCTTTCATTTACATGTATGGAATGTCAAATTTTCAAAATATGTCAAGCAGAATGTTGCTACATGTTTCTATAATTTCATTTGCGTCAAACAAAATTTTTCATTACATGTACTACTATGTTAAAATTTTATAAATGCTATGTATGTAATAAAGAATATTTGTAATTTCTTTCCGATCTCCGAAACATAACTTTGCCGAACAATTGATTTGATATTTCGCATAAAATGTAGATCATAATTATTAAAGACAATGCAGGTATCAAGAAAAACGTATATTGTGTTCATGACAATATACATAGCAAAATTTTCAAAAAATAAATACATTCAACAAAATGCCAAAAAAAGGACAAAAAGGTCACATAACATACATACCGTAATCGTGTTTTCTACAAAATATTTATTATTAAGTGTTGCCAGTGATTTGATTAATGTACCTCGGTCATTATTCATTTACGGATGTAAGGTTTGGCGCAAAAAGGTTATTTCATGTTAAAAGGTGACCTCAGTGTTCTTAGCGAATCCGCAGATTCCTAAGTACATGTAAGTTTATAGACCTTGATGGAGGTTAAAAAAGATATTCATTTGATCAACGAAGCATGACATTTGATAATTTTGTAACAATTAAGAATATAAGAATATTACAATAAACATTCATCCAAGAGATATGTAGTTTGTAGACGCATTGAACAATCATTCTTTATGGAAATTAACTAAAGGTTGATGACCTAGCTCAAGTGTCCCTCATGATCAAAGGACGTTGATCTCTTAGTTCGGAGGGTTGAATTTGTTTTTGCACTACAGCATTTGTTTAAAAAATATTTTCGTGCCAATTAATTTGTTTAAATAAAAGATAATGCAACACCTAACATTTAGTGGAGCTCAACATCTAATTTCTTTTTCTTTTTTTTTTACAGAAATGACAAACTCCTTTATTTCGACATATATTACATAAATTACGTACGTTTATGTATTTACAATCATATTCCAAAGCTTCCTCGGTTGAACATAAAGATAGTATTTATATTCTTTTTTTTTGTTTTAAAAATGATTTATGACCTTTATGAATATTGAAGTACAGGTATTTACTTAACGCTATTAAAAATGATGACTTAAAACGTAACATGTTAGCGTTGATAATATTACTTTGTATATATATATATATATATATATATATATATATATATATATATATATATATATATATATATATATATATATATATATATATATATATATAAAGATATATTGACGATCTCATTTTTAGAATATCTATAACGTTTAGTAGTTCTACACAATTGTATTATAATAACAAAGAAATTGCAATTGTTAAAAAACTTCAATACATGTAGTTGAAGTTCTTTTCAATTATCTTTTTTTTTCCAATATGCAACTAGCTATGTATGGTATTCTGGGAAAGGACAATCGATACTACATCTTTCCGTCCAGAAAAGATTTTGATCTACGACCATTTACATTGATTGATAACATTCTAGTCCTTATATTTTTATATAGTTGTGAAGTATTATAATAGAAAGAATGTTTGCAACAATTAGATAAATGATTTTTCATCTTACGCCTTCTATTATGATATGCTAAGAGTGGTATCTTTATGATGAAATCAGACCCTTCTCATTTTTGCAGCTTCATATATCTAGCTCCTAAATTAAAAAGAGATAAGTTCTATTATTTAGTATTTTTATTTAATATTCATCCCAAAGCAATATAAAAAACAATAATCTCAATTTGGTGGAAAAACTCAATAAACCTGGTTTATCACATTTGACATAGGGTGAATATGTGAGGGTACATGCATATTAAAACAAAATTTGTGATTTATTGGTTAAAAATTGTGCTAGGAAAACAGAATAAGTACATCCATAAAATCAATTTGTCAAATGCATATAATGTTTGCAAAAGGTAGATAAAAACCATTTTCTGAAAATCCGTACACAAAGAATCCTTTTTATACTCATTCGCAATTTAAGCGTTCCTAAGCATTGCAAAATAATTCTGATCTAACATGAGGGGGAAATACCTAAAATACATGTATTTGAATTGTTTGATAATTTCTAGAACAATACAAGAACCGTCTTCATCTTTCTTCTTTGATACATGTATTTTCATACAAATCAATTTCCAACCAAATCAATTTCCAACCATTTCATATAAACATCGTTTTTTCGCCTTATACAGCAAATCCCCCAGCATGTCGTAAAACCCAAATTGCGTCATCAGTGGGCGGTTGACCAATGATTTAAGCAATGGAGATAATGCTTTTTAAAAAGATAAACCAATCCCATAGAAGACAATACATTAAAAATATACACGACAAAAATATTGAGTGTAAATTTTGTCAGAAGGGTGAATAAAAAAAAATTGTGATACTCACACCTACGTCAAATCACCTTATTTCATTCATGGCATTGAGGTGAAACAGATTAACGACCTATATATATGTCTGCTACGTTAGGGGCTACAATACATATGATAAAAGGAAATGATTTACATGTATATAGAAAATGATTATTAAGTTCTCTTTAAAAATTGTTTACAAATGTTTCAATATTTTGATGTAAAATAAAGAATTTTGCTTTTTACTTGCAGAATGCCATTAGAAAGGGAGGCTTTTTTAATTTGTTTCTTTATGCCGAAAAATATAAGACGATAGTTTACAAATCAGTGCAGTTTATGTGTATATTTTGGACATATTAGTAATTCTGCCAATTCACACTAAAAATATCGACTGGTTTCATATGTTGCATTTGAGATATATTTATGAATTGATGTACATGTATTTATTATGGTGTAATAAAAATACAAATTGACATTATTCTTCATGGAATTTTGTTGGTCATGTAATTACTGCATAAAACAAATAAACAAAGTGTTGTGTATTCTATGTCAGTTAATACATGCATTTAGTTAGTGGATTTAACTATGAAAACACGTGATATCTACATCTTAAAATGTAGTCCATATTATTTGTGTTGCAGATGAGTATCTATGACGCACGACTTTTTTCTTTTTTTATTTTAATTTTTAATTTTTTTTTTTACTTTTTGCCACATGTACACCAAAAGCTGTAAGCAAAAGTGTTTATGATGCAAATCGGGACGCATTTTGTTTGACTCGACAACAGAGAGATTAATCTAGCTTAATAAGAAATGCACATGTCGTTCCGTGCTTTACCTGTAAGAATAGAGACCACAGTCAACTGCACGTGAGCACTTTTAGAAACTGAAATGATGACTCATTAAAATATATCAGTCAACCTGGCCCCGGGGCCACAAAACTTAGAGTAGCTCACTTTTTTTGCAAGTCTCACTTTTACAAATGGAATATATATGGAAGAAAAGTGAGCTCGTCTAATTTTTATGGTCTCCGGGGCCAGTTTGTTAATAAGGCGAAAAGGCATTAGGCCCCATGTAATGATAGTTGAAATTTGCATTATTTATATATATGTACCAGTCACCAAACATTGTCAACAGGATGACAACCTATTATTATATGACCTTTAGGTAAATATATTTACTCTATATTTACAGTATATTTGTAAATTAAGAACAACTATATTGGACAATGTTCCTTTTCTTGACATTGTTATTTCTCCTCGGTATTTCGGGATAACCCTCAAACAGAAATGGTACAACATTGCTACCACATCAGAAGAGTTACATGAAATTGGCATGCATTAGGAAGTTAGGAAGGTTGCTGGGCTTTCTGGGTGATTTTATAAAGTTTTCAGCATCATTTTTTTTTTTGCGTTAGCACATTGTTAAAATAAATATCAATGCTTTTTGTATAATAATAAATGTTTTCCATAACAAAAATGAAATTGCCTTATGTATTTTGCATATACATGTAATTATCATTGTAGTTGCATGCACACAGTTGACTTGTTCTCTGTAACAAAAATTATCAATCATTCTCAAAAGGCACAAAACCTAGTTTGAGGGAGGTGGGATGGTTAAATGTTCATATACATCTTGCATATCTAACATTACTCTAACATTACTCTTTGTTATTATGATCTAATTATTTGGGTCTTTACTTCTCAAGGAAAGGGAAAGAGGTGAATTTTTATAAGGTTTCTATTTGACCACATAGATGTAAATTTACTCAGTCTGAAAATTTAAAGATCGGTCTGCACACCCCTTTCCAAATCCGCACATGCACTAAATATGGTTTGAGTGAATCAACAAAAATGTCATTAAAGCAACAAACAAACTATAATGATTAATTTCAATTGCATATAAATCACACATTATCTCGAGCATAAACACGTGAATGTTAAAATCTTCATTAATTATTATTCATATCTATCGTTGTTTGATTAGATATAGCCTACGGTCGAATACAATTTATCATTAAGCAGCTTTATTTCGCCAATACATGTATGACACAGTTATATTTGGGCATAAATCACAAATTTTTTGGATAGAAATATTCCATTCCAAAGGGTTCACTTATAAAGTTATGTATTTATTGTATACAATGAATGAAACTAGTCGCCATTATGGTTTATCTATATGAATTTTGTCGTCAGAAAGCACTCTATTTATGCATATGTTGGAAAAGTGTGCCATCTACCTACCAAGTTTTTTTTACCATGTTCACTTGTTCTCTCTTTTTATTCAAAAGAATGTTTTTGTGGTTCACCAGTATAATTATTTAGTTTATCACTTAAATGTCTTTACATGCAATACTGTCTATAGGTTTATTCATATTGAAGCGTACAGGTCATCCATGTATGAACTGGACATCGAGTCTCTGTTATAATGTTGTACGTTAACTTAACACTATGAAATTAAAAAGCTATTTGATCCTTTCAAACTTACACTGCCCAGCAATGCAATATTATAGTTTATATGCAAAGGGACATGTTTAGGAATTACTCAAATAATCAAATAAGAAAAAAATATACTTGTGTCAGGATCAAAATTTTAAAAAAGGTGACTTAAAACAAGAAATTTTTAAAATGTAAATATAAGGTAGTTAAGATAAAGAAACATGGCATAGAATAAAAAATATGGTTGTTGTTTATGTGATTAGGGTAAACCGCGAATGACACCGCAGAAAGATGTCTTTACTAAACCACCATTAGTTGTATAAGAAGTTGTCACGCTGTCCCACACGAGTGCTAATTACAATGTATATTCTGTTTTCACAAATGTGTACAAATTAGAATATTATCATGAAGGTAATGTTGACAAAATTTGTGTGGTGAATGATGTTTTATATATGTTCATTTAAAGGGACATGGTCACAATTTTGGTAAAAAAAAATTTCAACGTTAACAATGCTTCAGTAATGCATTGATTTTCTAATAATTGGCAAAAAATTGAGAGTCAATCGTTGAGCGATTTACAAAGCTCACCATTCTCTGTTCTGGTCTTGCTTTTGTTTACATTTGAAAAATTCCTGGTTAAGACCTAAAATGAATGTGACAAATGCAAGGAAATGTTTATTATGTTCGAAACTAATGAGAAGATAGAAAAAAATAATTTAATATAGTGAACAAATGTAAACAAATACAAGCACGAGCGTTGTTCATATATCAAAGAGTTGTGAGTTCTATATCTTGCTTATAGCTCTACGACTGACACTGTTATAAATGCAGAACTGCAATTCTGCACCTTCGTGTAGGTTATAAAGGTATTTATAAAGATACCTTTCGATTTCATTAATTATGATAACGTCATTACAAGGAGCTTAAAAATAACTGCACGTGGCCATTTATATTAATAAATGACCGAAATGATTTCCCTTTGGCGTGCTATCTAGCAATCAATCATTTACTGATTGAATTGGGTTTTTTTAATTTAAGTCGAAAAACGGTTAATCAGTTTGAAGGACAGGGGTGAGAAGTCCACGGGAATTTTACATGACAAACAAAAATGAAATATATACGTGCGAGGTGTTTTGAAACGTTCCGAAAAGATAAAAAATGTTACATGTTTCGATTGTACACCCTCATGAATATGTCAATTTTTATTCTCTCTTTTCTTTTCAGTCAACAAGAGTGAACAGTCAGTGAAGTAAATACTGTATTTTTCTATGTACATTGATTCTTTTTTGAAAGACACACTGGTCATAATAATACTATATCTATATATGTATATTAATGTACTAGTATGTGTTTCAAAATTGACTTAAAGTGATAGAAATAACAATCTAAGACAGAGTAAAAACGATTTTTGACCTTTTCTTTCAAAATATTCAATATATGAAAAAAATTCCCACAATAACATTTCAACCATAGGATTGTGAGATATCACCGACTGACGGCCAATATTTAAAACACTGTGCAGGATTATTATGCCTGCATCAAGGTTTCATTTTTGCACGCCTTTAAGATACAGTGTCTTAAAAATCCATAGCATTTAACCACTTTTGATTGAATGTGTCTCGACTGACAGGTGAGATATTGTCCTTTACAAAGCATCTCATGGAAAAATAATAGCTCCCAGAACAAAAAGTCTATAGAATATTTTGAAAATATAAATCATATTTCCATTAGGATAAAAGTATTTCCTACAGGAATTTAATTCAAAAGGTGGTTTCCCTAAAGGAAATTAAGATTTTCTATCGGATTATAAAATCCTGTAGAAGTTTTGTTCAAATCCTATCGGAATGAAAATTCCTATAGGATGTTCTTTTATTCTGGTAGGAAATTTTCAATATCCTACGGGAAAATTGTTTTACCTTTGGGAAGATTATTTCCCCGTGAGAAATTAATTTCTAAATGCTATTATTAAACCTTGCAGGTGAGATTCATCAACAACAAACGAGTTACAAACTATTCAAACAATGGTCATGACATCTTTGAAATATGAAGCTTAGACGGATGTATAAATGCCACCTTGGCATTGACATAATTAGCGGCATATTGTTTTACTTTTACTGTAAATACCGGTGGTACAGACATGAGGAAAACACGTGGTCCTCTTACGTTGAAGTATGTACTTTGCATGATACATCTGTACCAAGATATTTATTCAGCATATTTGGACGAGTTTTAATGAAAATACACATATCTGTGAAAGAAGTGCAATCGAAATAGATAAAAGGGAAAATATCTAAGATAATATCATTCACACATTATCAAATTTTCACTCTTAAAAATTTACAGGAACAATAACTTATTTCTTCCGGGGAATGTTGACATCTTTTCTCCATTCGGATGTCACCCCGAATATCACGCACAAATTTCAACGTTATCATCCGGGTCTGTTGCAATACAAAATCTCCGTAATCATCACTTTCTTTAGCCTTGTATTAAAAGCTGGTTATAATTAGCTAAAAGGGGCGTTTTAAACGAGAAATCTTGGAAAAATTTCAAATGAGTTTTTTTTCACATATTACCAATTTTTGAACAAAACATGAAGAGACACACACTCATTCAAAACGTACAAAGTTCTAGAAAATCATACTATAGTAATTATCATTTTGAAAATATTTCCATTCTTAGCTACATGTATGCATACATGTTAGTTGTATTTTGATTATTAATTAAGGAGAAAACTTGAACAAAAAAAAACTAAATAAAGACGAAATTAAATACATAATTAAAGTAATGTAACGTTATCAAGCATACTCCATATTAAAGTGAATTTATCTAACATCATTTTAGTGGCATTTCCTTTTTTCTCTATTAAATAATATGAATATATTGAATTTTTAAGTTCACCGATAAAAAGGCTTGAGCTTTTTCTTGATTTGTAAAATATATATTTCTTTCTAACAAAATCAATAAATTAAAAATATAATTTTTTTTCTTTTGTATAAACAAACATGATTTCACACAATGGAAAATGGTCATTGAAGTGACAATAGACTGGTATAAAGTATTCCAACTGCATTCACAGTTGTTTACTCTTATTACAGTAAAAAAAAATGATCAATTGACTCAAAATCAGTGGTGCATGAATTACATCTGTTGTTGTTAGTTATTTTACAATTGAATAAATACATTTTTGTTCCTAAAATTCAGTGAAGTATTCTATATTCCAGCCAAAGCAGCTTACTGTTTTTTGTGCATTTAAAAAGTACATCATATATTGCTTTCCAACAGAATGAATCATCAAGGTTAAAAAGAGTTTTCCATTTTTCTTCGTGTTTGACATTAGTACATGTATTATAGTTACAGTGTTCTTATAACATTTTATACATCTTTGTCGCTTTTAAAAAGATTAGAAATGCATATTGATAAAATAGGCAATGTTTTATCCTATTCATTAGCATTGTTCACAAATAGACAAAGGACTCTTGTAAGTCCAAGTATAATAGTGAATGGTAAATTTACATTGAAATCATTGAGCTGGATGAACTCTTTATCTTCATTGAAAAAGTCAGATACATATATAAACCCCTTTTTATACAATACTTAAAAAGATATTGATTTTCTATCTATGTTTATCTGGGGGTTAAACCACACTGGGGTCTGTTGTATATTTCATTATCTTTGTACTATGTCAATGTATTCACTTAATGTCAGTAATGATTCTTTCAAAAAATATGTTATTAATATTTTTTTAAATATTTCTTCGGTAATCAGATCCTATCTGCAAAAATTTTGAGACTGCACTTTTTGTAATTACACCAAAAAGAGAATTCAGTAGATCATCTGTAGACTGTAAAATTCTTCTGAACCATGATAAATTAAGTGATTTGATATATGATTTCAGGTGTACCATTTGGAGTCCCCCATCAGTATATTTCTGAATTAATAATGTTCTTGACACCTTATCATTTTTTCCATTCAAAATAAATTGAAAAAATAGTTTTTCAAGTTGTGTTATCCACTGTTTAGAGGGTTTAGGCAAAGTTATAAACAGATGGGTCAATTTGGGTAATAAAAGTTTTTTTTAATGAACATCGTTTGAATCCTGAGGTTTTTATGATTATCGAGTAATTATGCAAAATGTGAACAGAGGAAAATCTCGGGACCAAGTATACAAAAAAAAATACCGATATCAAATTTTGCACTTCATTTAGAGTGCAATTTTTCTTGTAGTTTTACATTATATTCAATTAAGAAGATAAAGTACATCTACATGTAATACCTTATGTCAGCATATAGATGAATAATACACATTATAGTATAATGGATATAACGTTCCCACATTTTGTCTTAGACCCCCCCCCCCCAACCCGTCACATACACAAGGCATCAGGTGTCGTAAATTGTAGAAATGATGTTCAATACATAATACTATTATTTTGTTCAATAAGTATAATACTATTAAAATATAATACATACCATCAGTGTTACTTATTATTAAGTTATTGTTACTGTCGGACTACAGAAATAGGTGCAGCGAAGATTTTTCAAAGAATATTTGAAAGTTTGGAAGACTTTTTTTGTATAAATTTGGACGAGATGTAAGGCCAATTTTACAAGGATTTTCGTAGATATTCGCTTTTTGTGAATAAATGTCTCATTTGAAAGTCTTCGAGATATAGGTTTGTTGCTGACTGACATAAGAAATATATCAGGTTGATCAATCTCATAGACGGCGGGGCAAAGTCGAGACGTCTTTCAGATTGGTAAACCCGATATATTTCTGTAGACAGTCGGTAACAAACCTAATAAGTAAAGATATCCGGCAGTCACGTGGCATGTATAAACCAATAAAAGTGTGATATTTCAGTATGAGGAATAACAAAGTCATATGCAATCAAATCTGCCTGAAAAAACATCATCGTCTCCGACCGCCGTACGATATTGTCATTTCTTATTACGAAGAACTTGTGACATTTTAAAATGCTTGCTACACAGCGTGTCTTGAGAAAGTGACGTCAAACACATTACCAGATCTAGAGTGACGAAACCATTAGACTATATGTGAATCTTCCTACCTTCAGATTATAAAATTGTAAAATACATTTTGCATGGTTAAATAGTATATGTTGCATTTGCACAATCAAGCAGTCTTAAGGAGGTAAATTGCGTGGTCAACAAATTGATGGAAAAAAATCAGATCTACCTACAGTGGCCCTTTTAACAAAAAATCTTAGGACTAAGATAAAAAAAATTCACAACCATGAAAGTTTTCGTTTAAAAGAGATATTCATTTTTTTTTCTAAAATATCATTTACAATATTGTTAAAAGTAGAAGTAAAATAAGAGTTTTTGTGATATTTTACAGCGTAGATACTTTTTATAGAAAAGGAAATAATTGTCTTTAGTCGTAAGATTTTTAGTGAAAAGGGCCACTGAATTTTCCAAATATAATTTGTTTGTCTATAATCTATTATCTGTTTTTATTATTTATTTATTATGCTTTAGGAATGCATTTCAAAGATCGTGTGAAATTTAATTATGAGTCAGTAGACTAGTAGAGTTTAAAGCAAGATCAGAGCTTACAATTCGTTGTCATGTAAACAAGGCTTGTGCCCTGTTTTTGTTTACAGAGGTTTACATAGGTTCAATGCTAGTATACCCGTGAAAAAAATCTTTTTAAGTTAATTTGGCTATCTCCTCATTCATTTTAAGCATAAATAAACAGTTCCTAACGTTCAACACATTCATTTATGTCTAAAATTAAAATGTTAACTTCAAAATTCAAAATGTAAACAAAAGCTTTTTTTACATAACAAAGATCGAATTGTAATCTCTTTAACTCGCTTATTACTTAACGAATGACATGATTTTGGTTGCCTATTAAAAATGCCTTCCTGAAGGATTGCAAACAATAAAATCGGAAAAATGATTTTTGACCAAAATTGTTACCATGCCCCATTAAAATATGAATGTTCTCCATATCTTTTTACAAAGAACTTCTACATTAAAAATAACCAGCCCTCTTACCTTGGTGTATCTTGTGTATTCCATCAATGATCAATGGTACGATTTATAAATTATCTGTATAACTCTATACTCTAAAAACTCCGATCCATTTATTTATTTGTTTATTCATTCAAAAATCCGATAATTATAAAGAAATGAGAGAGAGAGAGAGAGAGAGAGAGAGAGAGAGAGAGAGAGAGAGAGAGAGGGGGGGGGCGGAGAGTTTATTGAATGACTTTTTAAAAACTACAGTATAAAGAAAGACAGATGTCACAGTTAACCAATGTTAACCAATGATCTCCAGAGAAGCACAAAAATAAAGTAAGTACATTTACTATAAAAGAAATTAAATCAGGCGGTAAGTTAGCTGAAGTCATTTTTACATTCACTGACTTTTTTAATACATTAGACCTTTTTGCACCGATATGTACTGTTACTGTAATGAGTACAATATCCAGTGTCATGGTTAATAGAGCGAATCCTTTAAAAATTCTCACAAGTGCAGAAAAGTTAATCAATAGCAATCACCGCTAGATGATAGGAATTATTCAATCCTTGAATAAGCTACTTCATTTCCTGTAAACAAGTTAAAATTCGACAAGCATGCATCAGATTCTTGTCCAGCCTTCTAATACTTTAAACGAGAAGTAATAATTATGAATGGCTTAATTGTTTTGTTTTTGTTTTGAAAGGGGGGGGGCTTCCGGTGTGTATGCCCGCGTTCGATAGGTCATTGACCAACCTGAACTTGGGCCGAACTTGTGTATATAAAATCAGCGATTCAGTTAGAATTTTTCATAGCTGAAATCATGATTATCTTAGAGGGATATGGAGACTGGGTATGTGTAGATTTTGTTTCTAAATTGTTTAGTCTACATCCATATATTATATACTTATTATAATGTTTTTGATGGGTGCTTGTTTTGTCTTTTATATTTATATTTCAGCTGAAATTTTTTTTTCGCATCCTTTAAAATTTTCCGTGTGATATAGAAGTTCTCAATACGTATTCATGTGTCCTGATAACTGTTTTAAGAGTATTGCAGAATTGGGACGTGTTAAATCATCCACATCTACCGCGTCCACAAACTGGGTCACAACATCTCGACATCTCACACAACAGGGTCATATCGTATCGGCTCATTGTCCTTGGTATTTAAATCATAAAGCAGCATGTGTAAACAGGAAGATCGTTTCCTGTGGAACGTGCAATATTGCAGATGTAAAATTTGTCTGCACGTAATTCTACATGTATTCATGTTTTTCGAATTTCCATCAGTAATTCTGAAATTCTGTGAACATTAATTAATCTTAGAAAACAAACAAACAATGACCTTTATGTGTTTAAAATTTGGTGTAATTTTTTAGGCTGTGTTTGTCATTTTAGACTTATTCTAACATGGTAGTCCGAACTTTCTCATTTTTCTTTAATTTGCGGTGTTTCAGGTTTAGACTGCAAAATTAATGTTCGGCGGACCGTTTATAAAGTTCTTTATAGAGTCCGAGGGCAAGATTTTTGAAAATGGTTAGTATACAATGCATGCAATATTAACATATGTAAGTAATTTATTGCATTAAGATATGTAATTTTTTTAAGTTTACTTACATAAAGTTGAATAAACGCAGTCAAATGATAAAAGAGGCAAACTTAAATTATTTATTCAAAATATTTAATTAATTTATAGAGAACCTACCTGAAACACCTACTTAGGTTTTAGTAATAAATATTTAAAATTATCTTAGATAAAATGCTATTTACCTCTGTCGTCTGTGGGGCTGCAGATAAGTATAAATAAAATTGTTTATTGAAATAAATATAAAAGTACATGCGTCATCGCGGCGAGTAAGAAGGTTCTGGATTAAGTAAACATTCGACGTGACGTCAGAGCGATACTTATAAAAATAGCACACTGCGCTACAAATTGACCAATGAAAATTGGGTTTAAAGGTAAATGTCGAGCGCAAACTAGAATGTAAATAAAAACGAGAACTCTCTGAGTGAACTCAGTTCGATGTGAGTGATCAGTGAGAATAGAGCATTTATGACTGAGGAAGGAGTAACTATAATTCCAACTAACGATCCAGTAAGTAATACATTGAATATCGATATCCGCGTTATTTAACAATAGATGTACTTGTGCGCAGTTGCTGGAAAAAATTTTGTTTACAAACATTACAACCAGCATGGGATATGTCAGTATCTGTAATGCTCATGAATGCGACCAGTGAATGAAGTTTAAACATTGAAAATATTGAAAGTGTGGTACGTGGTACTATTGCTTTTGATGATACGAAATTAAGCGAGGGAATGGTCGTCTTTAGAATAGCAATGATTGCGTAATCCAAACCATCCTACTTTCGCAGTGATGCTACGTTATTTTACTTCAGTCAGTTTGCAGCATGACCCAATTCATGTATATCTGTAAATTTAGATAAACAATATCCCAAATTATTTTTAAAAAAATGATTTATAATACCATTTTTATAATTTTAATATGAAATATTTTTATCCGATATATATATGTGTCCGTGATTATATCCGATATTTTATGCATTTGTTAAGCTGAGTGTGTAACTTGGGAATTTTGTTGTTTTGCCTATTTTGAGAGGGTCAAATTTCTAGAAAGTTCTTTTGACGTTTGCGTTTTTCGTCACGTGTACCTTGGAATGCGTTGAGTGAAATCACGTGTGATCAAATAAGATGTATAAAAATAATGTCATTGTGTACATTTGTCCCATTTAGAGTAAGGACTTGACTAACGAAAGACACACATATTGTGTAAAAGAAAAAAAAATTGCATTTAATAAATTTTATTTTGGATTCGAGACGTACATAACATGTCTCTGGAGGTACTTTTTAAAAATATATATATACAGTGTTGTATATGCTTAAATTTGTAAAATGTTGGGTTGGTTAAAGTATGAAAACATGCAATTTTAACATGATTGTTTTTCAGGATATGAAGAAGTTGACATCTGATCGGCCGCAGAGGCGAAGTGGTAGGGGCAGGCCAGGACGGCGAGGAAACAAAGTGGATGTGAAAGTGAAACTAGAAAGAAGCCGCCAGAGTGCACGCGAGTGCCGCGCGCGGAAAAAATTGAGATACCAGTATCTTGAGGATTTAGTCTCAAATAGGGAGCAGGCCATTTTTAAACTCCGGGAGGAACTTGAGTCGGTAAGTACTATTAACAGACATTATCAATAGAAAACGGCTGACTGTGACAAGAAATTTTTGCAAAGTTTCAATAAGAATGGCTGCATTATCCCCCTTAGAAATGTAGTGCACTTGCACTGCCTATCGAAATCATTGACCCAATGAACTAAAAAGCAAAAGGATAAGCAGTTGTAACGTGCAATGACCCAATAAACGGACATTTACAGGAGGGTGAATTGTTTGGTTTAAGTTTACCTGAAAAGCAGACGTCATTATTGTTATACATGTACATGTATTGATTATATAGCAAAGATTCTAGAATCTTCGAAAATTTTGAACAGATTTTGTACAAAATCTGTCATAATGATCTATCCATTAGTTTAGAGGCATTCTACTGTATGTTGGAATATTCCTCTTGTGTTGAATGGTTTTTGCTAAGAGTCCTTTGATTAGTCTGTAAGAATTGTCTACCTTGTACAAGGTTAAGTTGTGCTGTTGTTATATCATTGTCAAAGTGTGAGCTATTTTACTGATAGTGAAAGTGTTCTCCCCTACACTCAGTCAAAATAGTCAACAGTAGAAATTGTCTGACTGGGAGGGAGAATGTGCATCTATTATGATATAGCTACATTGACTCAATTATACCAATTGACAGCTATCAAAAACAATTGTTTATTTAGAACCATTTTAACAAGAGCTTGGGTTTTTGGTATTTGAGTCAAAAAAAGATGTGATGTAGGCCTGTCTGTTTCATTGCTGGCCACTCAGCCATGGCTCTTTGAAATCAACAAGATTATTCTGGACTTTAAGTAAAGACTACGCAATCTTGCATATTTTGCTTAACACCAGCATCATTTTTTACTTGTTTTGAAACATATAGATACTCATACTGAAAGTCCAAGGTCTTGTTAAAGATGATTATATTATAGATGTGTGAGAGAGTGTGAATGTATCGGCTAATGTATAGACATACTCTCTCAGTAAAAAAAATTTTTAAATCGCTACAGTTTGTGATACTTAGTGGGGTATAGGCATGTGAATTAGACCCTGCAAGTTTGTAATACAATACTAAGAATGGATTTAGAGGGGTGCGGTCTGAACTTCAGGGCATCTTGAATATTCAGATGTATTTACATATGTATAATTTATTGGATATGGTCTCAGCCCAGCCCCCATTCAAACACACACACATCACTACCACCCACCCCACTACCCTGGCAAACACTATCATTCCCTGGAACCCCCAGCCGTGTCCCCTCCCACTGGATAAATTTTTGGATCTGCTCATGTTGGCATTCACCTATCTGATAGCTGTCAATTTTTTTTTTCCTATTATATGTTTCTACTCTGTTAACCTCAAGACACCATTTCATTGCCTTCTTCCAACTCAAATTTTTGGTTCATGGATTTTTTATTTGTTGATATGATTGGTTGTTTAATTTACTGAAAAACAGTTGGTTCCAACAGGAATATAAACATCAGAATAATTTTCTTTTTATTTTATTGGGAGAGGACAATAACAGCTGTGTTTTGATGGTTTCTAGAGTATTACTATCTCCTGTAAAAAAAAAGTTCAATATTAGTTTTTGGTCAAGGTTTACAGTGCACAGTTATGTAAAATATAGCAAGTGAGTTGTACAAAACTGACCCGAAGAATTGGAGGCACTGGGATATAAATGGTTAAACTGCCAGAAAGGAAACACGTAGACTTAAGATTTACTATCCTTCATAAATCGTATATCCCTGATATTTAGTATATAGGGATTCTTAGCTGATCAGAAGCTAAATTATCTTGTTATTTACTGTCTTTAGTACAAACAGTACTGCGTTGATCTTGACCAAGGAAAACTTCCAGAGCAATTATTGAAAGATCTTGCAAATGTGATGAAGAAAGGGGAAAACTCTGGCGCACCATTTATTCCCACGACCACACCAGATGTTGGGACAGTCATAACTAATGGCTATGAACATGAAGTGTGCAGAGAGACATTCTATCAACAAAATGGCACAGAATCAGGATGTAGTGTTCCATCTACAGAAAAATGCAGTTCGTACCCATACTACCCGCATTCCAGTGGAGATTGCAGTGTCACATACTCCAGCTACCTAAACCCATTACCACAGCCTAGCCATTATCATTATCCACAACAACAACATCATCATCATCATCACCATCCAAATCCATCTGGAAAAGGAGGATCAGCAATAATGGACAATCCAGCACCTCATCTTGCACGCAACTCTATAGCTTTAGGAAGTACTCTAACAACCTGTGGAAATCCAGTCGTCACTTCATCTCAGCACACTCTCAGTCTGATGAACCAAACTGGAGGAAACACGTCTTTCTTGTCTATGCTTCG
The DNA here is from genome assembly GCF_963853765.1 of Magallana gigas. Taxonomy (NCBI): domain Eukaryota; kingdom Metazoa; phylum Mollusca; class Bivalvia; order Ostreida; family Ostreidae; genus Magallana; species Magallana gigas. Next base: position 8,006,600 of record NC_088855.1, on the reverse strand, counting down.
CGACTCAACTGCCATGGAAATGGGGACTGAGGCTTTGATGGATCTAGGATATTCAAAAGCCTCTAATGTTAGTAATGGTGCATCAAAATCTATAGACTGGCCAGCTAATGGAGATCCAGAGTCTGTTGCTGTTCACACAAAAGTTCCAGGTGTGCCACAGCTTCCTACAATTCTTGAAGAGATGTAAATTCAGTGGAGTGTGCTTCCTTGTAATGTTAGTGATTAGTTTAATATCAACCTAATACCTCACTGTGCGAACATTTGAACCTCCAAAGTGAATTGGCTTCACATGGATATTTGCACGATATCCATGTATCGGTAAAGACAATTCAGATGGAAATCCAGTATCAAAATTGAGACATTTTTTAATGAAATTTTGAATGGAAAGTGGTGTTCACCCTTAATAAGTGATGAAATTCTCATTGGATATTTATTTTATAACAACAGACATTGCGTAGATCGCTGTCTGCAGACACAGTTACTAAGCAGATTCAACGCCAGACAGACTAATTGTTATATACAATAACTTATAAGGTTTAAATTGAGTTAGCATTGGTTTATGTAGGGACAATTTTACATATTTATTTGCCATGTAATTAAGAGAATTTTTCTAGATTTTATGTGAGAACAGAGATGTTATGTAACAGAATACTCCAATTAGTGTGTCGTGTAAAAAGACACAACTGCACAATTGCTTGTGTGTGGATATTAAAATATTAATAGTTCTAGTCATTGGGGGCATTAGAGAAACGGGAATTCTGCAGAAGCTGGTACATTTGTATTGAATGTTGATAGTTCTAATCCAATGACTAGAGAAAATCTATTTTTGAGTAGAAAAAAGCAAAAACAACACAAAAAAGAAAAAAACTAGGAACAAAAAGCTTAAGGAGAATTATTATCAGTCGGAAATTGAGAGCTAGTTCATGTGTTATATGCAAATGGACAGTTTCTTAGCTATTTGTAACTTGTAATGTTGCTCATATATATTTATATAGTTATATAGTCAAATGTCTAATTTATTTTATCCATGCGGGCATGGTATTCTAGTTGATGATGTGGTTACTTCCTTTTAGTATGTGGTGTCTGATAAATATTTATTCAACTCGGTGAACACTATTATCTTAAAAGTTTGTCTAATATTTTGAATTAAATTATACATTTAGGGCAAATTGATGTATATTTTTATATATTTACTTTTTGCTATTTTGTTGCATTTCGATAATAAAATTTATTTACAAAAAAAGAATGAAGTTAATTGTTCTTTTTTTAATTACATGGTAAGGTAAAAAGGTCTTAAAAAGTGCATGGTTAGGTTTAAGAATTCATGAATGGGTGTAGATGTACTAACAAACTTAATAAAATAACTTAATTGGAGGTATGACATGATGGTTAAATTCAATGAAAAAAGCGTTTGGGGAGAAGATTTAAGTTAGTCCTAATTCCCCATTTGGGCATCCATTGTATTAAACGAAATGTTTGATATTTTAAAGTATTACAATATTGAACTTTTTTTCAGTACAAACATCATTGTTCCAATGTTGATGATACTGGCCTCGTTTCGGATGAACTTGTTGAAAAATTAATGACATGGGAAGCTGAATACCAGAGGGGCAAGACCTTGGATGAAACTGATGTCTGTAGTGATCATATGAGGAGCCCAGAGTGTGTCATCAAAGAGGAAAACATGTCAGACTGATGTCCCCTTGATTCCATTAATTGATATGCATTTTTTTTATCTCCTTCTATATATATTGGTCATATAGACATGGGATTCAACACAGATAAATGGACTTTTGCTGTGATTGTAGATGATCAGGCAAGACATTCCACAGCAAACCTGAGAAAAGCACCAATGATTTCAATTCGTCCAGTAGATTTTGATGCCTGTTGTGTTTTGTATGTGTTGGAATTTGTTTTATTTTTTTTTTAACAATTTTTTTTTTACTTTACAGAGAATTGGTCTTATTCCACTGTCAATGTACAATTGTAAATACACCAGATTGCTGATTTGTAAATTGTTGTGTAGTTGTTAATTTATTGTGAAATGACAAACAATGGCAGTTGACAGAGCACCTGCTGATGCCTGATAATAGTAGATAATTCTGTAAGAATAGGATGTGTGTATCAATTTTCTGGTACATGTCGAAACATATATGATTGTTCTCCAACCTTATCACAGTTATATATCTGATTATTTTTGTAAAATCAAGAATGTGTTCAAATTAAAGTTAATTAACAAAAATCCACTTCAAGTGATACATGTATATTTAAATGTTTGCAACCACTTCCTAATGATCCTTTTGAATTTTAAGATTTAGGAAGAGTATATCCTCTCTCCAAACGTTTTATACTACAATATCAACATGGCAGAATCAAAGATAAATAATCAAAGCAGTATATCGAAAAAATAATCAGCATGTCAAAAGGGGGAAATGAGGAAGGAATGACTCATATGGAGAATATTCTTTAAAAAAATTATCCTTAAAATAATTTTTAGGTGGTTTTTTATTTAATGAATCATTCCCTACACTGCAGATATTCAACTCTGTTCAGAGACTGAAGTGCTGTATATCTATAATGTTTTGACATTTACTGATTTGTCACAAGTTTATGATGGTCCCATTTTAAGATTTTTTAAAACCCTTTATGTAAAGGGCGTGTCATTTTTTCCTTATGTTTCATTATCTTTTTATCTTTTTTTTTCTCCATATGAGTGAGAACTGGTGTGTTTTGTCCATGAAAATGTCCTCGGCCCCTGTGATAAAACAGTTACGTTGTCCTTTTGTCAAAAGTTCATGATCTGATGTTTTCTCTTTAATTCGTTCAAACTTTATATGTAGCATTAACTACTGCCACAGTATTTTTTTTTAAACAAAAGCATCCATATGCACATATTTTCATTGTAAAATTTCATACTGGAATCATTAATTCATTTTCATTGATTTACCACATCAAGTGATCATCAATTACTGTTTAGATCTACTTTTGTATCATTCCTTGAATCATGTGCAGAACCGTTTTGTTAAAAATGTTTTGATAAATTTAGAACGACCCGTTTGTATGGAATCGTCCTCTTGCTAATAATTCCAACGATTCCATACGTGATTTCTATGCAGTTGCATATTACATGCTCTTTTGAAATGAAAGGACATACTGTTTCTCAAATATGGGATGGTATGTCCATGAATTAAGCTTGGAACTAACACTAGATTGAAAGTAGAAAGCTTTATTAAAAAGAATGGTCATGCTAAATAGATGACAGCTATTGTGATGTCGCAGAAATAATTATTATCAGATTCATGAATATTTTTTTTTAAGTTTTAAAATAAATTTTCAAAGCCCGATCAATTTTTTGAGAGCCATTTGCTCGATCGACATTCTCATTATCTATACATTCGATGTAATATATTGTCATCAGAGAGCATTAGCTTGATTGGTTAGGGATGATGGCGAAAGGTTACCATTTTTACCGGCTTGCTAAACATCCTTAAAGATTTGACAAGCTACCACGTTTCCTATATAAGCCACATTATTGATGATGTCACGACGCACGAGGTTCCTTTGGCTACTCGTGTTCTCCAGGTCATGTTGTGTCGCATAACACAAGGTTCCGTTGGGCTATTCATGTTCCCCAGGTCTTTTTTTTAGCAGAATGCTGTGATAACTGTGATAGAAATCTGTTTAAATAAGACATTTATTTAAAAGAGGACACTTTTTTCTTTCTGATATACAATTCCAAAAATATTGTTATCCAGTATTACTGTTATGAAAATCCGTGCAATAATTTTTTGTACATATTCTTCTGTTATGTAAAAATTGATTGATGATAATCAAATCTCTGTTATTTGTATATTGTTATGGCGAAAACTTGCTAGACAAAATAAAATCTAAAAACCTCAATTTGCTTTCTTTTCTTCTGATTAAGGTGAGCCTTCTTAAGGAAGTGCGATGTAATATTCGTTTATTATCTGGAAACAGTTTCCTGTTTTCTACAGGCAGTCCGATCTTTATCTCTATTATCTGACAAAAGTTTTGACACAACTAGCAATATTCAACAGAAGGTAAGAACAAATTATAGTGAATGAAAAGTATATCTGTAGTTAAATGTTATTCAAATTTCATTAAAGAAGAAGAAAAAATAGTAGAGCTGTACATGTGTAGACTATATAGCTATGAGACGAGATGGCTGTGTTTTCACACTACACAAAGGTAACAGTGAAGCAAGCCGATCCTTCTAATGGGAAAGGTAGCAATAAATATACTTGATCCTTTTATCGTTGAACTTGTTATTCAGAAGATTTATTAATATACTGCTATGTAAAAGAAAATATTTTGATATAAATTTATTGTATGTAAAAGAAAATATTTTAAAACAAAGTGAGTCGGAATAATGTTAATATCACATTTTACATGTAGTATAAAGTTGTACCTCTAAGAAGCATTATGTTTTGCATTAATTTTTGCTACGAACCACTGCGTACATTCTAAAGAGCCAACTTGGAAGGAATACTACAAACGATAACAAATATATCAGAATATTTTTTATCAAAAGACATTACATTGGGCAAACTAATGATACTTACATGTATAGTTACATAACCAGAAGAAAATTAGTGTCAGCCGACGTGTGGTCAATTTTTGTTTAACTATAGTCACTGCTTTATCTTGGCTAAGATTCTTTTAAACCAATTACTCCAGTATGTGCTGGTGACATTTAGCATAACAGTTTTACAAACGTTTACTTTTAATTTAACAAATATGTTATTATTCAAATACAGTAAGTACACACATGTAATAGAATTGGACATCAGGCTATGCCTATTTTAGTCCTCTCCCCAGGATTAAAGTTACAACTGATATTTCAATTACATTTTATTTTAATTATATAAAAATGAATAGGTATAAAATACAATACGTTCATAATATAATGTAAAACATGTTCTTGCAGCATTTAAGAAGTTGGAATTCATATAGGATTAAGAGCAGAGAAAGAAAAATAAGAACCAAAAATAATGGAAGAAAATAATAACAAAACGTTTACTTTTAAGGGCGCAAAGTTGATAAATGGAACGGCTACTGGTTGTAGTGGTCTTTGTCGTAAAGAGTATAGTCGAGACCTGGGCTTCTTGCCCTGTCGTTCACCAGGCGGACATCCGGGTCCTAGAAGTCCGTCTTCAACCCCATCCTGTCCCCCAACAACAGACCACTTATGTTTGTCAACAGTTTCAGGTGAAACTTTGTAATAGATAGTAAAAAATCTTGTATTTCTTTAATTTGAAAAAAAAAACCAAAGTACATGTACTTACACGTTTTAATTTCTCACGTCTGGTTAAGTCAATACCATTTGATGAATATTTTTTTTTTAAATCGCAGATTGCAATTAGTTTTATTACTATAAAAAAAATTAAGCATGGAAAGTTTCTTATCTTTTTGTTTAATAACATGCATTTATACTACTATAATCAACAGGTTCCCGATCTTGAGACGTATCACGCCGTAGCATTCGAACCTTTAATCGGGAATGAGGATGCTGTTCATCACATGCTGCTGTTTGGGTGTGACCATGACTTAGGCACAGAAGTTGGTATTTACCCTTCCTATAATTTTACTTTTGAGGTCACCCGAGTCACTCGGGTGACCTATTGCAATTGGCTTTCGTCCGTCGTCATGCGTCGTCCATTTTTACATTTTTAACCTCTTGAAAAAATTTACAAGCCTAGGCCGATTGTTACGATTTGTGGTTTGAACCATTTCTAGGATAAGGATTGTTATTATCCAACAATCCCCGGGCCTCATTGACGGGGTCAAATATGCAAAAAGGCCAAACTTTCAAAAATCTGTTCTACTCCCACGCAAGTGAAAACAAAACTAAATGTTTAGTATTGATGTCAATGGAGCCAAAAGATTTTTTGATAGAAGGCCCATGGCTCAGGGGTTAGTCCCTAGGGGGCCAATATGGCCATATAGTGAATATGTTTTAAATCTTAAAAAAAATCTTCCTCTCTACTCCCAAATTGTGATGTCCACGAGGCCCTGTACCTAAATTTTGAAATTTGTAGCCCTTAAAGGGACATTGTCAAGATTTTGGTCAAATTCAATTTACTGTTTTTGTTATTTACAATGCTTAAGGAATATTTTCTAATAATGACGTGAAATTTGAGAGTCAGGCGTAGAGTTATGAACAAGATACAATGCTCACAATTCTTTGTCATGTTAACAAGGCTCGTGCCCTGTATTTGGTTACATATGTTCAATAAACCCGTAAAAATCTTTTTCAAGTTGTTTTGTCTATCTTCTTATTCATTTTAAGCATAAATAAACAGTTCCTAACGTTTACTTCATTCAATTTAGGTCTAAAACTGGAATTTTTTCTTCAACATTCAAAATGTAAACAAAATTTTGTTTACATAGCAAAGAATTGTAAACTTTGTAACTCGCTTATAACTCAACGAATGACACTCAAATTTTGGTTGCCTTGCTGATGCACTGTAAACTTTAAAATCGGCAAAATAATTTTTGACCAAAATTATTACCATATCCGCTTTAATCAGGGGTTCAGGCCCTATGGCGGGGTAAATATGCTTGATTAAATCTTATAAAATCTTCTCCACGTTCACGGTAGCGGGAGAAAAACTAAATGCATGGTTATGATGTCCATGAAACCCCCTGCCTAAATTGTAAAAGTCATGGCCTTAGGGTCAGGAGTTCAGGTCCTTGAATAGGGCCAATATGGCCACATAGTGAAAATGTGTAAAATATTACAGTATTTTCTTCTGTACTTTCACAGTCTTGAGAAACTAAATGCATTGTTACTATGTCCATAATGTACTCTTCTCAAATTGTGAAATTAACAGCCCATGTAGCAGGGGTTCCGGCTTTTTTTTTTTTTGCGAAGGGGGTGAAAAATATAGTTATAAAATGAACATTTTTTAAGATCACTTGAGTCACTCGGACATCTTTTTGCTTTAATAACATTAACATCAAATAATTAAAGCGGTATAGTAAGAGTCATCATATGACTTCCTACTCAATTGTTTTTATAGTTAACACATTCTTTGTCACTGTCACTGACTCACTGTATCTTTTATCATGTAAAAGTTTGCAATGCAATACATGCAGGAATTGAATATGTTGTTGATTGCCAAAAGTAGTCTGATTGTGTCGGAAAGTATGCATTAAGTTATGATTTTAAACACTTCGATAAATTCACATACATGTAGGAAAAATAGAACTATACGAGATGTCATGTGTAAACTACAATGTGCAATTCAAGTACTTTACAATATGAAAACTCCTTCAAAATTCTTAGCTAATCGTCTTTCTTTAGGACATCCATGCATGTGGTGGCTTAGATACTTCTTGCAGTGCCTGGCTCTCTCAGTATTCTCTTGGTGTAAGAGGACCGATCTGTTTACCAAACGATGTTGGTGCTAGGTTTGGAAAAGACTCTTTTACGAAATTGCTTTTGCAAGTTCACTGGAATAATAAAAATTTGGCTGCAAACATTACAGGTAATTGGCGTATACTAAATTCTGAATGGCTCTCTCATTTTCAAATTGCACGGGTTTTGGATATTGAAGACATACTTGAATTTTTATTGATTTTATGTTTACCAATTAGTAATTTATACGATATTGTATTGAAAGATGACAGCGGATTTCGAATTTATTATACGACCCGACTGAGACAGCATGACCTTGGGAATGTCCAAATTGGTCAAAACCAAATTGCGATACAGCCGCTATCTGAAACCACAATAAAGGGGAGTTGTAGTTCCAGCTGTACCAGGATGTTACCCCATTCAATCTATCTTACAAGGACATACATTCATATGCACTATTTAGGTCAGTAAATATTTCCCTCTAAGCCATATATAGATATGAAGCTATATTTATCTACCCCATTCTACCCCATTTACCCCATTCAATCTATCTTACAAGGACATACATTCATATGCACTATTTAGGTCAGTAAACATTTCCCTCTAAGCCATATATAGATATGAAGCTATATTTATCTACGTACTTCATTGGTTTAAATAATCACATGGTTATTGTGCAACAATAGAAAATTCTAGGGAATTTAAACCTACCCGGCTTTTAATAAGCAGGTCATCTATCGAATGACACATTTACCTTTAATTTCTAGAACGCAGTCTTCTTTTTAACCATTTTTTATGTCAGGACAGATTTAATGCCGTAGATGATAAGCCCTATCTTAACCAGTACTAGTATGCCTTTGTCACGTTCATTCTGAGTAAACTATATTATTGTTCACCTCTAAATCATTGATTTGAAAGGCATAAATGGAAGACTAGAAGTTTACAGAAATGGAAGTCTTAAGACTTTGGTAGCTAAAGATGCTGATTATGTCTATGATACATCCCCCATTCATGAACATGGAACTCCGGTGGAAATTCTACCTGGTATGTAAGATTACGGTACAAAGAGAGACAACTCTTGTAAAAACTTACTGATTAAATTTTGGGCATTAAAGTACGTTTTTCGTTATGCAATGAAACGTTAGCAAAAATAATACCATTAATGTATTGACATTGAAAAGCATTTTTCTAAAATGTATTTAAAAACATACCATAATCTCAAAGAGACCATAAGAGGGGTTGGCTAAGTACCAATGTAAAAAGAATATAGGTTTATTTAGTCGTTAGACTAACTTTTTTATACTGATATGAGACCATAATGAATGACCAAATTATCTTCGGATTTTTTCCCGTTTTCCCCGATTAAGACAGATAGCACACGGCGGATGTAATCGATCATCAGAGGATGCTGTTTTGTGTTTTTCCTTTGGACTTTTAATATTGAACACTGTTCGTTATCACATGTCATGTGAAAATAAAGACCATAGTTTGAAAATTAGATGAGGAAACAAGGTTTTATATCACAGAAGATTGGCGATAAGGCAGGTAAAATGCCTATATTAGGATGGATAAAAAACTGAAAAACAAAAATATCAACAAATCTTATAATTCTATTAGATAAAAATGTTCTAAAATATGCATAATTTGTAACCCGTAAATAGGTGCAATATTTGTAATATATTGATTAAAACAGATTTTTTGTTATTATGTTATTGAGGTTTAGAGAACAACGAACAAATTTCAATCAAGAAATACTTTTGAGTGTTGACACACCATGTGTTAGAAATGCAAATTGGAATACTTACAATTGATCGCTTTAGGAAAATAATACAAAGTCCATAAATTCATGGTAAAAATTAGATATAGCATTTAAAAGAAACATTTTGTTGTGACTAAAATGACTCAATGGTTAAAAGCACCAGAGCTTTTGCAGCTTTATGAAACTAGTATTTTTGGGGTAAGGGCTCGATACCACCAAAACTTAAGGCCATTTTTTAAAAATTAAATTATTAAGACTGAAGTTAAATTTGAGCTTTTGTAAAATTGTAATATATTGTAATATGTTATCAACAATAGATTTTGATGAAAAAAGATACCTTATTTGAATTTGTATTTCACGATGAAACCAATGGGCATTTGCGCCATATTAATTCCCCATCCCCATTTTATATTCATTAAAACTTCCTGGATATCAGAAATGGTATACAATGAAGTTAGGGGAAATGTTTAAATTTTACATGATAAAATAAAAATTGATAAATAATAATAAATATGATATTACATGTTTATATAGAAAAATTGTTTGAATATTCAGAGGGAAATCACAAAGGGAATTTTAAAATAAAATTGACTCGAACTTTACGTGCATTGTGATTGTAGATTTCAGGTATTTGGCTATTTGAATGAAACACAATTTTTAGGAATTGATAACTTTCACGAAAAAAGTAAGGTAATTACACGAAGGTTCAAAGGTACTATGAAATAAACCAATGCCTTTAACTTTTAAAATGTTGGCCTTGACGTTTTTGTTCTCCTAAAATAAATATTTACTTCACATAAATGTGGAAGTGAAAATTTTACACATTCTTATTGTATGACAGAATTATAGCCATTTGCTAAGTCGTTATTGAAATTTTGGGAATTAAGGATTAATTTCATAATTGTATACCACCGTTAAAATAAACATTTTCAGAAATGAAAAGAAGATATTATTATTATCAATGGATTGTTTATGAAGATAAATTGCATTGAAAGAAATCTTAACGTCACTTTCAATAAAATGTTTCCAGGTTATAACACTTTCTCCATTTAATGAGTGAAATTTTGAACATTCTATTTACCTGCAATTTCAGGTGAAGAAATCAAACTTACATGCACGTTCAACTCACGTGACGGACACAGGAAGAAAGACAACATGGTGTATTTTGGCGAAGGATCAGAGGTTTACAAAACGTCTTTAATTGTCAAAAATCACAAAATAAAAAAATAATGTTCAGAGACGTCCACATTGCACACATATTCTTGATTATGAATGAAAAATATAAAACTAAATGAAACGTGTAAGGAAAAACTTACCTTGACATCATGAACAAAACATGATGTAAAAATGCCATAGACGTTACTATAAGCTGTTCTTGCCACTGTTTTAACATCATAGATCAGTAAGAAATTGATATTTTCTTTCCAAAATATTATTGATACACTGTATATACAATGAGAGTGATGTCCGATTTTTAGATTAAATAATTTATCGGAGATACAATAATAATAAGAATTTATAATTCTGACAGTCTTGAGTGAAATCAGGAAGTTATTCCCTGAAGAGAACAGAATTGAATCGGGCATTATGTAATTCCAAGAAATCTTATTTATCAATGTACATGAATCGAAGTTATTTAAACGGACTATCCCTCCTCCCTTTTTTTCTTTTAATCTACATAAATCAAATAATTTGTGCTTTGCTGAGTATAATTTTAGAGTAAAGATAAATAAAAATGGTATGTTTAGTACGTATAGTTCTGAAAGAAGGAGTAAGATAGATATTTTTATTGAGTATTGCATGCTAAAAATTAGTATCAAATCATATCTAGTCCTTTAGGGAAAAAATTTATGAATATACCCTCACCCTATATTATACGTACTGGTCAATAGCAACTTACGCATGATGTTATCAGTCATTTATGATACTTACTGATATAATTAAGATACACCAAGATTTTATTATCTTATGATTGGGTTTGGATATGCATGATTTTGCAACATATATATTGAAATGTATCGATACATGCATATGGTGGTTATTTAACTTTGTTTGTGTAGGACAATCATCACATTCTGTTTATATTTTTTCTGTTTCATGCTTTTTTTTTATTATCATATGATTTCCCGTACTGTGTCCATATAGTACACACTCAAGTTGTTTGTCAAATTGACTCTGTTCTCTGAAAACCATCATCAATCAATTGACAATCATCACATTCTGTGTATATTTTTTCTATTTCATGCTTCATCCTCTGAAAACCTTTTTTAATGTCTGTTTCAGGCTGAGATGTGTTATGCCTTCGTGTCCTACTTTCCGAGAATACGTGGATTTGATCAATGTATTCAAATGGGTCATATAGATATCAATTGTTAATACATGTATATGAATAAAGAACGGAGAGACAGTGAAAATGTCTAAATGGTGTGCATTTCAAATCGTTTATTGTCCATACATTCCACATTTTTTTATTTCTTCTTGATTAGCCTTTCATACATTTTAACTTCTACTCTTTGCCAATATATTTTCTTGAACAAAAACTGAGTCTGCACACAATTAACATACATTTAAAACTTTAAATATAGTTTTTTTAATTTATGATTATTTTACCACTGATTTGCTTTCAGAATATTTTTATCGTTGAATTTAGTGTGTATATATATATATATATATATATATATATATATATATATATATATATATATATATATATATATATATATCTATATATCTATATATATGAAATTTGGCAAATGAGTTCGTTTTTTGGACAAGCGTTCATAAATTCAAGCTATTTTGGTTTTCCAAGAAACACTTTGTTCGCGTTTTTGGTTTATGTTTAAAAACTGTTCAATCCAGTGTCAATTGCCTTATACCCCTATATTCATCTTTCGGGGTATCATTGACATGTGTGATACGACATTTTTTTCCAATTTTTGTTTGTCTTTGGGAATTTTTGGTTCTGTCGGTCTGTATTCTTTTCACATGACCTAACATTATAAGTAGACCTGTATACAGTATTTGAAAGAGAAGTCATATAATTCTGTGTTCACTTTTTAAGTGGTTAAGATGCAACATGTTACCTCAGAACTTCGAAGCATGTTTTAACAGTTGCTTTATAATGAATTGCAACATAGACTTAAGCAAAACATCAAGAATACAAAAGAATCAAAGTGAAATTTGATAAGCATTGATGTGAAAGCAATAAAGTGATATACATGTGTAAATGTACTGAAAAATAAAGAAGTAAGCCAAATATGAATAAATACAAGATACAGTGACTTTTGACGGTGATTATTTTCCATATTAATCAAGAAAATGTTTCTGATAAAGAAGTGGTTTATCAAGATGAAATGATGCTAGAAAAAGCAAGGTTATAGAATTGTTCGTACAGTATTGATCACTTAAAGCTGAACACCGCTCGTAAATAGGCACCGTCACACAGATACCTGGTATATAAACCCTTCGATTTCGTTACACCCAATTGCACACCTGAACCTCGTGGCCGACATGTAGTATTCCTTTCGTGGTCTTTAGATTTTATGCATTTTTTTCTTATCTTATGTTCATTTTCTGTTCGTAAATAATGCATTGACCAATTTATTTGATGTTAGTATTCTCCTGGCTTCAAAAAGTGCGTAAAATTTGATAATTTCATCGCGACCGGGTAACACGGCGAGGCAAAATGTACGTCCACACAGGTGAGACCTCTACAGCGAAGTACTTTGAACTGTTTAGAGGTCTGTCCCTTATATAAGGGTTGTAGGGAGAGCAGTGATTAAAGAGAAATATGGCGGACAGTGCCTATTTATGAGCGGTGTTCAGCTTTAACAGTTTAAATATATTTTAAGTTATCGTTATCCATGCATATGTGCAGATTGTTGCAGGACATTAGATTTAATAAGTTTAAAAAGCATGGTCACGATTTTCGTCAAAATTTATTTTACTAGTTTTATAGTTGCTTTAGTAATGCATTTCTAATGATCAATTAAAATTTGAGTATCATTCAAAGAGCTATGCAAAGCTTACTATTCTGTGTAATGTAAACAAAGTTCATGCTATGTTTTTGTTTACATTGGTTCAATATACTGGTAAAAGCTCGTTAAGCTGGTATATCTGCTAATTCGTATTGAAATAATAATGCAGTTCGTAGCGTCTAAATCTGGGATTGTCTTTACACCATTCCAAATGTAAACAAAACCTTTGTTTATATGAAGAAGAATTGTGAGTTCTGTATATCGCTTATAACTCGACCAATGGCATTAAAATTTTGGTTAATATTATAATTGCCTTATTGAAGCATTGTAAACATTAAAAACGGAAAAACTATTTTTGACAAAAATAGTGATTATGCCCCTTCAGGTGGCACGAGACAGGTTTTGTTTTTAGCTCCCCTGAGGTTGAAGTGAGCTTTTCTGATTACCTGTTGTTCGTCTGTCTGTCCGTCTTCTTCTCGAAAACCAATACACAAAAATACCAATATTTACACCAAAGCTTGTTGATATAGTGAAGATTGTAAATTGTAAAAATCGTGACCCTCAGATCAAAACTAGGGCCTCGGGCGGGGTTTAAAGTTTAACATAGAAATACGTAGGAAAAATGTTAAAAAAATTTCTTCTCACGAACCACTGCACCAGGAATGCCAATGCTTACACAAAATCTTGTATATATAGTTAAGATTCTAATTTATAACTAGATGCTGTCATTAGACAGTAATACCCGCACCAAGTGTTTGCCCCTAAATAACACTGTTTAGTACCAGTTTAATTAAAAATAAAGGCCACCTGCAAGTTCTGGTAATACATTTAAAAATCATAATTTTCATAACTGAAGGATGAGATCCCTTCCCATATGATAATACCCATAAGCAGCACTTAATGTGCAATTTGGGTTGAACTGTTTGCATGTGAATTATAAGGTAATCAATAATCTTAACATTTCACGTCATAGAAAGTATAATGGTCTTTATGATTATTACAAACAAAATTAAAGTATGCCCTCTCTTCGCGGCGGTTGTAGGCTTTAGATTTGCTTCTGTGTGCCTACATGTACATAATCATGTGCACGGATTTAGATAAGGGATGGGAGTGAGGAGTCCAGACCCTCCCCCCCCCCCATGAAAATTCATTTATATCAATAGTAAAATTACCAAAAATACATCTCCGACTCCAATGCCCTTACAGTTAATTGCTCTAACCCATTGCGCTTCAATGTAAGGTAACATTATTTTGGGGGAAAATGTTATATCTAAACTTTATTGTTTTTTTTCAATAGGAAGTATACATCACAATATGCAGGTGTCCTGCACCATCGTAAAGCTGTTATTTACCTAATAAAATAGTGCAAGGGGTTTTGAAGAATAGGTCATAAAAATAAATGCATGTTACAAATAACTGATCTTTGCCTTAAGTTACGTACACAACACAGGTCTACAGGTCTCAATAGACATTGCATAACATTTCTTTTGTGATGATCAGCTATAGGGATTCATATTGTGCTCTAATTGGATTATCATTACGAAGTTCACCAATATAGGTAAGCATAATACATGTATAGTAGCACAATGAGACACCGGTAAGTGTAGAGATTTAATTATCATTTTTGGGAGTTGATTTTAATCAACTCTCCTATGCAGTTACTCAGCCAAACCGAAAGTGAAACAGTGTTTGGACCTCAGCACAAATCATTGCTGCTGACAATTTAAGACTTAGTTCTTGAAAATAATTGACAAATTCGATGTAATGTATGCTAAAGCATTGTTTTTCAAGGAAACTTATTTATTAATACCTTGAATATAGTCAAATTTTAGATAGTAAGAACAAATATATATATTTTTGTAGTCGTATGTATTCCTACGCCAGAGTTCAATATAGTCTTGTTCAACTAGACCCTCGGCTGTCTCCGTAAATTCTTGTCGGAGATTTACGGTGTCAGCCGAGCGTTTGGTTGAACGAGACAAGAGTTCAATATTGCTTGGATCCATACAATTTTCAAGAAACATTTCTACTACTGAAACATAGTTTGATTGAATTAATTTTATCTTTAAATATTATTGAAAGGGGCATGGTCACAATTTTTGTCAAATTTTTTATTTTTATGTTTTTATTATTTACAATGTTTAAGAAATGCATTTCTAATGATCAAATTAAATTTGAGAGTCATTCGTAGAGTTATAAGCAAGATACACGGCTCACAATTCTTTGTCATGTAAACAAGGCTCGTGCCCTGTTTTGTTTACATAGTTTAAAATACCAGTAAAAATCTTTTTCTTGCTTATTTGTCTGTCTTTTTATTTATTTTAAGCATAGATAAACAGTTCCTTACGTTTGACACATTCGTTTTAGGTGTAAAACCGAAATGTTTACTTCAACGTTCAAAATGTAAACAAACGCTTTGTTTACATACCGAAGAATATTAAGCTCTGTAACTCGCTTATAACTCAACAAATGACACTCAAATTTCGGTTGCCTATTGAAAATGCCTTTCTGAAGCATTGTAGATATCAAAATCGGAAAAATAATTTTTGACCAAAATCGTGACCATGTCCCTTTAACATGATTCATATGGGGGTTTCTCGACATTCTTGTCGAAAAAGTCCAAAAATTCATACTATAAAAATGTGCGTAATTCAAATTAGAAACTACATGTACTTGTCATGCCAAGTAACATATCATTGATTTTAAAATAAATAAACATCGACAAAAGCAACTCCCGTCAGTTCTTCAGTACTTTAATTATATGAGCTATAATTGGAAGGAAGGGGTCATTCTTTCTTAATGTATTATAAAGCATCAAATACAATGTAGGCCATGACCCAATGGGATTGCTCTGACCCCATTAAACAGGAAAATACAAAATATCTTCTTATGTCAGTATGATGCATCAAATAGTGTAAAGTACATGACTCCCAGATGTTGTCTTTAACCCCCCCCCCCCCTTATGAAATAGGAAATTATGATACACTGAATATCAAATGATTTAAAATTTGCTACTGTACACATGTACGAATGTAAGAAGACTGAATCTTTAGAACCAGGTTTGATTGGGGCAGAGTGGGGTTGATATGGAGTATAAACATTTATAATTTGAATCATTTATTGTTATTAATTTTAACTTGTTGATGAATATTAGTTATTGATCCCAAGGTAGAAATATGACTTCTGATCATATCTCAGTAGATCATTTGTCAATTATGCAAGGTGTAAATGTAATTTTTTAAACAGAGTAACATTTTTTACCTGTTTAGAACATTTTTAGACCCCAAATTATATTTTGATTTTAATAGATCATTCGACAATGAAGAAAAATGTAAATGTAAGGTTATTTTCATTTTAAGCAAAAATAAATGCTTAAAAAGTTTTTTAAATTTCATATTATCTATTGTTTGAGGAGGAATACATGCTCGGATCAGAAAATTTTCCAGGAGGAAGGGGGGGGCGTGACAGTTTATATTTGAGTTTGTTTGGGGGATTGAGGTTCCAAGTCATACATATTTGACACTTTTTTGATGTAATTTTAAATAAGTCATCCTGACCCCCTTAGAATCAGAAATTGTCAATTATCTTATTGATGTTTGATGATCCTATCTCTAGTTAATCTTTATTATTAAGTCTCCCAAATGAAATTTGGAGACATTGTTTTTGTACGGTTTTATATTACATGTATTCTTCTTCTTCTTTTTCTTCTTTCCCGCTCTGAAACTGTTTCTCAGAGATGGCTGAACAAATTGTACAAAACTCTAGAATACAATAAGCCTACATATCTAGTTGTGCACCCTGGTTGGATTTTTCTCATTTGGGGCAAGACAACCACTTTTCGGGGGGGGGGGGGGGGGTCAAAAGCACTGAACTATATTGGAAGAATCGTAGACTCTATTGTAAATATTATTAGGTTAGTTACTGACTCACTACGGAAATATATTAAGTTGATCAATCTCATAGATGGCGAAGTGTTTTGTTTTCCCGAGGACTATCAAGCGACATATTTATTTACAAATAGCGATGATCTACGCAAAGCCATGTACACGATGCCTAACATCTCGACCAATTTAACTCATTTAAATTCAAAATTTTCAATCTCACCTTTCAAATACTCTTAAAAAATCTTTGCTTCACCCATGTTTACTTACAATGTTTTGTTGCTATTCAATTTTAAATGTTTTCTCCCTTTCCTCTGCAGAGATTTGAGCAAATTTCGACGCTGCAATTTTGTTCTGCTCCAGACAAGACAATGTGACGTCAATATTCTAAGGGCAACTACTCTAATTTTAAAGAATTTCAAAGGGCAACTACTCCAAATACTTTAAGAACTTACGGCATGTGGTTTATGTATTAAATGCTTTGAAATGTCGAAATGAGTAAGTGAAGTGTCGACAAATTACGGCCATATTGCCTAATTTTATTTCTCACAGAACAAATAAAGAGATATATGAGGCAATCATGTGCTATGTTTAAACCAATGAAAATGGGGGGGGGGGGGTCGTGACCCCCCTCGAACAGGAAGTGCACGAATATCTCGAAAACGGTTGAGATCCCGACCCCTTAACCATATATATTCTTGATCCTAAAAGGGCATCACACGGTATGTAGGTAAAGGGCCTACGAGTAAAATTTAATTGTTTAAAAACCGTAATGCACATCTATGGAACAGTCCCGATCATGATGTGTCTATCCATTAAATCATAAGAGGAGTTCTAGGATCTATGCATATTTTTTTTTAGTGATAAACGTCAATTTTTTGCTACTATTTGGCTCCCTGGATGAAATTTAAATTTTTGAAACCTTATTGCACATTTATAGGACAGCCTTAATTATATCCCAAGAGATGTCGAAGTTACTCCAAAAGTTGTAAGAGAAGTTCTGGGAACCATACTTTTTTTGCAAGAAACGTCATTGTGTTGCTCACTGATCCCCTAAATAAAAAATAAAATTCTGGAACCTGATCACTCTTCAATTTGACACCCCCAATCATCAGAAGATCATTTGACTCCTGCAAAAAAAATGACGTTTTTGAAACCAGTTTTTTTTTTGTAAAAAAAAAAAAACAACAAAAAACCCGTCATTTTTCAGCCATTTAAATACCCCCAGGACAAAATTGAAAATTTCGAAACCTTATTGCGCATCTTTAGGATACCCTGTAATAGATTCCAAGGGATGATTTGTCTACCATTGAAAATGTAAGAGGAGTTCGATGAAGAAGGTTTTTATGGAAAAAACGTCATTTTTTATCAATTATTTGACCCCCAGGACTACCAGAGAATTTTTGAAACTTTTTTTACAAAACAACATGATACCCCAAATCAAACTCCAAGAGTTCAGTTTGCTTGTTTATAAGATGAAAGAGCAGTTTGAGAAAGTAATTAAAACGTGACAGACGCACGGACGGATGGACGGAACAGGGTAACAACAATATACCCGAACTTTCTTAAGAAAGTGCGGGTATAAAAATTGTGACCTTCGGACCAAACCTGGGGTCCCAAGCGGGGTTCAAAATTTAACATAGAAATACGTTGGGAAAATGTTTAAAAATTTTCTTCTTACGAACTACTGCACCAGAAATGCCATTGTTTACACAAAAGCTAGTATATATAAATAAAATATGGTGGCCATCGGACAAAAATAGGGCCCGAGCAGGGGTTCAAAGTTTAAAATATATAGAAAAAATGTTTTAAAATCTTCTCAAGAACTACAATGCTTCAATTTGTGAGATTACTTTGCGAGCATCCTTAAATGATGTAGATTCTAAATCAATAGAGCTATGACCACCAGGCTAATACTGGGGCCCTAAGAGAGGTTCAAAGTTTAACATAGAAATATATATTATGGAAATGTTTAAAAAATTTCTTTCGAGAACTACAAAGCTACAGTTTGTGAGGTTACAATGCAAGCATCCTAAGATAGTGTAAATTCTAAATTGTTAAACCACGGACCAATACTGGAGCCCCGGAAAAGGGTTCCAAGATTAAAATAGAAATAGCATGTGCTACGAAATAGAAAGTTACAAGGAACTACTGTTCGAGTGAGCGATGGGGCGCATGGGTCTCTTGTTTTTAAAAGTGTTTCAAGTACATTAAATTGTTATGTTACCTTTTAGAAGAGTTGATAATAGATATTTTTTATCTATTTATTCGATTCATTTGCACACACTTGAAGTAAATATATTATGTAAGAATTAATTGACACTATTTTTGTTATTCATTCAAATTCATTCAAAAATGGACATTTTTCTAATGGGAAATATAGAGAGACACTTTGAAAAATGAATGATGAAAATATTTTGTTTGTTTAAGCATGTGTGCAATGGTTTTAGAAAGAAAAACTGTATGAAAACAAACCATCTAATGCTAAAAATGCGGAAATAGTAAAAAAAATGTCATTTTTATGATGCCATATTTCGAAATTGTGGCCACTAGTATCAAAATGAAAATAATGAAATAAATTCAGATGTTTTATCTGAACAAAGAATTCTAGGGGCCATTTTAGGCTAAAATCATTTTAAGTCCTCAGTCACAGGCAACCGACTTAATATATTTTCTCTTAAGAAAAAATATGTACCCCTTACTAAATAATACACAAGGTACACATTTCCACTGTCTTGGATTTATTTCAAACTGTCACATCAGGTGAAAGTTTTGCTTGAAAGTCATCGATACAATTATTCTGCAATCATATCTGTCTTCCGTTCGTTCCTTCAACACCAAAGCTTACAACCGATTCAACCAGAACGGTGCATTACACCAGTCTGTACTTTATAAAAATCACTTCTTGAATTTGGCATCTACTGCCTTAACTTCCCCCTGATGTGACAGTTTGAAATAAATCCAAGATGGCGGTGATATGTCAATTAGTGCCTATAATTATCCTATCAATACAATAAAAATCATTGATAATACCACTTTATTAAACATTTAATTTTGTGGAGAAACTCAGCAACGAGATACACAATAATTGGTAACCAACAAATATTGATGATACATGTACAACTGAATGTACATGTACCCTGGGTTTTTTTAATAAGCTCTTGATCTAATGGTGATAGTTGAATGGATTTTAACAAAATGTTTTTGTTTTACTTTTTAAGAATTGATCCCGAATTACAAGACAGAATTTTTGATGCAGGCATTATGTATGGATCAGAGAAAGCGTGGACGTTTGTGAAAAGCAAATACTTGACTGTATTAGTACCTTCAAAGCGGTCACAACTGATGAAAGCTTTGGCAAAGTCTAGGGACGACTCTCTGTTTAGCAGGTACATACAGTATTTACTACATATAAATGCTTTTCAGTGGTATACAGAATAAAGACCATAAAATAAATTGTATTTAAAGAGCTAGCTGCCACTGAAAGCATTTGCACTTAAATAATTTATCTCTAAAATTATAAGCAAACAAAATGCAGACGACATTAAATGTAATTGGTGATGAAACCAGTGCTCAGATATGATAAGTTTACTACTAAGCCGACCTTCACAGTATGATGCACGAAGCAAAAACTAATGTAGAATTTTATTTAAATGAGAACATCTGGTAAATCGGTCATGAGTGCAATCTTTTTTACTCTGTGATAGTATACAATAATAAAGCTTCATTTCACATTACATTATATACATATTATATGACATGATTGACTATAAACTATAGCTGGTGCTTAGTTATGATCAGTCTAGTAATAAGCCAACCTTTCACAGTATGATGCTAAAAGCAAAAAAAAAAATGTAAAATTTTATTTAAATATTTACATAACATGATTGACAATAAACTATTAGGACCATAATGACATACATGTAATATCTC
The DNA here is from genome assembly GCF_963853765.1 of Magallana gigas. Taxonomy (NCBI): domain Eukaryota; kingdom Metazoa; phylum Mollusca; class Bivalvia; order Ostreida; family Ostreidae; genus Magallana; species Magallana gigas. Next base: position 7,985,669 of record NC_088855.1, on the reverse strand, counting down.
TAAATGATGTGTTTGACATTCAAAATATTTCTAACCTTTAGATATACTAGTCTAAAGCATTATACTTTTTTTCAACAGATTTTATAAAGAATTGTTATTAAAATCATTATGGAACAAGCACACGCACTTGTATGTTTTAATAGCAGAAGTTTATATCAATGATTTATGTGTTTTATTTATATCTGCATTACACTTTGGACAATAAAATCATTAAACAACAAGAAACTTTAAACCAACTTTTACTCGCAATCACGTTATTTTGCGATTTATCGGAGATAAACTGGTTCCCGATGACTTTTTCGTGACCTCGCTTTTTCCACACTCCTTTGATATTAAAGGGGCATGGTCACGATTTTGGTCAAAAATTATTTTTTCGATTTAAATGTTTGCAATGCTTCAGTAAGGCATTTTAAAAACCAAAATTTCAGGTCATTTGTTGAGTTATAAGCGAGTTACAGAGCTTACAATTCTTCGTTATGTAAACAAAGCTTTTGTTTTCATTTTGAATGTTGAAGTGAAAAGTCTAGTTTTAAACACAAAAGGAAATTGTTAATCGTTAGAAACTCTTAATTCATGCTTAAAATGAATAAGATAGAGAAATCAGTTTGAAAAAGATTTTTACTGGGATATTGAACCTACAGACCCTGAACGTGCTACTACACCAGTTGCACGGTTCGGTTCGTTACGCTTTTGGAACGGTACGGTTCGCTTTGTGAACGGTACGGTTCGCTTTGTGAACGGAACGGTTCGCTTCTTGCACGGAACGGTACGGTTCGTTTTAGAGGTGTAGTAGCACGTTTCAGAGTCATATAAGTAAACAAAAACAGGACACGTGCCTTGTTTACATGACGAAGAATTATAAGCCCTGTAACTCGCTTATAACTCAACAAATGACACTCAAAATTCATTTGATCATTAGAAACGCATTTATAAAGCATTGTATATAATAAAAACAGAGAAATAAAATTTGACCAAAATCGTGACCATGCCTTTTAAACCCATACGGTAAAGACTAGTTCTTGGCGAGAAATATTCGCGACAAAGACGCTCTAAAAAAAATCTCGCAAATATTTCTCGCACACGAATTAAAGTTGGCTTACAGTACACCTACTTTTCACGTTAGTTTACCTTCCATCTGTAACTTGCAATTTCACTGTATAAAGTCAACAACAGTCATAGCCGCATGTTTCGCATTTGACTTCTGTTTCACATGTACATGTACTTACATTGTAACATTAGGGGCCTAAATACCAATTTCAACAAGGGATATCCCTCTAACTAATAATAGTTTTTAAAAATCATTTCATGAATTTTAGCAATACTCATATCCCTTCAAGTACAGCAACTCTCAATTTTACAAAAATATTGACCGGGAATTGTCTCTTGCTACCTTAGAACAATTAAACGTTTGAACTCTTAAAATGTCAATGTAAAGTTCATGACAAATCAGAAAAGCTGAGCGTGACTAAGAATGTCAAGTTAACTAAACATGTGTTAGATTACGTAACAACTCCGTAAAACAAAATGTTATCGAGAAAAAATCTGAAAAAGTTTTGTAGCGGTTTTGTTTTGTTTTTTATCTATATCAAAGATTCAAACAAAATATTATTTTACTGAAACTTTGTTAAAGTATGTTTTATTCCACAATATAACTCAAACAATTGATATAATTTCGAAATCTATTTTTATGCCATACCATACAAGTTAAATATACTTGGTACGACTAATATTCCTTTGAAGAAATCAGATACCGATAATACCAGAAGTGTGCAAACAATACTAGACTCATCAATACACAAGGCTAAATAAAGGTGCTATTTACTGTGCTGACAACATTTATCATGCATCTGGACAGCAATTAAAGACAGAAATCTTGATTAACAACACCAAATAAAATTTTTATAGACCATCGAACATATTGGCGCTGATGTCACGGGCAGCCTCCTTCCGTCTGTTAAATTTGTGCATTCCGCATTGAGACACCAACCATCGCTCCCAAATGCTTAGTCAGGCTTGTAATGGCAGCCCGGATTTAGAAGAAAATTTTAAAGACGGGATCGAAGTGTGGGATGGGAGACATGGTTAAAGTAAGAAAAAAATTCAATGGGACGACAGAAGACAGGGGACGGACGACAAAAAAAGGTAATATTAGGATAACCTTAGGATATTGAAAATCTTATATGCACAAAAAACAGTTAATCCTTCTTTTTTTCATGAATGTTTTATTAAGATTAAATTGACCAGATTTTCATTTATAATATCGTTGGAATTAAAGACAAGAACACATATAAAAATTATGTGAACTGTGTATTTAAATTATTTTTAAAAATTTGAGTAAAAATTTGGCCAACAGTCTGAATTTTTTAAGTATGAAATGCAATCATTTCTGATCTGATATGATTTCATGATGTAAAACATCAAAAAATGATTTTTTTCCCCCCTATTCACTTTTTATATAAATATATAATTCTACAAATTACCTTAAAGATCTTAAAATGCGTTAAGACTTAAAATTACTTTTCTAATCTTGATCACTCGATAATAATGTTGCATTCATTTTTCATGATTGAAAAAATTGTATATGTCTATCGCTCGTTTATCCTAAAAATAAAGGACTATTTTTAAACTCACTTCATCTTAGACCATCTTAAGGCATATCGTAAGACCTCTCTAAGACACAATGTTCAAGTTTATTCAGATTTCATAATGATTCGTTGTCAGTATAACAATTAAAGCTATATGGAGTTAAAGCGTTTAATTGCTGACCATAGCGCTCGAAAGAAAGTTGCGCTTTATTAGATAAGAAATCAAGACCAACGTATTTACTTCCGAAATAATTAGTAAACTTGATCACATAAAAAAGGTTTAAATTGTTGAATTGTAAATTTGGTCATAATTTAAGTGATTGGATAAGTTACAATAAAGGCCCCCAGATACACGTGTGTCTGGAGCAGTGGCTTCGTTAGTTTACCTGTTTACCTGTGTCATTGTCTATGATCACTCGTTTGTGAAAGGATATAATTATGTAATCAAAAAATGATTAATGAACAAAAATCTGCCCATGCAAGCGTTTTAAGATATCGTATTCATCGGTAAAAAGGCGAGGAGAATAGCAAATTTTAAAACCCTTTAAAAGGAAATCTGACTAATAAAATAACTACGGATACAAATGTCTAAATCTACAATACTTAAAATGATATAGGTCTGATGTTTTGACGTATCTTATGTGAAAATTAGCAATAACATTTTAATGAATGTGTTACTAATGTGGATTTTGATCCACCGGCCCAGTGACGATTATTCATTACATGATTGTATATTCGCGTCGATTTTGTGTGACACATTATATGTTTATACGCATGCGTAAAAAAAAGTTCCTGAAATCATCACCCATTTTAAGTATCGGTGAGCCATAGTCACGTTAATTAGAATTGGAATTCTCCGACAAATAAATTCAAACACCCGTACACTTAGTTATAAGATACAAAATCGAACTCATGAACATGTTACTCCAGGGTGGGGTGGGAGAGGGTGGGGATTTTTAAAGCCAAGGAAGAGGAGTCGTATCTGTGCAATTGAAATTGTTTCGATATCAAGAATGTTTACCAGTGCAGGTAAATGTAGACAATTGTGGATATGTACACATGTTTATGTACATCATTATATATATATATATATATATATATATATATATATATATATATATATATATATATATATATATATATATATATATATATATATATATATATATATATAATTATCATATTGACTTATATAGCGCAAAAATACATGTAGTTTCTATGCGCTGTACACTGTGTTAATAAAAGGGGATCGTGCTTAAAATGCTATGTTAGAAATACTTTTAAAATATTAGTAGAGTGATGATCAAACAACAGAAGCTTATCTAAACATAATTAAAGGTACATACGTAGACTTTACATACTACTCGTCTATGTTTTCATTGATTTTGATTTGAGTCTCATCAACTGCTAGTGTTCCCATTTATCAAATAAACGTAGATAATTTTTTTAAACATTAAAGGGGCATGGTCACGATTTTGGTCAAAAATTATTTTTTCGATTTTAATGTTAAAAATGCTTCAGTAAGGCATTTTATAATAGGCAACCAAAATTTCAGTGTCATTTGTTGAGTTATAAGCAAGTTACAGAGCTTACAATTCCTCGCTATGTAAACAAAGCTTTTGTTTACATTTTGAACGTTGAAGTGAAAATTCCAGTTTTAGACGTAAAACGAATGTGTTAATCGTTATGAACTGTTTATCTATACTTAAAATGAATCAGAATATAGACAAATCATCTTGAAAAAGATTTTTAATGGTATATTGAACCTATGTAAACAAAAACAGGGCACGAGCCTTGTTTACATGACGAAGAATTGTGAGCCCTGTATCTTGCTTAAAACTCATCGACAGGCACCCAAATTTCATTTGATCATTAGAAATACATTCCTAAAGCATTGTAAATAATAAAAACAGAAAAATAAAATTTGACCAAAATCGTGACCATACCCCTTTAATATAATATATTAATGTCGCACAATAATTAGTTACATTTTTATTATCAATATGTCATTTCATTTCGATAAGGTATAATTCGCCGCTTATTATAAACTACAAAAGGTTCATTCAGATCTAGAAATAGTTAACAAAATTTAAGATAGAAAATCGTCTGAAAATTTCTTACTGTTACATTATCCATTTGCGGATCTAAATGCGGGGGGGGGGGGGGGGGGTGGCGGTCGGGTCGGGGTGTATGAAATTCAAACTTATAAACTTCACAAAGTAAAGTTACTAAAAATGGGCATCGGACACCTCCTCCCAGCAATAAAAATACGAACCCTTGTAAGCGAACGTAAATAATTCATCCATATATTTGAGAATATTTTTAAGAGTCAAATAAAACTAAAGCAGATAGGTATAGCTAGGTATATTAGGTCACGCAGTTTAGAATTGCTGTATCTTCACATAACACCCACATTATTGTGCATATAGTCTTTGTGCTTATTCAGGAACATGCCCACATGTTTCATCAATATCTTTTTTTACATCAACGAGCTCGTATTAAAATTTCAATTGGACTATATCAGGAAAAAGAACACGACAGCTTTGAACTTAAAATAACTTTAGGACTCTAGAAACCTACAAAAATTGTTATAATAATCGTGTAAATAAATATGACATCATGTTTTTCCTACTCAGTCCTCACAATCTGTTGTACAGGTAAGTGTATGAATTTTTACTGGTTATCCTTTGAAATTCCGTTGGAGTTTTTCGTTCCATTTGTCATTGCAACTTACATGCACACGAATTATTAACTGTAGTAAGAGCAAATATATACAGTAACTATGAACGTCAAAAGTCTTCTGCACTTTTAAACGGATAAATTCATATACCATAAAGTTCAAACCAAGAAGTATAGAAGTAAAGCACTTTCCAGGCATTGATGATCTTATTGGATATCATGTTATGCACAGAATTTATAACAAAGCAATTCGTCGCTTACATAGGTTTGGACCGCCTATTCTTCACTAGCAATCATAATAAATAAAGACAACCATGGCGACTTTCATTATGATCAATAAAGACACAAATGTTACGAATTTTATGTAGCAAAAATTAACTTTAAAATGATGGAGATTCTTAAAATGTTCACTATATGATCTATACTGTTATTCAATTTCAACCTAACATTGTAAACATAATGTTTCTAATCAAAGCACATCCAGTAATTTTTAATCTTTTGCGTCAAAAATTACGTAACCTATGTTTAGTGGGCTAGCCGGAAGGTTTCATTTAATAGAGCGTGAGAAACCTACCAAAAAATTATACAAACAACCGTGAAAATTTATCAAATTAAATAAAATGTCTTTATTTCATCAAAACGCACTAATTAGCAAACGCAATGGACTCTGTGGAATTCCGCAAAAGAGGAAAGGAAATGGTGGACTTTATAGCTAACTACATGGACACAATCGCAGAGCGAAGGGTCACCGCAGAAGTAGATCCAGGATATCTGAGAAACCGACTCCCTGGAAAGCCTCCGAGGACAGGGGATAAGTTTGAGGACATCATGAATGATGTCGAGAGAGCAATTATGCCGGGTGTGAGTACAGCAACAAAATAAAGTTAATGTATGCCTTTGGGTTAAAACATTGCTAAAGATATTTAAATAAATAAAAACTGTTATTGTTGCTTAAATCTCAATGCCAAAATACAATTATTTCGGATAAATCGTTTGTTTAAAAAAACACGTCACATATTTCTATCAAAGAAGGCAGTATCTCAAATATATAACCTTATCATGTTGTGTTCGCTTAAAACGTGTAGTTTATTCAAGCATTGAATTCTCATTTTTTGGATGGCGTCGGTCATTACACACCAAGCGGTGCAAACAAATTGAATACCGCGCGTTAGCTACGTATGATAATTTGTTTGCACCGTTTGGTGTGTCATAGGACCGACGACATCCAAAAATAATCATTCAATGCTTATATTTATATTCATAATGATGTTTATTTTTATGAAATGTGTGTGTTTTGTCGCTGCAAAATCATTATATACGCCCTTTGTCAGGGATATGAAACATACGTGGAACAGCCACATTAACATGCTATTTATCTCGCTTCCGTAAGTAAAAATATAGTGCCAGCAACTTTGTAGAGAATAATCCTTTTTGTTAAGGAGTAGATATGATTTCATGATTATTTTTCAAAAGTACATATCAAATTGTTATTGTAAGATTAAACGTTTCATTTATTCTTACAAAAAAAGAACAGAAAACACGTGGAGACGTTTATGTTTGTGCACATGGGGCATGAATTATCAAAGTGTATTCGTCGCAGATTTCCAGTGCAGAGATTAGGGAAAATATACACTGAATGTAAATATTGGAAAATGAACAAAGAAAAATGAATATATAGTTACAAACATAATTCAAAAAACATAATATCAAAAGTATTAAAGGTACAACATTTATATATTTTCCCCATCGATGTCAGATTTAACAGCATCCCGATGAAAAAAAAATTCTTCAAAAGAGAGTTATTCCCTTTTCATTCCGAATTTCATTAACCTGTTTCAAACAATCTTGGATGCTCTAAAATATTAATTGACAATGTAAAAAATATGTGAATGTTTTATACGTTAATAACTCAAATCAATGTATTGGTTTAAAACGATGAAGAGGTGTGTATAATTTACTGATAGTAAATATACAAAGGAAAATAGCAATAGCTACATGTACAATAATATGTTACTAATGCTTAGCAATTTTAAGAAAATTTCATAAACGTCTTACAATTTTGTATCATTAAAAGGTGCGACTGCAACGCTTAATGATAAAGTTTGTAGTATCATTAGCGGTTATATAGTGTATATATTTGATTGTTTCATTAAGCGTAAGGGCTGCTGTACATTTGTGACGCCTAATGATACATTTCTAACATTTTAGCAGCGATACAACATTAACTGATGGCGGTGTTAACGGTTAATGCAATATCTTATATCATAAGACATTGCAATTGCAATGCTTAATGATATTTATATAATGAAATGGCGTAGTATCATTAACGGTTGCTACAAATGCATTTTATTGTTCAAAATCAGCCCAACTTACAAAAGCAGACATGATCTCTACCCAGAAAAACGGATTTCCTCCTAAATCATTTTATCTAAATTTCCTGTAAGAAGTATTTTTGGTGTAAAAATTGACACCGATACAATTAAAGCTGCTTGGTCCGATTTTTTTGTAATTACAGTATCAAATTTTTTTTCATACAAATCATTTATCTTAGAAAGTTATGGACTTTCTCCTATTTACACCAGCAGAATCAGTCTCCTTTCAAAGTTAGAAATATTGAAAGTAAATAAAAAAAATTTCTCTTTGGGCAAACGAAAAAACAAACCAAAATGCATCACGGGAATGTTTAGAAAAGGAAACCGCTTGGTTTCGTCCCCCGAATGATTGGGGTTTTTCAACCCGTATGCTATGCATCGATTGTAAAGAAAGCAGACTTTAGAAATATTAGCGAACAAAACCTACACATGTTTATTTGTAATTTGTCTGATCATTTCGACCTTTATTTAAAGCGGTGTCAAATTCGTAATACAACCATACCCGTCTCGTCGTCAGGGGTGAAATTTAACATGAGGCGAAATAATGCGGTACCTTTTAATGTCGTTTGTTTTGTTAGCAAATTTTGTACGTATCTTTCTTCATTGAAATTTGGCATAATTGACGGGTAAAACTACTGCAATGTCTATTATTATACATATACTAAGCATAGCCATCGTTTAAAAGCGTGCATAAAATTTGATATAAAATCGGACCAAGCAGCTTTAATAAAATAGTACAGACCTTGTTTACTCTCTCTCTCTCTCTCTCTCTCTCTCTCTCTCTATATATATATATATATATGTACTCACTTTTTTTAAAAATTGAAATCAAAAAACAATATAAACATTATTTATGTGATAGAAATATTACTTGTTGAAATATCTGTCAGATCACCCATTGGCAACACCCGAATTTCCACGCCTATTTTCCCGCGGGTAACTCCTATCCCTCCATCCTTGGTGACATGCTTTCGAACGCCATTGGCTGCGTAGGCTTCTCATGGGTAGGACCTATTTAGCATGTAATTCGTTTGTATTCCATTTACTAATTTAGCCTTTTGATTTCCCATTATATGAACACCTGAAAGTAACACATTTGAACATGATACATGTTTCCATTTTGCAGGCAGCAAGCCCCGCCTGCACAGAGTTGGAAACACTCGTTTTGGACTGGATTGGTACTCAGACTTAAAGATATTTAATTTCTAAAATGTATAAATTCATATATGTTTCAAAATAAACTATTCTAAGGATCGTAAGAGCATCACATTTTAAAGAATAATGATATCTCATATCAATCTGATTCGCTTAACATTGATTGTATATATACGCTTTTCTCTTGGAATGTTGTTCCATCAAAATTAAATCAAAAATATGATCAGCCCTTATATTTAAAATATACGTGTTTGTTGATTGATGGGTACATTGAGAATTTAACAATAAAACAAAAAACATGAAATTTATAAATTCATAAAACAATTGTAGGAAAAACGATCGGTCTGCCGAAACAGTTTTTGCATGAAGAAGGGACAGGTGGAGGAGTAATACAGGTACTTTTTGATTTTTTCAAATCTCAATCAACATCTAAATCTTCATCAATTTGATATTGCTGTATGTTGCGTCACACTTCTAAACCTTCAGACACACGATCAGTGTAATTCTAGGTACAGGTCAGTGTAATTCTAGGTACAGGTCAGTGTAATTCTAGGTAGAGGTTATAAGTTCAAAAATGGAAAGGGAGCTTAGTAATGACAAATATTTATGTTTATTTAAGTAGTTAAAAAAGTGTGGTTACATAAAAAAAAAAATCCCATTTTCTTTAAAACAAAAATTTAACTATGGCTTTTTAGCTCACCTGAGCCAAACGCTCAAGTGAGCTTTTCTGATCACAATTTGTCCGTTGTCTGTCGTTGTCGTCGTTGTTGTAAACTTTTCACATTTTCATCTTTTTCTCAAGAACTACTGGGCAGGTTTCAACCAAATTTGGCACAAAGCACCACTAGGTGATCAAGTTTAACATAGGAATATATAGTGAAAATCTTTAAAAATCTTCTTTTTAAAAAACTATTAGGCCAGAAAAGCTCAAATTAAAATGGGAGCATCCTCAGATAGTGTAGATTCAAGTTTGTTTAAATCATGGTCCCCGGGGGTAGGGTGGGGCCACAATTTGGGGATCAAGTTTTAAATAGGAATATATAGAGAAAATCTTTAAAAATCTTCTTCTCAAAACCTTTTTGGACAGAAAAGCTCAAATTAAAGTGGAAGCATTCTCAGGTAGTGTAGATTCAAGTTTGTTTAAATCATTGTCCCTGGTGGTATGGTGGGGTCACAATGGGGGAATCAAGTTTTACATAGGAATATATAGAGAAAATCTTTTAAAATCTTCTTCTCAAAAACTATTAAGCCAGGAAAGCTCAAATTAAAATGAAAGCATCCTCAGGTAGTGTAGATTCAAATTTGTTCAAATCATGGTCCCCGGGGGTAGTGTGGGGCCACAATTGGGGGATCATGTTTTACATAGGAATATACAGAGAAAATCTTTAAAAATCATCTTCTCAAAAACTATTAGGCCAAAAAAGCTGAAATTAAAATTGAAGCATCCTCAGGTAGTGTAGATTCAATATTGTTCAAATCATGGTCCCCAGGGGTAGGATGGGGCCCCAATTGGGGGATCAAGTTTTACATAGGATTATAAAGAGAAAATCTTTAAAAAAATTCTTCTCAAAACCTTTTTGGACAGAAAAGCTCAAATTAAAGTGGAAGCATTCTCAGGTAGTGTAGATTCAAGTTTGTTTAAATCATTGTCCCTGGTGGTATGGTGGGGTCACAATGGGGGAATCAAGTTTTACATAGGAATATAAATAGATAATCTTTAAAAATCATCTTCTCAAAAACTATTAAGCCAGGAAAGCTCAAATTAAAATAGAAGCATCCTCAGGTAGTGTAGATTCAAGTTTGTTCAAATCATGGTCCCCGGGGGTAGTGTGGGGTCATAATTGGGGGATCATGTTTTACATAGGAATATATAGAGAAAATCTTTAAAAATCATCTTCTCAAAAACTATTAGGCCAGAAAAGCTCAAATTAAAATGGAAGCATCCTCAGGTAGTGTAGATTCAATATTGTTCAAATTATGGTCCCCGGGGGTAGAGTGGGGACAGAATATAGGGATCAAGTTTTACATAGGAATATATAGAAAAAATGTTTAAAAATCTTCTTCTCAAAAACTATTAGACCAGAAAAGGTCAAATTAAAATGGAAGCATCCTCAGGTAGTGTAGATTCAAGTTTGTTCAAATCATAGTCCTTGGGGGTAGGGTGGGGCCACAATGGGTGGATCAAGTTTTACATAGGAATATACACAGAAAATCTTTAAAAATCATCTTCTTAAAAAAACTATTAGACCAGAAAAGGTCAAATTAAAATGGAAGCATCCTCAGGTAGTGTAGATTCAAGTTTATTCAAATCATAGTCCTTGGGGGTAGGGTGGGGCCACAATGGGGGGATCAAGTTTTACATAGGAATATATACAGAAAATCTTTTAAAATCATCTTCTCAAAAACTATTATGGCAGGAAAGCTCAAATTTGAGTGGAAGCATCCTCAGGTAGTGTAGATTCAATTTTGTTAAAATCATGGTTTCCACGCGGGTAGGGTGGGGTCACAATTGGGGGATCAAGTTTTACATAGCAATATTTAGAGAAAATCTTTAAAAATCTTCTTCTCAAAACTATTAGGCCAGGAAAGCCCAAATTTGAGTGGAAGCATCCCCAGATCGTATATATAGCTTCAAGTTTGTTTAAATAATAGTCCAGGGGTAGGGTGAGGCCACAATGAGGGATGAATTTTTACATAGGAATATATAGAGAAAATCTTTAAAAATCTTATTTTTAAAGGTCATATCAAACGATTTTAACACTATGATTTTCTTTCATAAATATAAAGCTTGGTATAAACAAATGTTAAAATACGTGAAGTGAGATTTTTTTGCTTTGCATTACTGAGAAATAACCGTGAAAACTCAGCACCTGAAAAAATTCTTCCCCGCTTATCGTTCTTGATTTTGTGGATTTATGACGTCACATCGACCCACTGATGTAAACAATGCATCAAACTAGTGTAATTTTACAGTAGTTTATCGATTTGATTTTAGTAATTTTTGCATATAGGAACGTGTCTTTCTTTTCAAATGAGATCATTTTATTTCGTAATACAGATGACTTATAGTTTCGTTAATGAATAAATCTAATATCAGCTTCTCACCAGAGTAAAATCATGATGAAGATCCCAGACTGCATTGAAAATTTAACGAAAGAAATGCTCCAAACATTAACAGCTGATTGATGAATTATCCTGATCCTTTTGAAATAGAAACATCATTTTCTTCTTCGATACGGATAATGATTGAGCTACATTTAAAGGGAATTAAAGCATTTTAATTCGTTTGATTAATTTTGTCACATAAAAAAGTATAAGGCAGGCCAATGAAAATGTTTGAGGCATTGTGTACATAGTTTGTATTTAAAAGCTGCTGTAAAATACCGCAAAATAATTCTTAAATTTTATTTCAAAATAATATTAATTTCTGACTTATTGATATATAAATGTAGCAATATCAGGCTTTAGAAAATACTTTGTGTACACGTGTATTAACGTTTTATTAAATTAGATCGCGGAAATATGGCATTTAAGGATTAAGGGTGAAATAAATCGGTTGTTTGATAAAAACAGTTGTGAACGAATGTAAAGATAATCAACAGATTTTATTAAGAACAAGCATCAATGATAATAAAAGAACGAAAGAAAAAATTGCGGAAGAAAGTGAGATAGAAGGGATCTGTGAGTAAACACCGCATATGTATGTACATGTTGTAAAATCAAAACACCGCACATACAAGTACACGTTTCAAAATCAAAACATACATTTGAAGAAATTTTTCTTACTAAAAATAATTAAATGGTAACATATTTGTGAATTTGAAATCGAAACAAACAGTATAACCGTGAAGCGAATGACACCACGAGGCCTACATGTATAATTTGTTAAAAAAATTATTAATAAATTGCATGAACGTGAAAATGGGGAAAAACGATCAGTTATTTTTGAATTTGACAATTTCATTTAAAAGATTGAAATAAAACATATATACATGCATATATTAAAATTATATTGTACTTGCATTAAGATCTGTGAAGAAAATCATTCATTCTCCGCGACGTCTCTAAACTGAATAGGTTCACGCTATCAAATATAAACGCACACGATTTCATTTCTTGAGAGAAAAAATACTGCAGTGGTTGATTATTGTATAATTATATAAGTTTTTATTTAAAATAGTATTTTTTTTCTTTTAAAATGCTGCAAAATGACATGGATATTTGTATTCAGAACATAGCTTCATAAGGCCATTGGGTCTTACTGACGTCATAAGCAAGGGAGGTAAGCCGCGTAAGTCAATGTTCCTATTCCCGACTAAGTGATTTTGATCGACTGTGGCGCTCACATTTTGCATAAAATATTCAAAAAACAATGTCAGTCTTATTAAATAGGCACTAATGAACTCATTCCCGTAAATAACTCAATATGGTCAAGATATCGTTTCATATGACCTTTAAAGACTATTTGGCCAGAAAAGCTTAAATTTGTGTAGAGGCATCCTCGGGTAGTGTAAATTCAAGTTTGCAAAATCACAGTCCCTAGTGGTAGGGCGGGGTCGTGATGGCGGTTTAATTTTTTACACAGGAATATATAGAGAAAATCTTTAAAAATATTCTGGGAAAGTTTTCGGTCCAGAACTCAGTACTTAGTGTGAAAGCACAGGTTATGCAGATTTAAGTTTGATGGAACCATGATTCCCTAGAGAAAAGTGGGGCCACGAAATGGGGGGGGGGGGTATATAGGAATAAAGAAAAATCTTCTTACAGGTACAACAACAAAAGGGGCATGGTATATACCCCAAAAAAGGTGGATAAAAATTGGAAGATTTTTTTTTTAGATCTACTGTACTGAGTTGTCAAGATATTTTGATACTGTAATGCTAATTTGATCAGAATTAAGGCAATTGTTGCTCAGGTGAGCGATGTGGCCCCTTGGTCTCTTGTTTTATCTACTCCTGAAATATTTTACCAAAATTCTAATTATCGTGTAAGAAGACAAAGTGGGAAACGTCATGCATCGTACATTTTGATTTTTATTCAGCTAAATAAACAAGCACAAGTGCTCTACCCCCCCCCCCCCCCGAAAAAAAGACACCGATTATTGACGTTAACTGTTTAAGATACACAGTTGGGATGTGATACATTCATCTGTAATAAGAATTGGAAGCCGATGATAATATTATAAGATTGATACAAAAAGCAAAGTAACTGCTATCAATTTATTTTTATACTTTATACAACGTAAAACTAAACTTCACGTTATAAAATAAATTTTCATTTTTATAGGGTTCGGCTAGTGAGTGTGTTTTCGTTATGCTGTTAGCTGCTAGACACAAAGCCATGAAAGAACTCAAGAAACGATTGCCGTACATCGAAGACGGCGTGCTTCTATCCAAACTCGTCGCCTATTCATCAAAGCTGGTAATTGTTTATTTCATCTTGTGAAAGGCGTCTCAATTTAATATGGCTCATTTTTTGCCTTAATTGTAACAGCGTGAGAACAAAATAATTAAACGTCTTGAGCAAAAAAAAATGTTTATATACCAAGGCCGAATCTATGACACTTTTAAAAAACTGAACCAAAAACACAATCAAGGACCTCTGAGTAAATATTCATATTTTTGTTAAGAGTGATTTCATTTTTTGCGAAGTTAAGTGAATAAGAAAATTGGATTTTTGGGAGTTGACTTTAATCAACTCTCCTATGCGGTTACTCTGGCAAACCGAAAGTGAAACAGTGTTTGGACCTAAGCACAAATCATCACCGGTGACAAGACGTAGATCCTGAAAATAATAGATAAATTCGGTGTACTGTATGCTGTACTATTGTTTTTCAAAAGAAAAGTATCTATAAATACCTTGAAAATAGTCAGATTTTGTATAGTACGAACAATTCAGTTGTTTTTTGCAGTTGTATATATTCCTACGCGAGAGCTCAATATAGTCTCGTTCAACCAGACGCTCAGTTAATTGTCTCCATAAATCTCCAACAAGCAGAGAGTCTCTCTTGGTAGTCGGAGATTAACGGAGACAGCCGAACATATGGTTGAACGAGACTAGAGTTCAATATTGCTTGGATCTAGACGTGTACAATTTTTAGAAACATTTCGATTACTGATACACAGTTTGATGGAATTAATTTCTATCTTTAGATATTACACAACATGATTCATATGGGATTTTCTCGAAATTCTTGTCGGAAAAGTTCGAGAATTCATATTATAATAATTTGCAAAACATGTCGTTGATTTTAAAATTGATAATAATCAATTAAATCAACTCCCGACAGTACTTCAGTACTTTGATTATATATAAGTTCATCATGTTTAAGGTAATATGATGTCCACATTAAGAAATTGGAACTTTTCTCTGACTCAGCTTTCAACAAGTTGCAACTGATATCATAACTATTATTATTAAATGAAAAAAAACATCAATATTTAAAGAATATATTAAACCAATTAAGAGATTTAAAAATCTTAAGAGGTTGATTGAATAAATATCAAAATTTATTTTAACTTGTAATCATACATGTATGTGCATTGATGCTAGTGCGTTATATTTTCAAGGCTCATTCTTGTGTAGAGAAAGCTGGAATGCTGGGGTTTGTCAAAATGAGACAGCTGGACGTGGATGTAAATTACTCTTTGAGAGGACATGTTCTGGAACGTGCAATAGAGGCAGTTACCTGTTATAAGTATTTGGCAAAAGTCAAAAACAATATCGAAAAAATTATAAGATTTGAATTTTGAAAAGCCAAAAATAAATCTTTTCATCTTTTTCAGGAAGACCGTAAGCTCGGACTGATTCCATTCTTTGTAAGTATGGATAAACATAAAAATAAAAACAAAATAGGTAGTACTTATGGTTGCATCAATCCTCTGACACTAGTATTTTCTTATAATAAGCTTAGCCAACAGCTGAATTTCCTAAATTGTACTATAAACAATTACACTTTTCATCATTTTCCCAAGATATTTTAATGAGCAGTTCGTAAAATTCAAGTAAAGAACATTTGCCTGTCTAGGTCTGTGGTACTCTCGGCACCACGGCATGCTGTTCCTTTGACAATGTTGCGGAGTTGAGTGAGGTCTGTTCCCGGGAAAATGTTTGGTTGCATCTGGACGCGGCTTACGCAGGCAACGCTCTCATTTGTCCGGAGTTCAGATTCCTCATTAATGGAATACAGGTAATTTAAAAAAAAATGATATAAAAAAATTAAACAGTTTCCTGTGAAGAAGAACGTTCTATTATTATTTGCTTCAGGTGAAATAAAACAGAAAGAAATCGAAAAAATATAAATGTATAGACTGTTATCTGAAAATTGATAGTTTTTGTTTCTGTATTTCAAATTACAGAATGTTACGTCAATCAACTTCAATCCTAATAAATGGCTGTTAGTCAACTTCGATTGTTCTTTATTATGGTGAGTATTAAATACTCCCCTGAATCGTCAAAATTCTCATGTTTAACTTACTAAACATAAAATGCATTACAAAGTAAATATTTCACGATTTTATGAATCATGATCTCTGAAAATAAAATATGTACATTGTATATGACTATTTCAACCTTCCAGGATCAGTGACAAGAACTTGTTGACTTCGTCAATGACAGTCGATCCACTTTATTTGCAGCATAAACACGATGGTCAGTTGGTTTATTGTTTTGGCTTCTGTTATATTTATTTATAGAATTTTAAATATAGGACTAGCAACATTTTCCTTACTAAAATTGTATTCCGGAAATTAATTATGAGGTGTTATGATAACAAGGATTACTGCATAAACCATGTTCAAATTTATAATATCTGAATATATATTTTAAAGAGACAAATTCATTATCGACCGGTAGTTGTTTAAATCAAGTTATTCATTTAAATTAACTGTTCTGTATTCTAAAATATAAATAAAAAATATTAACAAAATATATTCCTTAGCGTTATACCAAAAATGTTTTAAACTTGATATGATTTGCACACAAAACTATTTAGGGAATAAACTCAATGTTTACCCATGTTATACTCGTATAACCTGGGTTGGGGCAATTTACGCTTTATAATATAGAAAAGCGTAATTTGCTCCAACCCAGGTTATACGAGTATGACTTGGGTAAACATTGAGTTCATTCCTTAAAATTATATTTTCCGTAATTTGCTGTACAAATTGAGTCCGTTTTACTTTTAAAAATGATATTAATCTGTTCAAAATTCAAACGTAACGTCAAGCAGATTAGTACGTTTTGGACGTTGGTGCATTGTGACTTGTCTTGTGACGTGCAAACCAGGTTATACAAATTTAACTAAATTTTTCTATCCAATCAAATCCCGCGTTACAACTAGAATTAAATTATTAATGTTTAAACTTTTCCTGCAAAGAATTTTTTAATTGAAAGACTTATTACGTTATTTTAATAACAAGAGGCCTATGGGCCACAATGCTCACCTTAGCAACAATACACATCATAATATCAACTTTACTGAATCATATACAAAAATATATGGACAATGTAGTCTGACAGATCCTGTATTTAAAAAAAAATATATTTTTTTCTGGATATTCTGTTTATCATTGATCCTCTTTTTTTGTCACAGTATAGTCATTTCACATATTGAACATTACAGTTCTCAAGAAGATCTAAATCAAATAGAATATACACCTACATCAAAATTGTGAAGCCCAAGATTTGGCCAGGGGCCAAAGTCTAAACAATTTTAAAGAATCATCAATAAATCAAAATGTTTGCATAGTTTTTGAGAAGAAGATTTTTCAAGATTAACTCTATATACTCCTATCCTTACCCTCGGGAACCATGATTTGAACAAACACGAATCTACACTATCTGAGGATGCTTTTTCACAAAAGTTTCAGCTTTTCTGGCCGAATGTTTTTTGAGAAGACTTTTGAAAAATATCACCAAATTATCAAAAAATCCTAATTATTTCCTCTTAAAATAGGGTGTGGTCCTTTACTTAACAAACTTGAATCCCCCTTTACCCAGTGATGCTTTGTGCTTTGTTTGATTGAAATGGGCCTAGGGGTTCAGGAGAAGAACCGCAAATGTAAAATGTTTACAGACAGACGGACGGACGGACAAAAAGTGATCAGAAAAGCTCACTTGAGCTTCCAGCTCAGGTAAACTAAAAAGGCTTTAGAAAAAAGATCTTATCAAAAATTATATCAAAAGTATGAGTTACCATGCAAAATTTGATTAAACTCCGTCTAAAATTATTAATGCAGTGCATTTTCATAAATTTTTCGATAGTAGTTGTATAAATACAACAGAGTTCAAACAGTGTCTATTAAATAGAATTTTGAACATTTCAAAACTTCTCATTTGAAACTCCCCTCTTGCTTGTCAGGTTTCAATATACAGTTTAAAATCAAAGGTCTGCCCAAATGATGAAGGTGTTCTGGGTAATATACGGATGGAAAAAGAAGTCAGATTTTCCCCGTGAATTTACATAAGAAATCTGTCTTGTTTCAATGAATTTCTTTGAGTGAATAGAGAATACATATTTATAGAGAAATCTTGGATTTTTTTCGTTCCATATATTTCAAAATAGATGTAATTGAATTTTTTGACAGTTATATGTATTTTCCTTTAAAGTTGATAAAAAAGTGAAGAAAACGATAACTTGGGACATAATTATAGTCTTAAATTTTAATCAATTTCAAAAAAAAATTAAAATCTTTAGATATCAAATGAAAACTTTATCCATTATAAATGTGGCAGTATTATTCAAGGTAGGAAATCAGATTTTTTTCTTCCGACAAAACAAGATTATAGTATGCTGATATAATTTAAGGTCAATTAAAATATATTTTTACATCAATTTTTTTATTGACTCTAGACAAAACTGTGGATCTACGGGTAAGTTTTCCCCAAACTTACTATAAATATTTCAAAATTGTTACTTATAAATTTTTTAAAGTTATTAAATGATACATATATAAATTGTTTCTTTTAAAAGATTATATTATTTAATTATATAATTAGATTGTACAATTTGGGACAATTCTTTTTTATTCTGTGTCGTTAAGCACTGGGGAATTCCTCTAAGCAGACGATTTCGAGCTCTGAAGATTTGGTTTGTTTTACGAACATACGGAATAGAAGGACTTCAAGATCAAATACATCAGGTATAAAACATTGCATCGAGTATGATAAAAGGTAACAAACCGGTAATTGTTTTTCACTATATAACAATATAGAGGAAAAACAATTTTTTTAAAATCAGTTAGATTTTTTATGTGTGACAACATATTTGGAGGATATATTGTCACCTATCTTATCAGCTAACACCAATAAAAAGGGCAAACGTCATGGCATTTTTTTTTTTACAACCTCTAGCTCCAAACAGGTCTACCCTAAAAACTACGTGTTTTCCGTTTGTATGTTAATAGAGTGCACACTCCCCAGGAAGATGTTTCAAGTGCCTTGAAAGAAGTAAACGCTATGAAAAAATTATCATTATCTAACAAAACATTAGACTGTACTGCCATGAGAACAATAGAAAGTCTGTTGTCACCCGAGACAGTAACTATTTCCCTAGGCAAGGCGATACTTGGATACTTTGAATGTGACGTTTTGATGACTTTTTACAATGGGCAAACAGCACGGACTCTATTTTTTACGATAGGCGTTATCTAGATGAACTACCAATTTTATTCGTCGTACTTTTACATAGCAAAATTACCCAGTAGAAAATTTACAATAAAAAACAAACGCTGTAAATTTGCGGATTTTTGTGAAAAAAAATTAGGCAGTGTAGTAGTTATAAGTGTTATCACGATGAATGTAAATGATGTGTGATTATATAAGGCAAACGTTACCGAGAAGTGTTCTTGAATATTTTCAAAATAAAACAATAAATTTCGCTCTTAAAGATTTTTAAACACGATGTTGAGGCGAATCTGTTAGTTTAAGGATTTTGGCATTCACTAATTTTAACGAAATTTAGCTGTCAAGCGTGTTGATGCTGATCAGTGATAAAATATATAATTTGCATTTGTTCAACGTTTTCTTTTAATCTGTTATCGATAAGTAAAGTTTGTGTTGAATCATCAACCAAAGCAATCGGTGCTCTAAACTAGCTGGACGATCATCGTGATGCTTATGATTTTTCTGTTTGTATAGCACAATAATTATGTCCTATTTACTTTAAATACATCTGTAGTTTTATCCTTTAAAAAGATTTTGCACGTTTATATTCGTAAAATGGTATGCTGTCACAGTGGTTTCATTAATATTCAAGGGTATCAATTTTTGTGGACAAAGTGAAAATCACAATTTCAAGGATACGTGGCCAATGACCCTATCAATACAAAATTTCAATAGAAATTGCACTTCAGTGAACACTTAATTTCGTGGACCAATGTAATAACGAAATCCGCGAAAATTGGTATTCATCGAATATTGATGAAACCACAGTAACTTTTTTTTTAAAAATGCTATATGTATGAGCAATTGAAACTGTAATAGCCCCCCCCCCCCCCCACCACCACCACCAACATATTCAAGTACTGACTCTTTTTATTGATTAGCACATCAAGTTGGCGCGACTTTTTGAGACTTACGTAAAGAATGATGCCCGATTTGAAATCCTTGGAAAGGTTACAATGGGTCTCGTATGTTTCCGATTAAAGGTAAGAAATGGTATTTGATAACTATGTTAATTGTTTGTATTAATCTTAAAAATAACAAAAATTTTATCATCAAGAAAATGTTCTTCGCTCTAGGGACCAAACTCTTTAACAGCAAAACTTCTACACATGATTAATGAATCAGGGAAATTGCACATGGTGCCCGCGCTTCTCAGTGAAATATACGTCATACGATTTGCCATTTGTTCACAAAATGCCAGGGATGAGGATGTCGAGTTTGCATGGAAAATTGTATCGAATGAGGCTAGTTCTTTATTGATGGAAAGAGAAAATATTGAGAATGGCATATGTACTGAAAAGGTTGGCGATGGTGACCAGAAAAACCCCGATATCGATGACGTATTCCCAGATTTTGATGACGAAATCATTTTTGATCAACAAAAAAGCAACCTGCATCGTGCACGCCTGCGACGAAGTTTGTTTATGCGCATGGTTTCTGATCCAAAGTGTTACAACACTAAGGTTCTGAAGGCTCTTTGTGTGGATAAAAAGAGGACTAGAAGCACACCCTCTGAGAACTCTACAGAGCTAGATTATGACAAGTAATTTGTTGTTAAAACGATTTATTATTATAAAAAAAAAACAATTTTAGAGTTAGCAAAAAGCATACTATTTTTGTTGTTTTTATACCATTTCCACGTGTCGACTGTCGGAATTCCAGTTACTTTATCATAGTGTTATCATAAAGTTACAATATTTTTCAGTGAAAATTAATCTTATAAATGCGTGCATGTAATCATTAAAAAGAAATTGTTTGAGTTTGAGAAAAAAAAAGTCATTCATAATACATGTGTATACCGTATAAGGTTTTAGCTGGATGCTAGTTTTGGCTTATTTTAGCGGTTTGGAAGTTTAAATCTCTGACACATGTGTGTACCTTTTAAAAAGGGGTATTATTTATAAAATCCACATTATTATGAATTCCACTTTAAAACAATTACTGAAATTTAAAGCTATATATTTATATGTATAATGATAAGTACTAACATGTGAAATGATTAAAATTGTTGTAATCAAATGAACTAACAAGTTGGCATTAAGCAACAAAGTGAGTAGATGTTTCACAGAACTCTTTACAAAAGAAAAAATAGAGAGGATCAATAGTGACCAAATCCATTTCAATGGGGATTGTTTAAAAATATTAGAATTACAATTTGATATTTAGAAAAGCTGAATAGGCTCAATGCTAAAAAGGTAAAAACAATTAACTTACGACAAGTTAGTATCTTGTTACAACGAGTTAGTATCTCATTATGTGGTTTTATTAGTCCTCATGGGTTGTAGCTTCGTATTTTTAGATCTTATTACATGTGTAGTCTCCGAGTTTATGTGTAGAAAAAAGGAAAGGTTTGGTAGAAGATAATGACCATTTGTAGAAAGTCAAATCAATGTGAAGAATTATAAATAAAGTACTTGTGCGTTGATACTGTTGTTTTTATTCTTATTTATTTTGCATTTGATTTCATGAAGCTATTTGGGTTTGAAATATGAACTCTCTATAAACAAATGAATTTTTATTATTGAATTGGAGAAAATAATATTGCATAACTGTGTGCATTTTGAGTTTATCTACCTTTATTTCAAGAGAACGTGTCATTCTTACCAAAACAATCTCCACAGCCATAACATTTCTACAACTGAAAATAACCTACCATATATGTAGATTTAAATTGCTATAACAATACATTTTTAAAAACGTAGCTCTGTGTCAATGTACTTCATAACACATCACAAATTTCAATGTATACCGTATTGCAATGGGTTATCGGCAAGGTTGGGGTGGTTGTGGTTTTTTTTTTACATTAATGACAAATCCCATTAAATTAATCCTAAAATACCTTGAAATCAGTGCGCAGTGTGTAGGAAGTCTCTTAGTCAGTTGGCCTTGTTGCTCAGGTGAGTTGTGTGGATCCTGGGTCTTATGTTTTTATTTGAATAAAAAACAACAAGAGGTTCGATCGAAGAAAATCAACGGTGCCGCTTTAATCTAGCCAGAAAGATGTATTCATATGAGACTGCTAAGAATTGCAGCGTCATTTCATTGATCTATAAAATTATCATTTGTACCTTGTTTAGTCTTTGAAATTAGGGTTTTGACCTTTTGTGTTTGGCTTAATGAACAATTTGAAGATTATCTCAGTTGGAAGAATACTCTTTGAAAATTTTCGCTGAAGAATCTTTTCTATTTTTACCTTAAAAATGACAATCGACACCTAAAGTAAAAGGCGTTTGAGATGGTCGATTGTTTACGTCGTTTCCTCCTTAACAAGGAAAAATGACAGAATTCAATATCTTTTTTTAATTAACTGCACCTGAGTATAAAAGCTCTCAGAAATGTATTTTATTGTTGAAATTATCAATTTTCCGATCTTGTCAATCAGAGAGTATTCAATACTCGGAGAACATTTATATTGCCACTTCTTTTTTGTCTCAAGCATTAGTCTGAAGTCATTTTTTTCTGTTTACTTTTAATTACTTCGAAATAAATATACATGTATTTATATTACACGGCGAATGCCACGATAATGCCGACTAAGAATATCAGATGATATTTTTGCAAATGAAAATGCTTTTGACATTTAAAAGTGTACCTTAAGCAATAGGCAGTTGGATTATTTATTAAATACAGTACATGCGTATACAAAGTTATAAAAAAATTATCACAATTGCAAATGGTTTTTTTATAGGTTCATTTTATATATAACTGTAAACTATATCTAGTTTATGAACGTATTTGTAATCCTTAAATAAATATAAGTTTAAGTTGTACTATGGCATGTAAGCTAATATTTTTAAACTCTTGGTAACAAAACATGTAAACTGATTGAAGTTCATTTCAAATGAAATGATCGGGGGTTTTTTAAAATCTTTTTAGAATAATAATAACAATGCAACTTCATTTTTCATCCATTTTTCTTTCCTATTGGACTTTTACTTTTGTGTACACCCCTAAGTTGTTTCATTTTCCTAATCACAATAAATATAATCATAATATTGTGACGTTGGTCACATAGTGAATACATACAATTATTCTTCCCTTAAACACTTTTCGACTATGCAACGAATTAGCTGTGTGGATAGTCAGCAAGAATGTCTCTACTTTAAAATTCATGAAATTAATGGTTCATATGATATGATACTCAAGTTTTCACATTATAAATACGCACTTGTTCTTTTTCCTCTATACAACTGGGTATCGAACATCCATTTTACTTAGTATCATTTAATGTACCCAAGTTTTCTAGACCTGTTCTGTAAAAATAAATTTTAAAAAATCAATACTAGACAAATTTGATGATATATACATCATCCCCCCAAAATCTGCATTTTTCTCGAGGTCGATGCTGGTCTTTAGCATATTGAACACAGCTGATTCCATTCTAAAAGACAGGAAGTAGAGAGCGAGCGGTATGAGCACTATCCAAGTATAGATATTAAAAGAGAATGATGATGCAAAATCAATATATTTGCCTGTAATAATACTCTAATAGAAGAATTTACATTGTATCCAAAGAGAATCTTGGGCAAAATTCTGCCTTTTGTATTAATTATTTTCACTGCTTTACTTTTGGGTGTTATTAGGTGTCGCTATCAATTCTATATTCCGATAATGTATGAAATAAAACTAAAAATACATGTACGTCCACGTGGAATGGGATTTTACAGACATTGTATGAACTTCAAAAATTTATGTCTACGATAAGATACATCATGTGACTTCTGTACCGTCATATATCTGCGTTTCAAAAATAAACTCCAGCCATCGAAATCCGATATGTTTTTTCGTTGAAAATTCACCCGTATATACATTGTACTACATTTTGATCAAACTTAAAAACAATAATACATTTATATTAAATTTGACCAAAATTTCACAAAATATCAGATTTTTAAAAATGTTAAATTGTGTAAAACAGAAAAAAGTCATGTTGAAAAAGGAGTTTCGTACTCACTCCTGCTATTTTGATTTATATTATTATAACAATGTGTTAGGCTAAGCGCATTGGTAAACGTTGTAAAAAAAATTATGACTACAGCAAAAATACCAACAACCCTTTACTACTATATTCCTTTATCCACTGTAACAGCTGAAGAAATATAAGCCCTAGTACACATGACATGCACTGTTGTATTTCGAAATTGTAATTAAGATCACTTCTCAACTTTATGACTGGATGTTTATTTTGATTAGATATCAAGCAAAACTGAATTTGTATAACAGACCGTTTAATCACTGAATTAGGAAAATCTAGAGCAAATTACTTCTACAGAATCCGACTTCTGATTTTTCATTAGCATTAGCGTGACTACTTTATAATGTACATAGAAGTCATGGCTTAAAATTAATTAGAGTAACCCAGAGAAATCAAACGTTCCTATTTTGTATCATAGAACCATAAAACACAATCTTGTTGAATCTATAACATGGATAACGACCGAGTTCAAATAATGGAGATTTGTAGGGCAAGACAATTTAGTTGACGTCTATTGAGGAATTCATTCGATTAAAAGATGATGTCGAGCATAAAATATTAAAAGTAACCATCACTTCTTTATTAATATGCTCAGAGTTCTTACAAAACAAAACACAATCACTAGTCCATGTGTAAATCTGTACTTAATGTTCTGGAATCAATATTAGTTCAAACAAAATATACTGAAACATATACACTGTACATGTAGACAATCGTAGCTCAAAGATTCAAGGAGGCGGTGTGGTCAACAAATTTACCACCACACCTGTCCTACTTTCTGATAATTTTGGCAGTTATCTAAGATTTTGTAAAGAAAAATTCAAATATTATATACAATGCTCTCCTACGAAAGAAGGTAAATAAAGCCTTAAAGTGGCAATGACCATGCAACTCTCTTAAAACTTGTACACATGACCTGTGTTGAAGAAACTTTAAAAATTTCAGATCTCTTTCAATTTTGAACCTGAGAATACCCAATCAACTGTCCTGTCACCAAGCTTCCTCTATTTCTTAAGTTACTGAAGATTTATAGCACAGATGTTTCACATTTGGAGCTTAACCCCATGATTGATTTGAGGCAATTTATTTTTAATTAAAACAATTAATTACAAAATTATTTTGGTACCAAATCAGAGTATATACATTTTTCTTTACATCAAAATGAAAAGATCTCTTCTAGTGCAACCATTGCATAACAAAAATGAAATTTACCCATTTTGCTCATACATTTTATATCTATATTGTGAATTGTCAGGTAAAATATGAAATCTGTATGTGGTAATTTTATATATCAGATAAAGCAAACACACTGCCAGTGCCGATGTGATACCTGTGTCATTGCCATGAAGTAATATAGTTCATATCAAGCCGTAGAAAGACACAAGTCTTTATATTGCCCGGCATTTCTCCTTTTTCTAAAGCACAAGACCTGTTAGATATATATATACACACACACACACACAAATTTGCATTATATCTTACTTCATTTAATCAATGTGATTTGTTGTAAAAATTATAGATGAGTTAATTAGATATTGAAGATGATTGTCCATACAGAGATCATAATCAAACGTTAATTTGTAAACATCATCCTGAAGACATTTTTTATTAGTCAACTGGTATAGGGCGATTGATTGATTTATAAATCGTTGTCAGACTTGCTCCGTTGTATATATTTTTAGTGGTAAAATTGTCCTATGATCTATTGAAAGTCCGGATTTGTTTCCTAGTGAATAAAATAAATAACTATGGCTGGTGGGTTATTTATTTACCATAATCACTTCGATTTAGTTGGGTCGTTTAAGATGTTTTCTATTTTGATGTGTACTGCTGACTTATCAGAACCCTGTCAAAACTCGTTAACTGCGAGCAGTTGTTTTTTTGCTTTGAACGTTCTTTGCTTTGAACGTGTAAAACGGCATGCCAATAAAAAAAGAATTAATAACAGAAAACCAATCAAGAACACGAAAGTATGTAATTGCGTTTTCTTTCAATTTAAAGCATCTTTCAAAATTGATTTGACATCGCCAGTTTTGTATAGCGGTTCTGATAATCTGAAACAGAAATTCGAGCGGAATTCGAACTAATAACTTACAGAATTAACCCTCAAACCCACTGCGCTATGCTGTTAGGTGACAATGTAATGAAAGAAACTACTAATTAAATTGCTCTTTATTTTTTTTTTTCGACAAACAATACGTCACAACATGGAGGTGTCACATACCACCTTAATTAATAGCTCTATAAAAACTGACAGGACTGAAATTGACACGACCCGTTTATCGATTGGTCAAAACCTACTGCGACCTAATAAAAATCGCGGACTGCACGAAATAATCATGATGATGTCAGACTCAAATCCCATAGGTAACAATTTTGCTGTTTTCTTTGGCTAACGTACTTATGGTTAACATTAATATAGTTTATTTAACTTATTTTTAAGAATTGATTGATTAATTAATTTGTGGTAAAAAGATGTAAATATAAACAATAAAATGTTTTCTTTGATGATAGGTATCTGTCATTGCAGAAAAAATCTGCAATGTCGCCACTTTAATATTCCGCATGAATCACCAAAGAAAGCATTTTATTATTTGATCATTCATATTTTCCAGTGTCTTGGTCCGTGTAACAATAATGTGACATATAATCCAAGACATTTCATCAATGGCGCTAATTGTGTATTGTTGGGCTCAAGCGGGGATTGCATAGTTATCCGAATTTAAAATAACGTTAAAATGTCTAAAAATTATTTATTTCATGATAGATAAAAAAAACAGCTTCAAAAGAAGAACTTGAACATGGTATATTGAACCAATGTAAACAAAAAGATGACATGAACCTTGTTTACATAACAAAGATTTGTGAGTTCTGTATCTTTCTTAGAACTCTACGACTGACATTAAAATTGATCATTAGAAAAGCATTCCATAAGCATTGCAAACAATAATCAAAGTACTGAAGTACTGACGGGAGTTGATTTTATCGATTATCATTTATTTTAAAATCAACTTATCTTGCATGGCAATTAGTTTCTAGTCTGTATTTGAAATACCCTTTTTTTTATTATATGAATTTTTAGACTTTTCCGACAAGAATTTCGAGAAACCCCTTATGAATCATATAGTGTAATATTTAAAGATAGATTTCAAACTATTTATAAGTAATCGAAACAATTCTAAGAATTGTATGGATCCAGGCACTATTGATATCGAACTCTAGTCTCGTTCAACCAGACGCTCGGCTGTCTTTTAATCTCCGACAAGCAAGAGAGCCTCTCTGCTTGTCGGAGATTTACGGAGACAGCCGAGCGTCTGGTTGAACGAGACTTTATTAAACTTTGGCGTAGGAACAGATGGGACTACAAAAATATCTTAATTGTTCGTATTATATAAAATCTGACTATTTTCAAAGTGTTTATAGATAAGTTTCCTTGAAAAACAATACTTCAGCATACATTACATCGAATTTTTCTATTATTTTCAAGAACTAAGTCTTGTCAGCGGTGATGAATTGTGCTTAGGTCCAAACACTGTTTCACTTTTGGTTTGCCAGAGTAACTGCATAGGAGAGTTGATTAAAATCAACCCCAAAAAATTGAACAAAAATTAACCAAAAACATCGCCATGCCCCATTAATGGTTCATGCTACGAGAATTGAATATTTGTTTTCAATTTAACTGAAAAACATAGGCATAGTTCCGTCAAAAACTGTACAGTCTGCAATTGTTTCCCTTTGAATTAATACCAGTGTGGTTTGTATCATTGCATTCCTTTTTAACACTGTGACAGATAGTAATGCCAGTGATAAGATGACATTTTTGCACCCGTCTAAGCTGCATGTATCGAAAAATTCAAATATGCCATATGATACACCAGTGCTAAGAAGGTTAAAACCACATTTGTAATTAATGTATCTCACCTGTCAGTTGAGATATTCACCGTTAAAAGATGAATTCCTGTAAATAAAACTACTTGTCTGAATAAAATTCTTGCAGGAAATACTCTTCTCCCATAGGAAATTCCTGTATGGTTTTTTTTTAGAAAATTCTATATAATGTTTAATACTTCCTTAGAAAAGTTAATTCTCCTTTTAGAATTATTGTTTTCATATATATTTCACTTGTCTGGTGAGAAACTCTTAAAACAAAATTAGTTGTTTATTCTCTAAACATTTTTAATATCTATCATTTGGAATATATGGATATTTACGAAACTGCATCTTAAGTGGGTGCAACAATGCCACTTTGCAATTGGCACTGGAATAATTATCCGGCACCGTGTTTTTTTTTTATTTCCAAAAACAAAACGATGCAAAATCAACTTTCAAATAAATATTACCGCCAAAAGTTTTCCAAAGCGACCACGACGAGACTCGAACTCGCAATCTTCCGATTCGAAGTCGGACGCCTTATCCATTGGCCACGCGGTCACATTTAATTCAGCCCTGATCTACAATTGTCTTTCCATGATACAAGAATAAGAGAATAATAAACGAATTTTAATAAAATGCAATACATTCGACAGGTTTACTTTATAGTTTCCCATTTAAAAACGTGTTTAATTTTTGCACATGTCGTATGAGCAATAAAATAATTACATATGATGGCTTGCAATAGCAGCCAAAAGAACATGTTTCTTTATAAAAGTTTAGTATGATTTTATTGTAATTCAAATTTGTTTAATAATAAGTTTTATTTTGAAAACTCTCCACAACTGTTCATGCTTTATATTTTTTTTATTTCAACAAATTTTAATTGACAAGACAAGTTTCATCTATTTTTATTTCTTTTAGTCGTTTTGAGAATCTAGCTTTTACGAAACACATATGGTTTTCCATTTATGAAGGCATTTTTAGTACTTTATTTCTTTCTTTTTTTAATTCCTTTTTTATTCTATTAATTAAATCATTAGTAAGTCCTGTATTGAAATCGTAATCAAATATGCACATTCATGTGTATGTATTCTCATATTTTTGAGCGCTAAATTTACAAAAATTGAGCTTAAGATAGTTTTACAGTTAATAAACTAAGTTTATAGTTAACGAATCATTAACCGTAAACGTATTTGTTGCTGATGATCATAAATTCACATCTGTAAACTATAATTTACATTCGTTACATCTTACATGTAACTATTGTTAAAAGTTGTTAATCACAGTTTAAGAAATCGTAAAACTATATATTTTTAAGATAAACTATGGTTGGGATTGCAAATATTTTAAATTTGTTTAGTGCTAATTATTGTTTACACTTCTGAAACATAGAGTATATTATTACCAATTGTTTACAGATACAGAAAATAGATTTACGTCATTAACTATAGTTTCAAACCGAAAAATCTAGTTTTTTATTGTGAAACTATGGTTAGTTTGGTTTTGTAAATATCGCACGACAAATTTACAAAACAATACCTCAACATACAATATAGTTGTTTCATCAAATTTACACATTAGTTCAGTTGATTTTTACGAAAATCGTAATTATCCTGTTGTGATTCCCTCTTTCGAAATGTTACCTGTGCAATTCACCTTAACGAACCTAAACTCACTGGACCTTTAAGATATTATACCCAGTCCGTGCGACAGTTTTGACACGGCAGTTCACGGGGAAGGACGCAATCTAAACTTCTCCCCTCTCATGTACATGGTCATGGCACATTTTTACTTTGCTTTAAGCAATACTAATCGTTTTTATTGTGCCTATGGTTCAGCTTCTCTGAGGTCTAACGTCTAAGTCTTCCTTGTATTTTTCTGGTGTATTCCTAGTTTCTATATAGTAGCTTCTCTGAGACATCCTCACCATATTGAAAGTAGCATCCTCCTCCTTCTGAAGACCAGCACCAGTGGAGCCATATCTTAAGGATCGTTTCACCAAAATCCTCTTCACACTGCAGACCATTTATCAACAAAGCAGTGATCTCCTGCAATTCGAGATACATGGACATCGTTTCACAAACTCGTGTATTGTGTAACTTAGGAATGATATGAATCATTTGTGGTAAAAAAAAATTCCTTCTTTTCATTGAGGGTCGGGACCTCCCATTATCCCTAGGTCTCTTGGTCATGTGTGACAATAGTTTGATGGTTGATACACTAGGTTTTCGACTGTTAACTATAATTTACGAACTTAAGCTATAGTTAACTATTCGTTAACTATAGTTTTCATCTGTAAAACAAAATTCAACGGTTTTTACTATACTATAGACTACACATGCTAGTTAAAGTTTATTTGTCTATTATTATTCCGACTGAGGTCTACTTATATTTGTTTACTATACAACAATTTGTATACTATACAAATATTACTTCTGAGAAAAGCATAATTCTTTGTGGTCAATTTCGTACACTTTTACTATTTCTTTTACTGTATTTCTTATAACGTACCCCTACAAAGTTTGCTTTATTTTATAACATTATAAAATCAAATGGCAACGCTCATCTTTCAAACTACGGGATCATAATTTATTTCTTTTGGAACATACAGATTTTTTTATCTGAGTTTTGTTCATTGTGGTCAATGTTATAAAATCAACCAACGCTCGAAATTTCACAGGAATATAGCAAATCTCGAGGACGTCTCGTTAACTTTCATTCGAGCACCTCTGGATTTATTACCTACTAAGCACAATAAAGAAAACATTCCGAACACATTCGCAGTGGTGTATAAGTATAGATGTTAACAATCTTGTAACAATTGTATTAGTTTATTAAAAAAAAGTTCATAGTGACCACGACGAGACTCGAACTCGCAATCTTCCGATCCGAAGTCGGACGCCTTATCCATTAGGCCACGCGGTCATATTAATAAGTTAAATATATATGTTTTATATTGAATGAGAGCAAATATCTTTAAATGATGCAAAACGCAAATGAAGTACTCTAATGCATTACAACAATTAACATGATATGCTAATTAAATTCTGCGTAGAAACATCTGCACTCCGAAGAAAAAATATTTCAAATTTTCCTTTGTTAAGATCAAGTCAAAATCAGTGCAAAATTATCTTTTTACTTTTTTGTTTTACACAAGTTCGTAGAAAAAAAGCAAAAAAGCAATATTACATGTATGGTTACACACAAGTGTTGTAATATTAGTTGGAATACCATGTTTTTATTTAAACATTTTTATGGTATGTTTAATATCAATTTCGTTTAATAATCATCGATCTATTCGAAGATTTTACCGTTTTTCGCGAAGAAGGATGGTGTCGCATATACATGTATACTTTGTTATATTTACGACTTCATGTATAAACAACCTATATTATATATTTTATGTATAGGGAATTATGAGCAGTATATTGGTGAACTGTGGAACACTTGACCAGTGATTTCACCCCCAACCCCCAACTTTTGATTCAAGAGAGTCTAAATATTGTATACTTTTGAATTTAAATCATAATTATTATATATTGATGCGATGTACTACCAAAAGCTGTACTTTCTGAATAAACATTGTATATAAAGTGATTAGTGCTTCTTCTATTTTTTTCATTTTTACATTTTCATCTAGTCATATAGATGATTGGCATTGAAATGTTCAAATATCCATACATGTATCTGTATTTAGAGATCGTTGATTAAAGGGGCATGGTCACGTTTTGGTCAAAAATAATTTTTTCGATTTTAATATTTACAATGCTTCAGTAACGCATTTTTAATAGGTTAATAGAATTTCGGTGTCATTCGTTGAGTTATATGCGAGTTACAGAGCTTGCAATTCTATGCTATGTAAACAAAGCTTTTGTTTACATTTTGAACGTTGAAGTGAAAATGTCAGTTTTAAACCTAAAATGAATGAGTTACATGTTAAGAACTGTTTATTTATGCTTAAAATGAATGAATAGAAAGCTAGAAAAATCAGCTTGAAACAGATTGTTATTGGTATATTGAATCTTTGTAAACAAAAAAGGGCACGGGCCTTGTTTACATTACAAAGAATTGTGAGCCCTGTATCTTGCTTATAACTGAACGACTGACTCTCAAATTTCATTTGATCATTAGAAATGCATTCCTAGAGCGTTGTAAATAATAAAAAGAGAAAAATAGAATTTGACCAAAATCGTGACCATGCCCCTTTAATCATTACACGAAAATATTAAGGACTCAAATTTTGCGTATGTTATGTCCCTTATTATCAATTTTGAATCTTTTACAGACAAATATATAATATGAAGTGAACCTTTACAAAAAAATATATATCTTTGAGAACCAATGGTGCCTGCAATACTGCAGTATGTCTGAACAAAATCAATATATAACAACTCCTTTGATCAAGAAAACAAAAAGTTTCAAATCAATATTCACTCATTCACTCACAGAAAAAAAGAAAGATTAATCAGTATTACGACTGCTTCAAAGAATAGGTATTACAACTAAAATGATAACATCCACTGAAAAAAAAATTGTTTCATGATATTGAAAAAAAGTTTTTAATTTATTGAGGATTCAGAAATTTCATTTCTTCCTCTAAATGTCAATAAAGTGCAATATATTCCGAAAAAAAAGATCTAGAAAGAATTGAGTTTTAAAATCCGAATCAACATTT
The DNA here is from genome assembly GCF_963853765.1 of Magallana gigas. Classification (NCBI taxonomy): domain Eukaryota; kingdom Metazoa; phylum Mollusca; class Bivalvia; order Ostreida; family Ostreidae; genus Magallana; species Magallana gigas. The sequence continues at coordinate 7,952,690 of NC_088855.1, read as the reverse complement.
TGAACCTAATTGTTTGACGAAGACACTTCCGGTAATTTGTGCATTGATGTTATGTGACATCAAATTCCATTAGGCGAGTACATAAATGTTTATGCTGCATGTCCTTGTAGTAACCTTAACATCCGTGATTTTCCAATAAACCCACTGTCAGAAATTAGATTCCTTTCATAAGCACGAATTGGAAGTTGTATTGATCAATTTAGTTCAGTAAAGCTGTAGAAATCTTTGTATTGAAATAGCAACATTGATGTAAAGTATTCGATGAAATTAATATCAAATTGATTTAAAAAATTATATTGGTAACTACAACAACGAGAGACAGTATCATCAAAAACCAGTTGCACCAAGATCCTTACATTTTTATGTTTATAGTATAGCGATTTTATTTAACTTTCAATCAACTCAACCAAATTCGAACATCTTACAAATTACTCTGAAAGGCCTTAACTGCTCTATTTCAAACTTTTTTGTATTGCTCGAGTTCAGAGAGTTCTAATTTGTAAAAATGCAACTAAATAAAAGAAAGTCAAATGCTTAAATTTTCGAAGACTGTCTTTTTCAAAATAATTACTCTGAAATGTCTACCTTGTATAATGGTAGAGGCTATAGAAAAACCTTTATTGCATATATGAAAATGTCATTTTAGATATCATCGTCTCCATTAACAAGTTTTAACATGACAATTAATTAACTTGTCCGGTTCACGTTGATGAAAAATCAGTGACATTCAATAAAATTATCCGTATCTAATGAAACAGCTAGCTGTGGCAAATGCTTACCTTACCTAATGAAACAGCATCATGTAGGTGTGACTGAAGCATCGCACCGGTAATTGGATTGTTGAGAAGATATGGATTTATTCTTCAAACTTGAAAACGAAATAAACAATGTTAAAGTTTATTGTATTTAACATGTATGTAAGAAAAGTACAAAGTATCTTCAATGTTCATGTTTGGATTTTTTAATTGTAAGCAATCAAGTTAGAAAGGGTTTCTCTATAAGCTGGTGGTAGAAGCCTTTATAACGCACCTCAAAGACCTGTTATATTTTCACGCATCTTGATCAGACCTGATCGGAAAGAGCAACAGGTTTTTCAAGTTTTGTCATTGATAGTCAATGGTAACATAAAATTAATCAAATAATGTGAAACAAGCTCGGTTTACATATCATTAGAGAGAAAGATTAACCTCAAAGAGGTGAGATCCCAAGGCATACAACAGCAGGAAACAAAAAGTTGTTTGGTTAATGCAGGTCTCTATAACAGGTAAAACATATAAATATGTTATTACTTCAACACTTAAGCTGGTGTATAATCCAAATTCAACTATAGGCATTGATATATACCTTTTGATTTAAAAAAAAAAAGAAAAAAAGACTGCAAACACACAGTGTACCGGATGGCGGAAAAAGTCTCTTTCATGACGTTAATTACGGAGTCAAATCATTTGCTACTGCCACGGTAGAGCGCATGATCTTATCGATAAAACACCCGGTATAGAACGAGCTGAGTAACAGACTCAAAACTTGTACAGGTAGAGAAAGGGATCGCAGTTCTAATGAACTGACATTCAAGCGGATACGGAATTTTTTCACTCGAGTCATTTGAAATCCTATTAGTCGCAATTAAGAGCAAATTAATGAGGACAGTAGATGGAAGAAAACTTTGCTTCTTCCTAAAGATCTATCTGACGATGGCGTGTGTTTCTTGTTTTGCGAATTTTCAAATACATACAAAAGGAACAGTGCGTCCAATTTTTGACACCAAAGACCATCTACAGAAAACAACCAAACATCATTTGTCCAACGAAAGACTCCGACAGAACAGTCGGCGCCTCCTGCTAAAGGTGTACTTGGTCTGTGTGGTTTCTGTCGTGCTGACCGTAGCCTTGACTGCAGTGGATATCGTTCTGGACTCCATCAGCATCATACAGTGTGACACCTCCAGTCTTGTCTTACAGTCCAACACTAAGAAAATACAGACATACTTGGGTCTGTTGAAGTATATGGGAACAACTCTTTTACACGAAAGAGTTTTGAATGACTCTGTTGTTCAAAAGAGCATAGTTTTGGCTATGAAGAGTACCGAACATTACTTGTCGGAGTACTGCAGTGCCCAAGATGTTTATGACACCATTTTATGTAATTCTCCAAGTAAGCTGAATGCAACTGATATTCAAAATATACAATTTTTGAAAGAATCGGTTTTTGAAAATGGATTTTCTGTGATCATTACAAAAACACTCAGAGAAACAAATGATATCAAAATTGCGGATATATCAAACTACTTAAAATACAAAGCTGCCGTGGAATCGTGTTACTTTCTTCTGATGGACGTTATAGAATGTGGATTAGCTACTATAGACCCTGCAAGGTCAGTTCTTGGTCGGACCTATCATCAAGTCAAGTTGGTTTACTTAAACAGTGTGGACAACATCGGTTACAATAACAGTATACTGAGCTCAGTTTGCCTGGATATATCTAATACAGACGAGTTTAGTTCATTTGTTTCCTATGTGCTATTTGTCACAAACGACATGCAGAGTCGAATGCACCATCATGAACACAATTTGCTGGCTTCTTTTAGCGAGCAGAAGGCATTCCACGTGACCAGAATCGTTTGTATCTGTATTCTGTCCTTCTTTGTTTTCGTTCTCCTGTTTATCGTTGTCGGAACTGTCAAGACATTTAAAAAAGGGATATATAGCTTTGCAGAGGAATTATCCGACAAAACGATGCTATTGGAGAAAGAAAAACAAATGACCGAGGAGATTTTATTTCAAATGATTCCTAAATCAGTCGTCAGTCATCTTAAGACAAGAAGAGGAGTGTGTGCGGAAACGTTCGAGTCGGTGACAGTATTTTTCAGCGACGTGGTGGGTTTCACATCAATATCTGCCAAGATAGAACCAATGCAGGTAATTTTCTACTTGTGTGTGAAAGGTCTTGTAGCAGTGAATTGTGGTGGGTTTGTGTGTGTCTTTGTTTGATAGAAATGCGTAAAAGCCATATTATTCTGAGTGCAAACTGAATCCATTTTTTTTTCATTTAAAAAATATGTATATGCATGTATAAAAATGTATTATGTTTTAAACTTAAGAGATCTTATGATTTTTCACCATATTGTTTGATACTCTTGTTGTTGCTGTTGTTTTAAATGTTATTTTTGGTTTTAATATTATTGTAGTTTTAATGATGTTGTTGCATTGGGGTGGGTATTTTTTTTATTGTTTTAACTGTTGTTTTCATGTTCCTGTTGTTCTTTGTTGATGTTGGTATTTGTAGTTGGTACGGAAGTTGAATATATGTTGTTCTTGTTATTGTTCTCAATGTAATTGTTGTTTCTATAATTATTGTTGATGTTATTTCACATATTGTTTTTGTTGTTGGATTTAACCATATTAACGATTTAAAAAGTCAGAAGGTGTGAAAAAATTTTCTTGAAAAATTATTTATATTTCACAATGCATATAATAAAGGAAACATATTTGATATTTGATTAAATGACGTATTGATGTCAACTTTTACAGAACAAGAACATCATTGTTATGGAAAGTTCAACATTACGTTTTTATTTTTATCCAAAATGCTACAAAATTCATGTAGAATTCTATAAAACATATTTCATGTTGCACTCTTACTAAGGACGATTATCTAAACATAATAGCGCAATTCTAAATTCCCAATTCGTATTATGACAAGTATAAGAATATGCGAAAATTTTGGGAAACATCTTAACCAATTGCAAGCCAACCAACCGTGTGTATACACTAAATTTACCGCGGGTGGTCAGAAGACAACTGATATCAAATATAAAAGTTAAATTCTCGAACTTCACTACATGCATAACTTTTAAACCAGCAATCACTAGTTTATAATTTGGTGACATATACTTATATACCGATATATGTAATACAAACTTCTAAACCAGCCAACACTAGTTTATAAATTGGTGACATATACTAATATACCCATTTATGAAATACAAACTTCTAAACCAGCCAACACTAGTAAATAATTTGGTGACAAATACTAATATACCCATTTATGAAATACAAACTTTTAAACCAGCCAACACTAGTTTATAATTTGGTGTCATATAATAATATACCGATATATGTAATACAGACTTTTAAACCAGCCAACACTAGTTTATAATTTGGTGACATATACTAATATACCGATATATGTAATACAAACTTCTAAACCAGCCAACACTAGTTTATAATTTAGAGACAAATACTAATATACCGATATATGTAATACAAACTTCTAAACCAGCCAACACCAGTTTATAATTTGGTGACATATACTAATATACCGATACATGTAAAGCCCCTTTCACAATTGGCGCACGATCAGAAGCGACAAAATATTCGTGCGACCGAAAAAATTAGATATGAATCGTAACCTGTTGCCGAAATAATCGCATTTGTAAAAAAGTATTCGTACGAAATTCGCACGATCTAAGCGAGCGTTGTGCGATGCAAACGCGTTAAATCTTGCGATATATCTTGTGTCTATATGCGACTGTTGTACAATGAAAGCGACTGTTGAAAGATAATGCGATAGGATCGCGCGAGAGACCAGGGGATCGGACGATTGAACGTGCACCAATGCGATTGGACGTGCGATCATGCGTTCCATAATACGAATGCTAGTGCGAGTCAGAGTATATATCGCCCATCTCCGACGATCTTCAATAGACATAGTTATAAGCGAGAGAACATGCTGCCGAAGAAGAAACAGAGATGCAGCAGCATTTATTATTATCCTTAATATGATTATTCTATCTGATTGGTCTAAAAAGTCACGTGACAGGGCGATTTCATAGGAATAAAAAAGCCGATATGAGCATACGATGTAGAAAAACATGATAAAATAAAAAATATTTAGTAATTATGATTCTCTTTATATCACAAAACCAACTTAACTATCTATGATTCGAAATTATGAAAGAAAAGTGAGACAGTAACATAGGAATTCATGCTATCAAGATGTTATTGCTATCGAAAAGTCAAACAATTTTTATAAATCAACGTATTTTGTTTAATCATAATAATGTTGTTCGATATAATAAAACGTTCATTGCATTAATGTTCATATGGCAAAACCCTCGGTTAATATGATTTTTTCTTGGAGTAATAAATCTTCATATTTTCCTCACCATCATGCAATAAATGTATATTGTCAATTGTGGTCTGAAACAGAGATGCTTATACAGGGTATAATTTTGTATACTAGTGGCATATTGAGGCTGAAAAGTCGTGCAATGACTGGTAAAACATTGCAAGATTACATAAGACATGTTGAGCAACAGTCTCATGGTCGCAAAACACACGCATATACAGCAGCGATTCGTTTTACGACCTTTAAAAATCGTGCATCACTCTTGCGAGTACACAAAACGTTGTAAAACGTTCGTACTATTGTTCGTGCGTTGCACTGCGATGATTTGGATCGCATTCGGTCGCGTCTGAATAGTGTGCATGTCCACTATTTTGAGGAGACTTGATGCGAGCACTAAAACGCATGCAACGAATGCGAGAGCTCGTGCAACGTATGCAAGAGCTCGTGCAACGTATGCGAGAGCTCGTGCGAATCTAAAAAATTCCGATCGCCAACTGTTGTAAAGTGCTCGTGCGCCAATTGTGAAAGGGGCTTAATACAAAGACGTGCGATTGTGCGTACTGTGTAAGTATATCAGCAATTCTAGATGACCATGTCAGGATTTCATTTTCGTTGTCTGTAACATAAAAGCAAGATATGCTGCAAGCTTCATATCGATTAATTGTACAAAATTTCAAATTAGTATGTAAGAGACAAAAATTTGTAGTTAAAAAACTTTTGACAGCTATAGTTCGTAACAAAGTTATTTAGAGGCTTTGAATGCTAATGGTGTCGTGTCCAAAACTTAGTTCTTTCCATTGTACTTAGTTTTTCCTGTAATTAGGTTGTTAACTTGAAACGAGTTGCATTTCTCTCATTTATTAAACAGGTTAAATAATTGCATTATTATTTATATATGCGGCTGTGTACTGAAAAAAGAAGAAACCAGGCTTTATCTCTTTAAACAGTTGAAGATCCTGCAAAAACGACAAATCTAAGCAACAGAAAACATATCCCTTTAATATTTTTTTAATTGGGAAGGGCATTAAAACCACTCAGTATCACTGTTGTTATTTTTACAAACTTTGTTTTTCGCCTTTATTTATGTAACGTAAAGCCTTAGTCATAATTGGTCGTACTTCTTTCTCCGCGTGGTCTGCTAGAGGATTTTGATGAAAATCTTGCAAGACACGCAAATGCATCTTATGGTGCTGTTTGACAGATAACCGTGTGATTTGACATGCATGAATCACTTAAAGAGATCTCACTTGTTACTTGCTTTACACTTACGTTGACTGCAAGTCCCATGTCTCCATTATTAAGATATACATTGAACTAACAGTGAACGGACATTACACATACGCTATATTTATACCAATTACTTGTTGTGCATGTGAATCACCCCTGAATAAGATACATGTACCACTATACCAAAAAATTGATAATGAAAAAAGAGAATTGTCATTTTTATCATTCATCAAAGTCAAATCGAAGCTTTTAGGCATTTCCCCTAAAAACAAAATCCAAACAAACAAATAGTACTTTAAATAAAAAAAAAAACAGGAAGCTAAAACAAACACATACAATGTACGAGAAGGAACTAGATACTATAGATTTTTTAAATGGTTGACAGTTTTTTATCGGTATTTTCATATCAAAATAAACTGTAGAGGCTGAAGATTCGAATTACAAGCGTCCTAAGAAAGGATCATTTATACAACTTTGGAGTGAGGAGAAGAGTAGATTGCAGAGAAAAGGCGAAAGATTTTCCAAGCACTTCGACTTGCAAGCGTGCTAAGGTAGACTCATATACATTTACAGAGGGAGGAAAATGCGAATGATATTTACGCGCAGAACGATATATCCAGCTATAACCGTCTACACAAAACTATAACACATCCTACGAGAATAAAGTGTTGTAGGGCTAAGCGCAAAAATTGGCCACACCGTTTTCATAAATCTGTCTAATAAGTATCATACTAGTGATTTCCATGAGCATGATAATAATTTTCGTGTGAGAAGAGAGTATTTTTTTAAAATTATTGATTATTATCTCATTTGACCATTAAAACTTTTTAAAGTTGTTTTAATAATGGTATCAACATCAGTATACCAGAAAAGAACTTATTTTTTTTATTTTTAAAATGAATGAAGTGTATGTGTCATTATTTTAATAATAACATTTGCAAAAGCAAAGTAATTTGTTGTGGATGTTTTTCTTTGAATTGAAAGTTTCGTCAAAGCTCTTTTTTTTAAATTCAACAGCGTTTAAAGATATAGTCTTGTGACGTCTAGGAATAGATATCGTTTGATAATTAATTTTTTGGAAATTAGATTTTTTTCGCGCACTTTCTTCTAGATTTTAGAGAAATTTTCAATTTTTATGGTATCAGATACAAAGGATAAATCTTGTTTTCAAACTTTCTTCATTTGTGTGTTCCAGTTCACAGAATAGTTATAGTTTTCATTTTTTTCAAGTTTTCTTTTTGACGTTTCAATATCACTTGCTTACAACAGTTTTATTATTAGTTTTGATTTCAATATACCGGTATGTCCTAAGATAATAAAAAAGAAATATTCTTTATTTGACTGGAAACAAGTGTCTAAATGAACGACAATCTTAAGACGCAAGTACAGTTTCACGTTGCGAATAGCAAAGTATCTCCAAAAAAACGTAAATGAAACATACGAATTGCACATCAAACGTTCACTTGTCTTACGTATTTACTTGCAATTACTTCAATACTCTTTTCTCCAAGCAATCTATTATATGATAGTTATATTAATGATATATACGTTAAATGACACTCGAATTAACCTCGATAACAGAATACGGTCACCAAAGAACACATTTCATCTCTCCGCCATAATTGTTCCTGTTATTATTTGCCGAATAATATCATATTTGTTCGTTTTCTTTTTTAACTAAATTGAAATGATATAAACCTAGAGAAATTTTAATTCAATTTAAGATATTCTTATATATGGTATTTCTTAGTCTGTTGCAGTCGAAAGGAGATTTATTTCAACAACATCGTGAAACTCATTCACATCTGTGCCTCTAATTACTCTTCATTTATGGTTTTACCTCTAGACTAAGAATAAGTAGACGATAGATTTCATCTGATTACTTTTATCAAAATCTACCTTTTCATCTTTTCTTCTGACGGCTGTTATAAGGATGATTTCCCTGTTAATTATTCTTATTCCAGAGATCTTGCATGAGATCGATAATGTCAGATGTCAAGTTTGAGAGGAAAAACATCTTAAGAAAATGCAAAAGTTGTATGTTTTATCAACTCCAAAATGGACGAGCGTGTCTTTTGTTATCTTTGAATAAGTGCAGTGTCCGGCGATTTTCTGTAATCTTACAAACAATTTAGTTGAGAAATAAGTGTTCTCTTATTTTTTGTGTATTAAAATATATCATAAAATTCTCAAACAATCAGTAGGACCATTCATTTAAAATTTGTATCAATTAACTTTAAAAAAAAAATATATTGATTTTTGTCTCAATCGGCTTAAAGCTTGGTTACCTAATAAAGGTCACAAAAACACGCTTTGAAGCTGCTTGAAAAATCATATCTAATATTAAATTAGGACCAAAAAGGTTGTCCTTGATTCCTACTTTTATGAAAAATTGAATAAAATAAATTATTCATCCGTAATTTTTACAAGCATAAACACATGATATGTTCCTACATCACGGTAGTATCTCGGTAAAATTTTTAACTAAGCAAAATATGTGCAGTTTTCCAACTAATACTGTTGAAGGAAAAACTAACAACCTCCAATCACAAAAGTAAAACAACTAAACTCCCTTATAAAAGTACTGTGGTTTCATCAATATTCGTTGAATACAAATTTTCGTTGATTTCGTTGTTAAGTTTATTCTTGAAATTAAGTATTCATTGAACTGCAATTTCTACTAATATTTTGTATTGATAGGGTCATTGGCCACGAATTTACGTATCCTTGAAACTGTGATTTTCACTTTATCCACGAAAATTAATACCCTTGAATATTAATGAAAATCATGTTTTTCATGATTTATGCATGTCCCCAAGCCTTATATTTGGTTTTTAAGTTCAATATTTTGAAAGCACCATAAAAAGTAACCAAAAAAGTGACTCAACAGACGGGATTGATACATGTTCCTCTTGTTACGACAAGAAGTTTTTAAGCAGGACAAGGAAATTGTATTTTTGGAAGAAAGCAGCATAATTTTTTGAAATTATTAAAACAACGATTTCTGATCAAAGAAGTGATAAGCAAGGCTTTTTTCTATTTAGAAAAATGTTATGAAAATTTAAGTGCAAAAAAAAACACGAATGATAAATGCGTTTTTAAAGTTTTATCTTTCTTTCCTTTTTTTAATAAAAATAATGTACAGATGTTTGAGATATATCAATATTTTACATGTACATCATACTGGAAGTAATTATTGTTTGACGTACCTTTGGCATTGCTTAAGGTATCCCACTCCTCAATTGCAATGTTCTCGAATCAAGATTTTCTTGAGAAGTATATCATTGAAATCTGCAGACAAAACATACTTTTAAAAAATACAAAGATAATGGGGGGGGGGGGGGTCAGTGTTCATCCCTCTGGGTAAAGGCCAATTTAATTTGATCTTTTTGCATCTAAAATCGATTTCATCCCGATTAGAATACCTTAATTATTCACAATGATCACAATGAATAGAGGAATTACGAAAAAAAAATTGTATGAAGCTGCATTAATTTTTTGTGACCTTTTTGCACTTTAATTAGTTTAAAGCTAATACAATCATTTCTAAAACTTTAATGTAAATCTGATCTGTTCATTATTGGAAAATATAATCTTAAAATGAAAAGAAAAGTCTGAAAACCGGTGTCTGCTGAGCTCCTTCATAACTGTATTGTATCAATCATCACAGGATCCTTATTAGGCTTTTATTAGTTTTCCTTATTACTTTTTTTACTGAATTTGATATACTTAGTGGGTTAATCTTCATATTTCTTAGCTAAACCTATAGCATGTTGAGCTATATTGACAAAATAATCATTTTATAATGAAGTATATAATTACATTATTTACTCTAGTCTAAGTGTATCAGCATACCATGACCCTAAGTATCTTTTCCGTTTGTCTGTCTTATCTACGGTCAGATATGCAGGATTTTCTTGCAAAGGGATGTTTTCCTCTTTTTACAACAATTCATTAGGTAGTTCGTTAAAGGGTTTTAGGTTTAGAGAGTATGTATTTAACTGTTCAACCAATTAGGTTCTTAATGGAGAGAGTTGTTTTCATAAAGTGTACCTATTATCAAACGTTTAGTTCTTCCGTATCTTAGTTGCAAATGCAACACCTTTGTCTTAATTCTGCTGTTTAGTACATGTTAAATGTCAGCTTTTTAAAGGTCTCACACAATGATGACTAACTATACTCTCAGCATATTATTAATGAAAGAGAAGTTGAGTTCCACATGTTGACAGACTCAAAACCATCCAGGAAGTTGCATCATGCGCATCTAAATAATAGTTCCCTTTAATTCAGTGTGAAAATTTCACTGAAGTAATCATTTTCCTTAGCAAATGAGTCCAAATTAAATACTGTATGCCTAAAATAAGATGCGGAAAGGGGAATTATAGCGAGCGCAGCTCGGCGCCGGGGCGAAGCGAGCTCTACCGGCAAAGCGTGTGTGAATAGAAAATTCGGATTAGTTGCACATTCTTTCAACGGATTTTTTTGGCGTCAGTAAATCGGGCCAGTAATGTATTGTTTTAATCGTCCCAGTAGTTCCCTGTAATCATGGCAATTTTTATAACTTCACACTCTCACGAGAATCAGCAAGACAATATAAAAACGATAACGATGTAACTATAACGATATAAGATGTGTAATTTTAAGAACATCATGCTTTTTAAGTAAATAAAACAGTATACTTTGCGTACTTTTATTTCTATGGGGAGTTTTAAAGAGTACGACGACACTTAACCAACATCAGCTTTGACGTCACAATAAGCACTGATAAGGGGAAATTGCTCTATTGAAGATATTGTAAATCTGCTAAAATGACCAAAATCCTCTCAAAATCTTGCAAAGTCTAAGCTAAAGAACAGCTGACGAATAAGGACATTGGAAACGGTTGTAAATTGCACTCATTCGGATGAATGCTCACATTTATTTCATTCACTATAATTACGGTAATTTCCTGAAACGTATAGGCTACATGTACGTAGCAGCACCTCTTTTTAAAAGGGGGTGGGTGGGTGGATGGCAGCCTCGTCAAAAAAATCTTTGCAAGCAAAAAAAAAAAAAATCATGAAAATTCTAATCCTTCAACTCTTTAGCGGTTCAATGGTTTCTTTATTTTCACTTCCATTTATTACATGGTGGGGGGGGGGGGGACACATTGTTCTTTTAATATGATAAGCAAATATTTTTAAGCGTAAATTTAAAAAAATATTAAACATTAATTTTTTTTAAAAAGTGAAGGGGGCAAATCCATGGTTAGTCGATTTTCTATGTGTAAATTGACAAAAATGAAATATTTTTTTAGCAGGGGGGGGGGGGGGGGGGGGGGGCTCTATGATGAGTCAAGTTTTATATGTAAGTTTAAGAAAAAATGTCTACTGCAAAAAAAAAGGGGGGGGGGGATGAACTGACGTTACAATCACTTTAAAAGAGGAGATACAGTGCAATGAATATTTATATATTAAAATCTGTTCTACATATAAATAAATAAATTATAACAAATCTTATAAACTATGAATAATTAAAATTTACTGAAAATAGGTATGTTTTATTTTTTAGCATTCAAATTTCACGTTGTTAATTTTATTTTTATTGATTTATTATACTTCATTGTTTGATCACATGCTCTGCTCGCCCCAACGGTCGCACCGTAAAACATATTAAAGTATAAAAAAGTCTCTCTCTCTCTATATATATATGGAACTACAATACAATACTCACTTTCAATACATAGCACATTTTGATAGGCTATTTCCTTCCGTAAAAATTTTAAGGAGAAATTGTCTGTTTCCCAGGTCAATGGTTTTTACTGTCGGTGCAAACCTGTTAAAAAAATTGGACATTTTCAAAAGAGCAATTATCTATATAGTTCGAGAAGATGATTAATTGATGGTTCTTTAAGTCTTGTTTTACCATGCATAATATGTTAACATGTAACCAACTTTTTTACGTATAGACGGAAATCACATTAGGCGCATTACTGAATGATGTTGCGACGTTCTATTCCGAGGCAATAAAAAAACTAGTTTATCGATAGGGGTTGGATGGCCATGGCCATTTCTTAGACTATCTAGTAATATAAATGTTTTAAACAAGATGAACTGTGTATAAAGATTTCTACATGCAAATCAAAGTGAAAGAAAGGAAGTTAGGATATTTTGGACTTTCTTTACTTAAATTTAAAAACAGTATACTATAGACTAAGTACACGTTCAAGTTAAAATCTTACCTACTTTCTACGGTGGATTTGAACGGTCATTTGTAAACCATAGTAAAACAACAACCCTGTCATCGCTTTTGAATTCTGTTCATATATATAATGTATAAAATGTAATATGTACTTGCGACTTATGTTTAAATTTCAGAATGTAAATATTAGATCATTCAGTAAGAAATACGTGAAATGGTCTTTTCTCAGGTGGTGGAGCTACTGAACACAATTTACTCCATATTTGACGTCAGGATAGAGACCTATGACGTTTACAAAGTGGAGACAATCGGCGATGCCTACATGGTGGCAAGCGGAGTCCCCAACAGAAACGGACAGAAGGTTGGTTTCTTTTCTGCTCAAAGATCCACAAATCTAACGTTTACGTAAGTTGCTAAATGACAGTATCTCACGTGTTATCACATGTGCGCGAAACTATCGTAATCTAAGTGCTTTAAGCTCTTAACTTCCTGTCTTAACTGTTTGATTATTAAATCGACAAAACATCGAAGGAGAAACACGAAACTTCGATTTATAAGACGTTTTTCGTACAAATTGAATTCTAAGAAACAGGATGTAAACATTGAGGCATGAACACAAGATTAAGGGGATGTAATGGAATAAATATGTTGTAGTTGTTTATCCGAGCAGTGTCTTTTTTCCAATAAAGATTGAATCTGATGTTTGCAGCATGTAGGTGAAATTGCCACAATGGCGATTGATTTGTTAGCAGCAGTGAAACAAGTCGCCCTACCAAAGTCTGTGGGAAAGGGCCACATACAGATAAGGGTCGGAATACACACAGGTGCGTGCAATACGAGCAGTTTTTGCTTTGGTTACAAAATAATCTATTTATACAGTAATTATTATTCCACTGAAGCATGCACAGCATTTGATAAGAACTAATGTGTTTATTTTGTGTACCATAAAACACATTATGTCAATTTCTAAAGCGAGTTTTATCCAAAAAGTTCAAAACGGCCTATATTTAGTTTGATCGATGTGAGTATTCTCGAATAATTTTTCTATTGTCTTTTTAAAGTCATTTAATCAAGAAGAAGCTGTGAATATTTACAAAACAAAAACATATGTGTTTTGGTTTTAAACTTATTAAGAGTTACATAAAGAAAATGGTTTTTAAATGAAAGAAAATTGATGTATGTACACACTTAATATTACTATTATGCTATGAGACGATGGAATAAACAGTGACACTATTCATTTGTATCTCATTTCCCTCCTTTTTTTCCCCTACATACATGTAATGTTACATGTATGTTCACATTTCTAAAATATACTATTCCCTGTCAAATACTGCTTCAATGTAATAAAATACCTCGTCATCAGCGGATGTTACTTTGTGTTGCAGGATCCTGTGTTGCGGGGGTTGTGGGTATAAAGATGCCACGGTACTGTCTGTTCGGGGACACCGTCAATACAGCCTCTCGCATGGAGTCAAGTGGACTTCGTAAGTATATACTAGTAGTAGCAAAGCAACTACTAGTTCCATCTAAATTGCACATCTTTTGAATACACTGTCATATACAATTGGTTCATCGATCTTTTTTTCTTATCTCAAATTCTTGAGTATTGTGCCTATAACTGGTGTTATATTGTGATTAAATAGTGAATTATAGTATAGTACGAGGAATCACTGTACATGTTGTCAAGTTAAAGAAAATTTATTTAGCATATACGAACAGTGTGCAGCAAAAAGTGATCTAACGTATATAATTCTAAAAAAAAAAAAAGTATCCTAAAAAAAAAATGTGTAAACATGCTTTTGCTCACTTTAAAATTATGCTAGCTGGTCTGTTGTTCTAGGGGAAAATTTGGGTTGACATGTCGTTGTCAATTGCAACCCTTTCCCTGTAGAGCTACAAACCTACATGTATCGCTAAGTTACCGGTATGCAAACAGTTAAATATGTTTCAGCTATGAAGATACACTGCAGTCATCCAACCTACGAAAGCCTTCACGAAATAGGAGGGTTTTCTTTTGTTCCACGTGGAGAGATAGACATCAAGGTACTAGTAAACTGTAATAATGTGTGTAGCAGCGACTCCGGAGATAGTAGAATGTGGTGTAATACTTGTATAGCACAAAAGGTCTTGATAGGACATGTAGCAATGGTATTGCCGTCGTGAAAGACATCTACATGTAACACTAGGGCTGACGTAATGATAAGACTCTTGATAATAGAGAATAAGGCCATAAAAGCCAAAGGTTGGGCCATGAGGGTGGGTCCAAGAGAGAACTTGTAGCAAAATGGACCAGACCGCGCGAGGATAAATAAATAATGATTGAGTCTTGAGATAACTACATGTATAAAGCAATATGTCTTCAGATAGTACAAATAATGAGACGTTGAATGGACTTGCAATAATGAAGATGGATCCTGAGAGACATCGTGGATGTTAGAGTTGGGACATGAGATCATACGTGACAATAGGGGCAGGGCCATAAGATAATGCGCTTATAAATGCTTCATGTAGCATTGCATTTTAAGGCTGAAAGTTATGGGGAAAGTCGCAGTAACACACTAATCAAATTATGTAAAAGAAACGGTTAACTGCATGGCAAGTTCATTCATCAACAAATTAGTATGTTCTTTTTGGAAAAAATACCGTAGTAGTAGTTTGGGGTACAGAAACTTCGTTGTCGTTTGGTTTATTTATATCTCCTATTTACATAAATATGGATTTTAATTATTTCTTTACTTATTCAAGATTGTAAACAGATTTCCATCAAATATGTTTCGTTCTCCTCTTTCCCATCAAACTATTTTTTACAACTTCTATCCTTTTTAAGGGAAAGGGGAAAATGGTGACCTATTGGTTGAAAGGCCGAGATGATATGGACGAATTCAACGATAGCATGGTTTGCAAATTTGTGCCAAAGAAGAAAAGGACTGGAACCTTATTGACAGATTCTAGCAGCACCCTGATCTCCAAATCCCAATCGTCAACCACGGACGTCAATCCGATGGAGGATTTAATTGTTTGACGTCGTCAGTGTGTCTGTCTGTCTGACCATTCATCACTGTCACCACTTACTTTTTATGTCGTTGATGCATCGCTTAGTCCCAATACGAGTTTTGTATTAAAAATTCCTATTGGTTGATTGTTTCATTCTTTTTGACTGTCGCTGACTTGTTTGCTTCTTCATAAATAATACGTCTATCCTTTACTAGTATGGCAATATCGGTAAAATTCATATTCATTAATTGTTTACTACTCATTAATCAGGGACATCAATTTATCTTTTTATTTCTTTGTTTTAGTCATGGATATGAAAACAATAAAACGATAAACTGAAGAATAAAGAAGTAAGCATAATAAGAAAAAAGCAAGATACGTAGACTTTTGGCGGTAATCCCTCTCCATACTAGGGAGGTAGCTATGTTTGCAGAAAAATTACAAATAACCCGCTTATGCAATTTTTTTCTGCAATGTCGCTACCTTCATATCCTCATGAATCACGAAAGAAAGCATTTTATTGTTTAAATAACGACATAGCTGATCACGGCGTAAGAGCACCAGGCCATTTTAACAAGAGCTTGGACTTTGGGTAGTGTCAAACATCAGTGTGACGTTGTCCTGTCTATTTCATTGCTAGCCAATCAGCCTAGCTCTTTGAAATCAGGAAGATTTGTCTGGGTTTTGGACTAAGACTATGTGTGCATATTTTACTTCTTGAAACCAGTGCAATTTTTAACATGTTTTAATGCAAGAAAAAGATAGTTACATCTTACCTAAAGCCCAAGGTCGTAAAACGTCATCATGCGTGTTGAATAGATACACTATCGTTAGGGTCAATGAAACGTTCAAAGCTACCTTAACAATTTGATATATACTTATATCAAAACAGTTTTTCCTGCAAAGTCTCTAACACTCCTAAGTATATGTTTATAGCCGCAGAAGCGCACTAAATGGCGTGTTTCATGGCTGTTCCATCGATTATTCATATTCTTGACAAAGACGATATATATAATGACTTAAAGCGACGATACAAAAGCATTTTATACAAAAAACGCCAAAGGAAATATAAGCATTGTATGCTAATTTTTGGATATCGTCGGCCCCATAGCACACCAGGCTGTGCAGACAAATTATCATACCTCTGCACAGCCTAGAGTGTCATAGGACCGATACTATCTTTAAAAAAGCATAAGTGCTTTAAAAACAATTTTTAATAGTGATATTACATATATGTTAAATTATATTGTATTATGGCGTTTACCTGCATTGTGAGAAGCATCCGTATAATTATACGTATTATAAAGAATACTAGTATTTAGGCAGATATGAATACCAAATGTGGATTTCAGTTCTGTGTTGATTTGTTTCTATGATAATGTATGCATGTACATTGATAATATAATTAACTGCCAAAGTATTTACATTGTTGTTTTATCGATTATATATACAAAAACATCATGATCAGTCACTGTGTGTATGACCAAACCAGTGTCACGATGTGAGTTATGATCTTTTATTCAATGATTGACGATCTGGTTGCAATATCATTAACTTATTTACATTGTTTGAATTGAAGTATTTTAAGCAAAATAAAGTTACTATTTATGCAAAACTAGTTTTTTTCCTATTACCCAATGAATCCGTTTTTCGGGAAAATAACGAAGCAAAATTATCTTGCTATCTAGATGAAAATTTCGACACCTATTTTGCTTCCTTTATTTTGACGAGGCAGGGAGTACAAGGATTTTTGTAATATCGGACTAGCATTTTCTGTAAGGGCATATCAATTATCGATTTTTTTGGTTGGTTTTTTCGAATTGCAATAAGACAAATAAAATGGTTGTTGCCTGCTGTGGTATATTTACATCACTAAGTGTGTTTTCCTGTATTTCTTACGTAAATGGATTGTAATTTTATATATGTATGCGCGCGATCCAAAGCACGACCTAGCTGTTGACGAAAGAATATGTACAAGACTAATTGAATTATTTTTTTACTCCAATTCAGGCTTATGACTGTTCAATAATGATAATCCGTCATCAATTACTACTTATACTCTACCATAATAGACAATGGTCTGGTTACATGTAACAGCTTATTGCGATGACACCCCCCCCCCCAACTCCCTTTCACCAACTAAACACGGCTAACGTGCATGGTGAACCTTACTCTTGCTCACCAATGCTTATTATATCCTAATTACAAATGTAAATATTGACACGGGAAACATGCATCGTATAATCTGTTTTATGAAAAATATTGATTATGCTTATCTCCTTTGCTTGCACTGTTTCGGAGGCTGCAATTGCAACTTTCAAACCTAAGATACGCCTTATGCCTGACGTCATCACGTCAGGCAAGGAATGTTACCTTTGCTTCTGAAAAAAACATAAGTATATACTGCAATAACAGATAATTCCATGCAAAAATACATGTATCAGTATATCAAGTCATTATTTTGCTCTCATTATGCTACAGCCGCATCCATTGTGCTTTCCAGTCGGTTAGCGCCTTTACACAATGATACATTGTACATGTACATTCATTTGAAATGATACCTGTTCATTGTGTCTGTAATTAGATGTTGTTATATCATGTTTGGACTAATTAATCCCCTCTCCTTTGACCATACAGACTGTACCATGTAAATGTAAAAATAAGGGAGTGTAACAAAGGTTCTTTACAAAAGGATTGGCGTTGTATTTGCATTAGTGTGAATGACATGGTGATCAATATAGTATTGCAGGGTGACTGTTCGATTTTAATTAGTGTCACCAATAATTCTTACTCAAACAAACAACTCAAATGGTGACGACGTTTGTCAGAGAATGTTTGAGGCAGAATCAAAAATATTAAACACACACTGTCACAAACAATATCTAAACAGACAACATTTATAGTGTGTGTTGAACATTGAACCCAACACGTAAGGGAGGATGGTATGGCACGCCAAATTCACAAAAATGAGATAATCATATAGTTTCACAGTCGATAAACTAGGTTTAACGGTTGTAAACTATTATATTAGTTTACGGACAGAAAACTATAGTTAACGCCGTTAATCTATATTTCACATATGTAAACCATGGTTAACGCGATCATATATGTTACAGAAGTGTAAAACTAATATTAACACTGAAAACAACCATTTGCAATTGCAAAACATGATTTATCTGATAAATATAGTTTCCCGATTGTGAAACTATGATTAACAACTTTACCTATAGTTAACGAATGTAAATTATAGTTTACAGATGTGAATCTATATTTATCAGCAAAATATATCATTACCTGTCAAGATAAACTTAATTAGATTATCATTCGTTAACTATAGTTTACAACCGTTAAATATAGTTTTACAGATGAAAACTATAGTTAACGAATTGTTAACTACAGTTTGCGGTTCTCAAAATATAGTTAACAGTCGATAAACCTATTTTATCAAATGTGAAACCATGTTTAGCTCATTTTTGTGAATTTGGCGTGCCATAGGTTGGATGATCAACAAATTAACCATCAGATCTACCTTTAAACAAATCATGTACTAGGATGAATTTTTGGTCGAAATTGAATAATAATTTAACGTTAGTAAAGAAAAAATATCTTTAACATTTTCGTATATCTCCATACAGAGCTCTTCATTTGAAGGAGATTCATATAGTCTAAAAATGGCCAAGACCACCCAGTCCGCATAAAAAGGGTAAAATCACCTGTGTACAAATAAAGTTGAAAAAAGGCTAGAAGGTCAGCCCAGTATGATTAGTACAATTTCATCAAACCAGAGACGCCTAACGTTAATAATTAAGTCTCACAATACCAATTAAATTAAAGTACGAAAGTGTACGTATTGTATGAATTCAATTGAACATATTTTATTGTATACAACATAAACAGAAGAATTAGAAACAACTTAAAACAACTTACGAGTTCTTTTCCGTATTATATAGGGTCTCAGCAGTATTTTTTAATTAAAATTTGTTTTAAATGAAATAATTATCAATCAGTTTACGTACAACAGCTGTATTATTCTCTTTTGAAAAGTGGACAGGCATAGCCTACATGTAAATCTATTCTCTTTTGAGAAGTGGAAAGGCATAGCCTACATACATATGTAGGCTATGCCTGTCCACTTCTCAAAAGAGAATACAGCTGTACAAGTCCCCATCGTGGGCAAATTAAACGGGTCAAGTCATGCAACATAATACTTTTTGACTTCTTCAATACTAAGTGACCTTAATGATAAAAAAAAAAATTATGGCCAAAGTGCCCATTCGTAAAACTTGGGTCAAAGTGTCTTTAGGCCGAGTTCTCTGTGAGGCGAAACTTCCGGACACCTCACTCTGATCTAAATATAGACCAAGGAATTCCACTTTCGATATGAGATAGATTTAGAATCGCGTGAGTATTTTTATCTGCCTTCTGTTTTATATGCTTTTGGGTTAAAGAGCAAATAGTTTATACAATATATGTTATTATATTGGTTCAATTCTGATTCATATCTCGACAGCTTGATCATATTGATCAATGTAGGATTCATTCGGATTCCAAAATGTTCAACTGTTCAATTCAATGATACATGTATTATTTTTAATACGTTACACATCCTGGTAATTTTGATATTTTTATGGTATTCTAAATCCAATGTTGTTGTGTTGAAGTCCACGTAACTCTTGGATAATGGAGGATGCGGACAGAAGGGTCTTACAAGTAAATCGGACGTTCCTCGTGAAAAACATAGCCAACCCTGATGATGTTGCAAACGAGTTGTTTTCAAATGAAATTTTCACCGAAGGAATGAAAGATGAAGTAGAAGTATGGATCAAATAAACTTTTTAAATAATCAAAATATATAAAATATGGCATTATGATACTTTACATGTCTGTTTTTCATAGATTCTATGAATGCACAATTTATTGTTAGGCCTAACATGATTATGAACAGCTCAAAATTAGATATATTTTGCTCTGAGTCTTAAATGCATGTGTGTACTTGTTTTAGGTTGAAAAACTTAAAGAAAAGAAAGTGAGAAAACTTTTAGACATATTACCAAGACGTGGTCCCGAAGCATTCCAGATATTTATAAAAGTACTACAGGACACAAATAATGATCATGTTGCACTTAAACTGAAATCCGGAATCTCACCACAGAACAATTCCCATCATCGGCAGGAAGACGGAGAAGATGATCTCCCACAAAGTACACGGAGACTTTATTATGATCTTTTTAACATATAGACCAGTTAACTAACCTGATTAAATGTATAGGTACCTTTTATCTTGCTCTTTGTTTATCTTTACGGTAGTCGATCCTTCACAAACCTAAACAGATAAACAAATAGGGAGATAAAAAGGTCTTATTTTTGGCTGTTTATTTTTGGTATTTAGTGTTTATTGGAGAAAAGTGGCTAAATCAAGTTCATAGCTAAATGCCATACATATTAGAATAAGAATTGAAACACTTATTATTAATTAATATGCAAATTCAAATCTATGCTAACTTGTTGAAAAATCATCTACCAAATATCGTACACCTCAATATAATTTAATAGTTTTACAGTACCTTGTGTAATAAACTCTTTCTATTTTCAGCGTGGCCAGATCCATTGAGTTTAGAGGGACGATTGACTGTCAAACCTCTTACATGCCCTGCTTCAAGGTTCCAAAAAACTGGGGTATCAATGTTTTTAATTATTTTTATTGTATCGCACATATCAGAGGCTTTTACACAATTTATTACATTAAGTTAACATTTTCTGTATTAGAATGAAAAGTAATAATCTCATTTATTATGTGTGCAATTCTTATTCTGTTTGTTGTCCATCAGACAGACGGACAGATGTTGTCCATGGTTTGTTATTGTTTTTTTAGCTCAATATATTTTTTGTTTTACTTTAACAGTGTTACAAAATGGGTAGGAGACCTAGAGGCAGGGTCCTCATCATCAATAATAAGATTTTTTTCGGACCTTTGGAAGAAGATGAAAATGGTAAAAAAAGGGTTACCTTAGCAACACGCGAGGGAACAGAACAAGATGAGAGAAAAATTCAGGAGGTCTTCGAACAAATGTTCTTTGTTGTTGATGTACATATGGACAAAAAGGGTGAAGTAAGTACATGTACCGGTAAACCAATTGAGTGGAAAAAAATGCAAATGGCAATGCTACTAAAAATAGACTTAAGATGACTCCTGAGATGAAGGATTTTTTATCATAACACATTATGCTACAAATTTAAATACAAGTCATTCCTTGTAAGGTTATTTGGTATATGTAAAACGATTTGTCAGATGTGTTAGCTAATACATGTATTTGACATTGCATTAACCAGACAATTTCCAAATCTAGTACATGAGTATGTTTAAACTATTATAATACTTGTATAATGTGATGTAGTGTATATGTGTTGTACTTTTTTAGTGGCAAGACTAAGTACTTAGTGTGAAAGGTGCTAAAATAAGATAAATGTTTATAAGAATAGTGAAAGATTCATGAAAATGGCAAAAGTTAAGTGTGGAGGTTAAATGGGTCAATTAATGTGAAAATGGTTGTGGGTCTTAGTGTAATAATGTCACCTACATATTACTGATATGTAGGTCCCTTTATGATCGAATCACATGTAGAAATTTAATTAAATTTAATTCAATTAAAAAGTTTTGGAAAGTAAATTTTCTCATTCAAGGAAATCAAGGCGTTACTAAAAGAGGAGGTGAAAAAAGATTTTCATCATAAAGCAGATTGTTTTGTTTTGGTGATAATGACTCATGGAACGTCAGGAGCGATATATGGTGTGGACGGCAAAACGGTCTCCATAGAAGAAATCAAAATGCTGTTGAATGGAGAGAACTTCCCTGCAATGGCCGACAAACCCAAAGTCCTTCTTATTCAAGCATGTAGAGGAGGTACATCTGTCTGTCCATCTGTCTGTCCACCAGTCTGTCTGTCTGCCTACACAGCCCTTTTCAGGCCTACAATGAAAATATTAAAGGATTTAAACGTTCATAAAATGATGCATCTTTTACACAGGCTCATGACATTTATATGTATTAATATATACACTCTATACCCTAAAAAATACACAAGGTACACATCGCCGCCATATTTGATTTGTTTAAAACTGTCACATCATGTGGAATTTTTGCTTAAAACTCATCAGTAAAATTACTTTGTGATCATCTCTATCTTCCGATCGGTCCTTCAGCACCTAAGCATACATCTGATTCAACCAGAACAGTGTATTACACCTGTCATTATTAATAATCACCCCTCAATTGGCTTCTACTACCTAAGATATGTGACAAAGGCTGAAGGGAGGACGGAAAATGTCACATTTATGTAAATGGTCTGAGATTTCCCTGCTCTGTGTGTTTGTGTCAATTTTTCAAAATGTATGCCTTTATAAACATGTTTATATAAACTTTGTGTGATAAAAGTTAAAACATCAGTTTTCAAACTTGTACGTTGATCAAATTAAAACTGATGCCTTTGAATGCTATACATGTACTAGTATTTGGAAGGGATTACCCAAAGTATGTCGCAATAATGTCAACTTCCGTCCTCCCTTTAGCCTTTTGTTGCATATCTAAGGCTTAGAGAATAGGGCTGTTAATTTTGAAGTAAAAAAATCAAGTTCAGAAATTCAATATTTGAAATGGTTTCCAGATTTTACAGTAATTTAATGAATTTACTTCATTTTTGTAGAGCCTTTAAAATAAAACTTTATATCATGCCATTCATGGTAACTCTAAAACTTGAAGCTACATGTGTAGACCCTAACTGATTTTTAGTCATTAGGCCATAGTCACAAATTCATAGATATGTTCCTGGAATTTAATTGTTTGATTTTGAATTGAATTGTCAGATATGTATGCAAAGGAAATTTATCAATGATAATAAATTGATTAGCTTTACTTATATATGAATTTAGAAACAAAAGACGAAGGTGTGAAAGAGACAGCTGCAGATATTGAAAAGGAAATAAAATCCACAGGAGAAATACTAAAGGACTTGTCCTTAAACACTGTCTCAGATTCCAAAAGTGAGAGTGTCACAGCTACAATGAGTCACATGGTTGTTGCCATGGCATCAACTTTAGGTAAGTTTTGCTTAGAATCATTCCTTATTTTTCATCCTTCAGGTTTCCTGTTAAGTTAAATTTCAGATCACATTAGTGACTCAGGTGAGCTATTGCAACTGGTTTTTCATACATTGTCACCCAACGTCATGTGTTACAATTGAATAATTTTAACTTCTTCATTGTCATCATTGTATCATCATCATTATCATCATAGTATAACCATCATTATAATATGATTATCAGATCATCCTATTTCATCATTATCATCATCATCATGCTTTTTCATTTTTTTTATATTAAATAGTATAATATATGCATCATCCATATTTAATTATCATCATTGTAAAATAATCATCACATCATCATTATTTATCATGAAAACCAAAATCCTCTCATAGTGAAATCTTCTCAACCTTCATATTTATAATTACCTACAGCATTATCATCACATAATATTTACTTATGCATTGTAATATCTCTTTAAGAAAACCGATTGTGCTTCACTACTGTACTCTATAAAAACTGACAGGGCTGAAATCATAGTCATTATCATCATCATCATCATCTTCATAATCATCATCATCAAATTTTTCCATTTAATTGTACATGTGAAATTTGAACAGGCATGGTTTCCTATCGGAACAAAATATACGGGTCCTGGTTTCTGACAGCTGTAGCTTACGTTTTTGCCAAATATTCTCATACAAATGACATTCATCAGATGCTTACAAAGGTAAGAATTTTCCAGGTCTCCAACTGGGCTTTTGCCTCATGTTCCTCTTATTGTTATAAGGTGGTTAGATAAATGCTACTCATTTACCATAGTAGATTTAAGTGTGAGACTTAGAGCAGAGATCCAGATCTGTGGTACACATACACCATATATTGTGTAACATGAATTGTCAATTTGTTCACTGTGTTTTATGATTAAATATCATTATGGATCTGAGTTTTTCCTGTAAAAATATAAAACTAATGCAATAAATAGCAAACATTTCAATGAATTAAAATAATTGGAGAGTTCTTTTACTCCTGATCTGTTAAAAAGCTCCTTGCATGGACTGGATAAAAAAAGATTGAAAATTTATTTATAACATGCACTTAAAGGTTTACATTGGATTGTTATGTGTATGTGAACTAAGGTTTATAAGACAATGTTTTTGATATTTTAGGTTAATCAGCTGGTATCACGAGGAAGGGCAAAAGACAACAAACAGAACAAAGAATTTGTGGCGATTTCTGAGAGCAGCTACACCTTGTCTAAGGACTTGTATTTCTGCCCAGGTTATTTTATCGAGGAAGTTCCACAAAGTAGAATCCAACAAGCTTCTTTCTGACTTTGATTTCTTACCCAAGACTTTGTTTGGATATCTTTTTATTTTTGAAAAGATGTTATCCAACATGTGTGAGGTTTAGAGAGTGAATTAGAACAAGTGTACTCATATGTTTCATTTGACTTTCTGAAGATTGAAAGAATATATGTAACAGTGATATACATTTAGTATAACTTTCATGAAATTCTGAACTATTTAATATTAACAGTTTTAAATTTTCAAAACAAAAAAGCAACAGATAATCCAAGATTTAGCTCACGTGTCAGAGTCATTAATTTTACAAGTGATATCGAAGCAAGCTAGAATATGAAACATTGCTACTTTTTTTTCAAACTGCAGTGCAGTTTAACATATAACACAAAACAGCTTCTTGTGAAGAACAGCTAGAGAGTATATAGAATTAATAAAACTGATATGGATCAAACTATCCATTATATGGTATGAATAAATACAGAATAATATTTAGGAATGGAATCTATGGTTGAGTTTTGTATTCTAGATTATAAAGATACTTATGCCAGATTTTGTTTAGATTTGGACACTGTTGCTCTGGTAAAAGAAATGGCATATAGATCTCAATATTTAATGTCTGTGATAATCGTGTTAAATTTTTATAATGGTTTCTTTGGTACTTCATGCGGTAGCAAGTATTTCAGGAATATAACTGCATTTAAAGTGGTTCACTACACATTGAAATAGTTTTTCAAATCAGCAGAAAATCATTTGATTGTGAAAGATAGCATGATACATGAAAAGTAAGTAAGTCAAATGGGCGAACAAAAGCAGTTTTTGGATTTTAAAAAATGGATTTCTAAAATTTATATCAGTATACGTAAATATAAAAAAAAAGTCTCGAGCGATTCATACTCGTGATCTGCACTTCACAAGAAATAATAGAATGAGTTATACTCACCAGTCATTATATACGTAATGATATCTTTCCAGAACAAACGTTCCTAACTCGCGGGCAAGCATTTTAAAGAATAAGACTCAAGCGCTTTAAACCTCTCCCAAATCAGTTCATATAGGCGGGCAACAATTTAAACAAACATTCCCAACTGCATAGAAAATCACCTTCACTCTTAAAAAATTTTCTTTTGGGTTGAAGGTGGGAAAGTTGACTCGTAAGTATAACTCACTCATAAAAGTGAAACTTGAAAACAAATTTTCCAATTTTATTTTGTTCGTTATATATACTCTCTTCTCATTATATCGCGGGTTCCGTTGTATCGCGGTATGTTCCAAAAAATAGGGAATTTTTCCCGCGATTTTTCACAATGAGTTTATGCACCAACTTCAGGATGAATGCAAAGAAGGTTGTCAAATATATTGGCAAATAAAATTTTTCTCACAAATAAAATTTTTTCCGGAGAGAAAGCAAGTTTAAAAGTCCACAATGTATCTGATGAAAAAAACTAAATAAAACGCATAATAGAATGTATATTTCATCCCCTAACCAGTTTAAGTGACTTTGTTTTCACAAAGAATCATATTTTATTTTTAAAAAATAAAAACTGTCCGCTATAACTGAATCAGGCTTCCAGATTTCACAATGGAACTCTCTAATTTTGAAGGTGAATAAGACTTCTGATTTAAAAATAGCATACAAAATAAACTACGTAAGTTGGGAAATTGATGTTCCTCAAAAAAGCTAGTCTAATGCAAGCTTTTTGAACAGCACTAATGACATGTGAAAATGATAACTTGGTATATCGATCTTTTTTTAGGGAAAAAAATAAGTACCGCGATATTATGAGACACCAATATACTTACCAGTCATTATATACATATGGATGAATTATATTCTAAAGCAATCTAAACAAAAATTGAGAAAAAGAATTTTTTTTCTTACCTCAAAAACTTTTAAGAGTTCCGGTATTTCTCCCAATAGCATCTAGGCTTCATATAGATATATTTACATTCTACTGTGTTTTTCCATTAAATTCTGTGATCTTCAAATGCCTCTAAATGCAACAAGTAGTCAAAGGTCAAATTGACGAGTTTTATTATGACGTCACAAACGTTGAACGCTGTAAACTGCAACGTCACAAGCGAAAATCAAAGTTCACGCTTGTGGCTGTTACTGTGGCTCTTCCATTAATATTAACTTACCCTTAGGATAAGATAGGAATTTTAAGGTATGAATCACATTTGCAGACAAGGCAAGAAGTTAAAAAATGTAAATATATAAGCATTAAATCATGATTTTTTGAAGTATACACTCTCATAACTGCAGCGGTGTTTTCATACAAATTGTCATAACGCGCTAACGCGCGTTACTCAATTTGTACGCACACACCGCTGCAGTTATGAGAGTGTATACTTCAAAAAATCATGATTCAATGCCATAGTATACACTATATTTTCCCTTGGACTGAAATGTCACATTTTCATTGGTTTAAACAGGGCACGTGATTGCCTCATATATCTCTATATTTGTTCGGTGAGAAATAATATTAGGCAATATGGCCGTCATTGGTCGACGCTTCGCTTACTCATTTCGACATTTCATAGTATTTAATACATAAACCGCATGCCGTAAGTTCTTATAGTATTTGGAGTAGTTGCCCTTTGAAATTCTTTAAAATTAGAGTAGTTGCCCTTGGAATATTGACGTCACATTGTTTTGTCTGGAGCAGAACAAAATGGCAGCGTCGATATTTGCTCAAATTTCTGCAGAGGAAAGGGAGAAAACATTTAAAATTGAATAGCAAAAACACATTGTAAGTAAACATGGGTGAAGCAAAGATTTTTAAAGAGTATGTGAAAGGTGAGATTGAAAATTTTGAAGAGTTTAAATGAGTTAATTTATAAATTGGACGAGATGTTAGGCATCTTGTACATGGCTTAGTGTTGATCTTCGCTATTTGTGAATAAATGTGTCGCTTGATAGTCCTCGGGAAAACAAAACACTTATTAGGTTTGTTACTGACTCACTACGGAAATATATTGGGTTGTTCAATCTCATAGACGGCTCGGCTTCGCCTCGCCATCTATGAGATTGATCAACCCAATATATTTCCGTAGTGAGTCAGTAACTAACCTAATAAGTAATAATATATGCTTGTAAAAAGTTTATGTTATGGAAAAGAATAACATTCATATGCTTATTGTTTCATTCAATAAGTAATAATATCACGAAGAAATAATTCTTCATAGTCTGTGAAGATACTGGTTGATGTGGTGTAAGTAAACTCAAAAATAAACTGTTGCCGTCTTTCAATTTTTTTCCTAAAATCCTCAATTTTTTTTTCAAATAGAAATAAAGGCATCTCTTGGGATCCAACATTTTATTTTCTGGAAAAGCAGCACAAATATCTTTGTTCCATAATGATTAGGTCGATCTTGTTTTGCCAAACCTTGTCCAATGAAAGTTACTCCCTTTTTCTGATTATTAACCCATCCTTCGAAGTTTGAGAGCTTGTAGATCACTGCATCTTCGGAAAGTAGTAATTGCTATTAAAAAAATTGTTTTGAAAGTCATATGTTTCAAAGATGCATTAGCAATAGGTGCACTTTGTAACATTTGTAGAACTTTAGGAAAGTCCCACTTAGGAACTCGCTTAACTTTAGGTGGTCTAGAGTTAAACACCCCTTTCAAAAGTCTAATGATATATGGATGTTAATCTACTGAAAATTTCCCCACTGACAGTAAAACTGATGACAACATTGATCTGAATAGGGATTGATTTTCCTTGCACTTTCCTATCAGAATTACCCAATAAGTGTACTGTCTGATATGATGAAGAACTTTGGGGATCCACCAAAATAGGGGATATGCATAGAGAAACGTCCCTTTTCCAAGGAATTGTCAAAGCATCTAGTGCATAGGTACCATGTACACAATATTTGAGTTTGACGATTGTGAACTGATGCAAACATGTCTATCAATGGTTGCCCCCAAATTTGAAACATTTTCTGAACTATTTCTTTGTTCAACATCCACTCCGTTTGTCTGATGTTGACCCTGCTCAAGTGATCTGCTAAAACATTCAACTTCCCAGATATATGCAGCCTTCAATATGATATTCTGATTTATTGCCCAATTCCAAAGCCCTAAATTTGATAACAAAGACAATGAAACTTCGTTCCCCCTCGTTTTGGTTTTTATACTGGACTACTGTTGTGTTGTTGCATCTGATTAACATTGTTTTGTTTTGAATTTGTCTTTGAAAACGTTTCCAAGTCAAAAATACTGCTTCCATCTCTAGACAGTTGATTTGCCAATTCTGGCGACAACTGTCACATATATAGTCCTTGAACTATTTGATTGTTGAGGTGATCCCAATACCCTGTTAGATATGCATCTGTTGTTATGGTCATTCCTACCTCTTCCAATTGCAGAGATTTGCCACTGGAAATGTTTGCTGTATTTAACCACCACTGTAGGTGCAGTTTGAGATGTTGAGTAAAGAATTTACCTTCTCCAAATCTAATGAACTTGTTTCCAAAAAGTTAAAAGATAGAATTGTATTGGTCTCATATATAGACGTGCATCGGGAATTAGATCTATAAATGAGGAAACTATTCCTAACCACTGAAGAATATCTCTGGCTGTTTTCTGACCATTCATTAACGTTTTGGTTGTGTGTACCATTCTGTCTTGAGATGGAAGTACTATTTTTTGTTTGAACAGAAACAAAACTCCTAGATAAACAATTGATTGACAGGTTTTAGACAAGATTTCTTTTTGTTGACTATGTAACCTAGTGAAACAGAAGATTCAAGCGTATCTATTCTTCCTGAGTAATTTGATTCCAATTTTCCCAGAAAATTTCAGACGACCTCCAACGGGTCTCTCGGGAAACATTGCTGATATATTTACCTGTTCTAGATTCCAGTCTTTTACTTGTCTTCTTTGGGATTCGAAAGGAATTCATTCTGTCAACAGATGTGGCCGCTGAAGTGGCTCTAGAATTGCCATCTCTTTGTTTGTAATCATAAGATCGTCGAATGAAATTTGATCTTTGAAATGTTTGTCCTCTATTATGGACACAAATGTTTTTTCTCTTTTGAAGGTTCCTGAGTAGTCACGTGTAGTTTCTGGAAATTTTCTTTTTTGATTTCTTTCATTCCATTCTGGAATTAAATCTTTCAAAGAGTCTTTCTGTTCTTTGCGTTCTTTGAGCTTTTCTTCTAATTTCTTACCAAAAACACCATCATTAGTCAGCAGCAGACTTTCAATTTTAATATGGATGTCTTTAAATGTGATCAAACCAGTGTCTTGAGCCGCTGCATCCTTCTTATCAGATGATGAAGAGCTCCAGTTCTGCCCATCTGATCTATAGCTTTTGTGGACATGGAGAAAATACAATGCATGCATCTTTGATTGACTGTACTGTATCAACTTCTTGACTAGAAATAGAGTTTAACAAAGTTCCAAGAGCTTGTTGCATACATCTTATGGCAATTATACCCATACGGGTATCTGTCCTTAATAAGCTTAAGTTTCAATGCTCTTCAAAGGTTGTGTAACTTAATTTCTATTTTTACCCCAACCTTTATTAGTCTAAGCCTTGCTTCCATGCTTTTTCCGAGGCACTGATTCTAAAAAATCATCCGAGCTTGGTTCTTTAAGAAAATCTGAAGAATTTTGTGTATAGGAAAACACTGTATGTATTCATCTCTGTAAGCTGTTAACTTCCCTGGATCAGATGATCTTCATGACTTCATCAAGATTTCTTTTTTGTGCCGTGTCT
Organism: Magallana gigas; assembly: GCF_963853765.1. Taxonomy (NCBI): domain Eukaryota; kingdom Metazoa; phylum Mollusca; class Bivalvia; order Ostreida; family Ostreidae; genus Magallana; species Magallana gigas. The sequence goes on along the minus strand of NC_088855.1, from coordinate 7,922,050 downwards.
TAACTTTTTCTTCCTCTGTAGAAGAAACATTTCCAAAAATGTCATTCAGAGAAGTTTTTGTTTGATTAGAATCTGTTCTTATTCAGCAAATTCTGAAAACGATTATTAGAACCATTTTAACACGAGCTTGGACTTTGGGTAGTTGCGTCAAACAGCAATGTGACGTAGATCTGTTTATTTCATTGCTGGCCACTCAGATATGTCTTTCTGAAATCAACAAGATCTGTCTGTCTGGCAATCGGTGTATATTTCGCTTGAAACCAGCGTCATTTATCACTTTTTATGACGCAAGAAATAGATAATTACGTCCTACCGAAAGTCCAAGGTCTTGTTAAACTAGTTCTATTATTATTATTATTATTAAAGTCTACTCTCATCTGATTCTGATCAGACTCTAACAGTATATTTCTTTCAAGATCATCAGAAAAAAACACTTCGTCATCTAATAGTAATTCCCGTGGTTCTCTATCACTTGGGGCTAGAGATATCTGATCGTCCAAAGTTGTCACGGAGACGAAATTGTGAATATATTATATCAATACGCATATGGATTTTTTTAGACAAAGTTGGGTCTAGAAACATATATAGAAAAAATACCAAAACATTTTAGTGATGTATTTTCAAAATTTCGTACAACTAATCATCGCCCCCCGATAGAGACAGATGTTTAAATATTCCTCAAAATGGAAGGTTAAACTTTGTAATGAACATAGAATTATAGATGAATGTCATTATTTATTAGAATATATATCATATAGATGAATATTAGGAAAGAGTTCCATTATAGTAAATACTGTACCAGACCAATTTTTTTTTAATTTCACGAAATTATGACCTCAAGAAATGTAGAAACACTTTTAAATCAAAGTACTGAAGTACTGACGGGAGTTGATTTTATCGATTATCATTTATTTTAAAATCAACTTATCTTGCATGGCAATTAGTTTCTAGTCTTTATTTGAATTACGCTTTTTTTATTATGAATTTTCAGACTTTACCGACAAGAATTTCAAGAAACCCCATATGAATCATGTTGTGTAATATTTAAAGATAGATTTCAATCTATGTATTAGTAATTGAAACAATTCTAAGAATCGTATGGATCCAGGCACTATTGATATCGAACTCTAGTCTCGTTCAACCAGACGCTCAGCTGTCTCCGTTAATCTCCGACAAGCAAGAGAGCCAATCGCAGCTTCTCGGACCTTCCGGCAAGCTCGAAAAAACACATTGTCTCCGAGCTTGCCAGAAACGCCCGAGAAGTTGCGATTGGCAAGAGAGCCTCTCTGCTTGTCGGAGATTTACGGAGACAGCCGAGCGTCTGGTTGTTTATTAAACTCTGGCGTAGGAACACAGAAGACTACAAAATATCTAAATTGTTCGTATTATATAAAATCTGACTATTTTCAAAGTGTTTATAAAAAGTTTCCTTAAAAAACAATGCTTCAGCATACATTACATCGGATTTTTCTATTATTTTCAAGAACTAAGTCTTGTCAGCGGTGATGATTTGTGCTTAGGTCCATTAAAATCAACTCCCAAAAACTGTATTTTTATTTCAAAAAGCAATGACACCGTCACACCTCCATAAATCTTTCTGTTTTATGTTTGTATATGTCATCATTCCCCCCCCCCTTTTATTTTGTATACATGCCCTCCTCTGACGTCACGTTATTACGTTTTGTACCTCATGTGCAATCTTTGTGTGGTTGGAGAGAATAAATGAACTTGAAACTTGAACTGATGAAAGAAATATTTGGCAAATTTCGACTCTAGACTAGTGAACTGATGCATTAAGTAAGGAATATTAATGGATAATAATTCTTAGAGTGTAATTATGGGGTGATCGGAAGTGATCAAAACTAATAAAGCCTGAAGGGCTTTTTGATAGATTTGATCAAGTCCGATCTTATTTGATCACCTTATTATATTCAAAGAACGATTCCTTGTTTCTTCTATTTAAATAATTTTCAGTAATTATACGATTAAATATGAAAATAGTCATTGGTGAAATGTATTAAACCTTCAATTACAACATCGATTTGTACTTTTATCGTAGACAAAGACACTGAAAATGTAAATATAATAGATTTGAGGTAACCTAGTTAAAAGGTGAAACAACGGATCATTATTACGAAACGTGGTCGGGGAAATTAACCGCCTTATCAATGCTTTGATCACGAGTACATTGCCTGATATATAAGAGTTGGAATCTTAAATAGATAAGTACATGTATTATTACTTACCGCAATCATGAGAACCTTTGTCGTTTTAAGTATAATTTGTATGCTGGGTACGTAATTTAACAAATTCGATATATTTTAATTGGTTATGATTATATTTTTTTAATGTTTAGGTAAATACAGTATGTATGCATGTATTTTATATTTTGTACAAGTATTTACATTGTTATAAAGCTGTAGAACCGTTGCTCTCCAGACAAAGAATGGAAGACGAGCTCGATACCAAACCTATTCCTGGAAAGCTTCTATTCTACAGCTTCATGAATTGGAATGTCAAATTTAAGGAGGCTGGATGGTTGACAAAATTATCCATCAGATCTAGTTTAAGATATTTTAAGTCTAAATTATTGTTTATTGAAGAAAAATCTAAATATTAAGTCTTCAAAATGTGAATGTTTTCCTATAACATCGTTTAACATACAAAGCTCTTCCTCTAAGGAGATTTAAGTAGCCAAAAATATGCTTTCGACCATTCAGCCCCCTTAATTTAAGTTTTATAAGATTTAAGTTTTCGACGTGGCCATCTTAATTCATAGGAGTTGCCCTCAGCCAGTCCTGCACATCAGACACAGACTGCGCAGCAATGAATTGCCATGAAGGCCAGAGCGCCGTCTGTCATGGCGGCTCATGTCACTGTCACCATGTCCACGAATGCAACCATGCCAACGAATGCACGTGTGCTGACAATGAGACGCCATCTTGTGACCACCATCATTGCCATTGTAACCCGGCGTAATCCTATAAATGTTACATTACAAGGCAATTTGTCTTTTTTTCTTTTTGTATCGATATATTGACAAGCCTTAATTAATTCTTGGCCAATATGACTCTCAGTCGGTATATTGGCTTTGTTTTGACGACATATCGTCCAACGATATCCTTGAGCAAAGTGCTGCGATCAGATGCCCAATTTGTTTTTAAATAAATGCATAGATATTAACCCTCTAGAAAATACTAAATAGTCTTTGTATTGTCATCATTAACATTCAGTTCCTAACAAGTATACACAAAATCCTTCAATGCGTTTTGTTGGCCATCAGTATCAGTACATGTACTTTTGGTTATAAAGCTATATCATCAACAGAGATCTGAATAAAACAACTTCACATGTAATACTTTACAAACACATTTGCCTGACATAACGCCCTCCAAATTAATTAAGTGTTTACATTTAAAAAACTAAGAAGGGAATAAATGTCTACCCTATCGAACCCCATCATGATATGCAAACAAGTGCAGTAATTAACCACGCCATTTTTTTTATACTTCTTTAATTTTTAAACCATCAAATAAATAAAAGAATACACACTTTTTATATACATGACTGTATGGCAGGATATATTTCGTCACCATCATAATTTCTTATTGTTATGTTATCATTCATGTTCACAAATGATTGAAAAACAGAGATTTAAACGCAGTATAAGTTCAGACCATAAAAATTGAGATGTGGTGAAGTAAAACTCACAACACCTTTAGAGTAAACTATATAATATAACTCACAACATCTTTACAGTATACTATATGATATAACTCACAACACCTTTACAGTATACTATATAACTCACGACACCTGTACAGTATACTATATAATATAACTCACAACACCTTTACAGTATACAATATAATATAACTCACGACACCTTTACAGTATACAATATAACTCACAACACCTTTACAGTATACTATATAACTCACGACACTTTTACAGTATACTATATAACTCACAACACCTTTACAGTATACTATAGGATATAACTCACAACACCTTTACAGTATACTATAGGATATAACTCACAACACCTTTACAGTATACTATATAATATAACTCACGACACCTTTACAGTATACTATATGATATAACTCACAACACCTTCACAGTATACTATGTGATATAACTCACAACACCTTTACAGTATACTATATGATATAACTCACGACACCTTTACAGTATACAATATAATATAACTCACAACATCTTTACAGTATACTATATAACTCACGACACTTTTACAGTATACTATATAACTCACAACACCTTTACAGTATACTATATAACTCACAACACCTTTACAGTATACTATAGGATATAACTCACAACACCTTCACAGTATACTATATAACTCACGACACCTTTACAGTATACTATATGATATAACTCACGACACCTTTACAGTATACAATATAACTCACAACACCTTTACAGTATACTATATAACTCACGACACTTTTACAGTATACTATATAACTCACAACACCTTTACAGTATACTATATAACTCACAACACCTTTACAGTATACTATATGAGATAACTCACAACACCTTTACAGTATACAATATAATATAACTCACGACACCTTTACAGTATACAATATAACTCACAACACCTTTACAGTATACTATATAACTCACGACACTTTTACAGTATACTATATAACTCACAACACCTTTACAGTATACTATAGGATATAACTCACAACACCTTTACAGTATACTATAGGATATAACTCACAACACCTTTACAGTATACTATATAATATAACTCACGACACCTTTACAGTATACTATATGATATAACTCACAACACCTTCACAGTATACTATGTGATATAACTCACAACACCTTTACAGTATACTATATGATATAACTCACGACACCTTTACAGTATACAATATAATATAACTCACAACATCTTTACAGTATACTATATAACTCACGACACTTTTACAGTATACTATATAACTCACAACACCTTTACAGTATACTATATAACTCACAACACCTTTACAGTATACTATAGGATATAACTCACAACACCTTCACAGTATACTATATAACTCACGACACCTTTACAGTATACTATATGATATAACTCACGACACCTTTACAGTATACAATATAACTCACAACACCTTTACAGTATACTATATAACTCACGACACTTTTACAGTATACTATATAACTCACGACACCTTTACAGTATACTATATAACTCACAACACCTTTACAGTATACTATATGAGATAACTCACAACACCTTTACAGTATACTATATGATATAACTCACAACATCTTTACATTATATTATATAATTTTGGTGGTCTTTTTCTCCCTAAATATATACATTTATTTTCTAGACAGACGTTTGGCTATAAATACATTATCAGTATATTCCGTGTCTTAGCTACAACGTTTGTTCATTCTCGATGAGTATCTAACTGTTGTGTAATGATACGTTCTCTCAAGAAAAAACAATTAATTACATGCAATTGTTTGTTTTCCAGTAATCGTACAAAGAATTTGTGTCCGATACAGGGGATTCATCTGTCTCACAGATGTGTTTCTATAAGGTATTGATTTAAATCTCATGACTCTATGGTGAGATAAATGACAATCACAAATAAAAGACTATCAAAACCTTTATACTATTTTCAAGCACATCTCTTACCCCGTATTGCTAAGTCAAGAGTTTTTGATCCGCTCCGCTCTATGTTTATGTAGAGCGGAGCGGATCAGAAACCCTTGACTTGGGAAGATGCGCTTACCTGAGCAACAATGTATATCGACAAGATTATATTTTTATTGTATAATAACTATTTCAGGTTCACATAATTAACATTATATTGATACCCCACACATTAAAATAGGTTCATGCTTTTTAATACAAATTTACGTACCAGAAACAGCCATCGTATTTTGCAGCTGTATTTTTCTACAATGAAGCGCATTGAAGTGGTAAAATTTTACGTTTGAATGGAATGTTCTAAAGTATCGAATGTCAATTGCTACATAAGTCACGCCCATTTCTTTTGAAACGAGGAAAATAGTATTCGTCACAATAATAAATTTGTTACTAAAAATATTCTTCACTCTTTATTTTGAACAATATCACTGTTTCTGAACATATATTTCAAAAGAAAAAAGTGTGTTTATGTGTGTTTTTGTGTATAATGCACGTGTGTGAAATTCCTGCTTGTGCTGTTTAGAAGAGTGGCGGTTCCGAAAGCATTGTGACGAATACTGTTTTCCTCGTTTCAAAAGAAATGGGCGTGTCTTATGTAACAATTGACGTTCGATACAAAGTTTAGAACATTCCATTCGAACGAAAATTTTTACCACTTCAATGCGCTTCATTGTATGTATTTATAAAGACACAAACTTAAACCTCATTGTATGCCCTTCACATAAAAATGCCTAAAAATTCATATTACATTATCAATGTTGATTCCACACTTTCCATAATTTTTTTAGCAAAAAATCCGATATAAATTAGGAATACCCCTTCCCCTTGGGTTACAGATACAACAATAAATTGTACTCACATACATGGATAATTGAGGAGAGGTTCAAAGAAAAATTTAATTTAACGTGATTTAAAACATCAAAATGCTATTTGATGCTTCATACGGGCTATGAAGGTTGTGATCTTGCAAAATATTCACATAACCCGTGTCCTGCTGTGATTGCAACCTTCATACCCACCTGAAACACCAAAGAAAACATATCAAAATTACTCACAGTATACAAAAAGCATCGGAATACAATACTTTGACACATGCAGTTCTTATGACGACATTCAAGACTACTGCACAGGTCAAGGCGGACAAGTCCCAGGTTCAGTGAACTCTTCGAAGGATAATCTCTGGAGGTCACCTTGAGATAAAGACAGACTTCACGTACACTGTGTCTAACGCGATAAGCCAAGAGAAACCGAACGAACTACCGACATTTTGGCGAACAAAACATTATCTACAAAATGTGCAAAATATTTTTTTTTTATATTGTTGACCAATGTTTTATATTTCTTAAAAACTCTCAATGGAAAACAAGCTGTTTAGTGTGCCTAAAAAATAGGTTTACTTAGTTTATGCAATATTCTCTCCAAAGGGTTTTTTTTATCTCTGAATTTGTTCTGCAATAAAGTGAAGAATTGTTTAATTTTTATTTGACAGCAATCTACATGTATTTCAAAAGACATTGCCTTCTACAGTGTATATATGCCATATGCAAGAAACAACATGAAGAAATACAGAATTAATATAGGACACAACCGAATCTAAATATCACGATAGTTGCACAAGTTAGCATTAACAGCGAATGTTATGTCCTTGATCTTATCCTCAAAATGGTTTATATATGTTATCTCTAAAGTTGCTTATATATAAATCAAAGGGCACATTTACATGTGGATTCTCTCTGCAGTTGTCTTGTTGTCATCAATATGAAGCAGCTTTTTGGTCTATGTTTGATTTTTTCTTTAAGTAAGTTCCACCAGCTGTGTTTTTGTGATTTATTTTTCATTGAATATTAATATTTTTGAAACATATTGCAATAGAACCTATTTTACTATTTGCTACAGCATGCACACTTATTGCTGCACAAAACACGTGCACAACTACAGTCGACTGCACATGTGCTGCTAATACTATGCCACACTGTCACATGGGACAGTGCTACTGTCATCAAATGAGTGGACACGAGTGTAACTTTGACAACGACTGCACATGCGATCACAATCGTACCCCCTCATGTGATAACCATTTGTGTCACTGCTTACATCACGCTTGATTTTCCAATACGTGGATCATCAATCAGCAAATGGTGCAACAAAACATAATTAAATGTTCGTGAAATTGTCAATTGTACATTATAAGTAAGTCATGCTAAAATAAATAACTTGGAATGTCAGTGTGTGTGATTGGTTTTTTGTGTTATTTTCCCAGCACTAACTTTTTGCGTAATCTGTGACGCGGTTTTTTACTTAACGGACTCCAGGCTTAGAAAGAGATCTTTTGGTTATGGTTCGAACCTTACGAAGGTGCGATGTAAAGTGGTTCTTTTTCAAGATCTATAAAATAGAAGGTGATGTCTCGTCTCGATTGGTCAACGTTCTTCAAAGTTAGAGTCCCTGGGAGCTTGAGGTCTCAGTATGAGTTAATATGTAAAAACCAAGAGATTATTTATAACAAAATTATTAATTCTCCCTTTCCTTTCTCCTCGAAAGATCGGTTGTTGTTCAAGAGTACAGAGTTGCCCGACGCTCAAATCAAATTGAACATTGAGTCATTACATGAATGCTTTCTGCTAATCTGACGCTGAGTTATGCAGGAGAAGAACATTTCGTTTCCGTATAAATGTTTTAGATCTTCAGCAACTCGGACTTGTATCCAGTCGCTCGGTATTTCCGCAAGGTACAGCGCTTGCGCCGACTATGGTCCTATGATAATGGGGCAAGATTTCTCCTTTCTCTGGGTCTTCATGTTTCCAATTAAAAACAGCATATCCGCTGTGCTGTTTAAACTGTTTTCATAACAGTTACATATATAATTCAATCCACTGGGTTTCAACATGAGTTTAACCTCGTGAAAATTGCTGGACTTTTAGAATGATATATCAAGGAAAGAACTCGGTAGGGTTACTATGAAGCTTGTTGAAAATGTTGTACATAAAAGATGAATTTCATTTATTTCGGATTTTTTCCTCAAAACTCTAAAGGTTTAAGTACAGTGGTATGTAAGGAGCTAATTATGGTTTATTAGGAAATAGTGGTACACGCACTTCTCAGCCACATTTATTTCATCAATTAAGGAACAGAATCATTCGTATGAGTCCCCAAAGTCAGATTTATGTACTTAATGAAAACGTCAGTCTTATCTTGTCTTGTTGTTTCCTGTGCTATCGTGTTCCTTGATCCACTTAGTCTCATTCTCTCCTAGCTGTCTGAAAGCAATGAAGAATTTAGTTATTTTCTGTGTTTTGTGTTTGACATTGGGTAAGCATCTTATGTATAATAATGATACATTTTAATTCATGCTGTCGCTGTCTAGAAGTATATGTCTGCATTGCTTTATATTTGTTCACGTTAAACACTGAAATCTGATGGTTTAGACGCAGTTGATTATCCCTTCTATCACCCTCAGCGTTAGCAACACAGTTGGCAACGGGTAACACAACGCATTGTTACATGCGCGTAAATTATGTGCGTACAGTTCGCTGTAGAATTCATGTCATTTCTACATTAAAGCAGTAAAATTTTCTCTAATATTAAGACATTTAGTATGATAAAATAAATTGTGCCTGTTTGGGAGGGTAACAGTTGAAATTGACACCTGTTATTTACATATATTTACATGAATATATTGTCAGACTGAGTCTTCATGTTTGACTGCCACACATAAACTTCACGTCCATTTACTTTTAGTCGAGTCATAAAAGGTTATATGTGACTGTGTCTAAAACGTTTCACGTTAAAATACAACATTTTGCGTTCATGTTTTACAATGTGTAGTTGAGTCCTTCAAGTCTGACTATGTCTACCACATTTCACGTTTTTAAATCACATTTTGTGGTCGCTATCTCAATTTTTGACCATGTCCTCATCGTATTACGTTCATGTACCGCTTTGTACTTTTGGCTATTATTGTTTAACACATCTACAATATGGAAGTCTGAAAATTTTGGTGACGATGATACCAGAGTTTTTAAGTTTGACTATGTCTACAACGTATCCGGGTCATATTTATCAGATTTTGTAGCCGGTGCCCTGAAAGACGACTGCACGGTGGACGCCGACTGTCAATGCGCCGCGGGGACGTTCCCGCACTGTCACCACGGGAAGTGCTACTGTCACCATAGTACCCACGAATGTCACCACCCGGACGAGTGCGCGGCCTGTGATGTTGACCACTATCCCACCTGTGACCATCACCTCTGTCACTGCCACCCCACAACACCCCACTAAACCGTGAAATAGTGCGTCTCTCTCTCTCTCTCTCTCTCTCTCTCTCTCTCTCTCTCTCTCTCTCAAAAATGCAAATTACTTAAATTACTATAATAGTTATTCTTATTTAAGTTATAGTTATTCATACTATATTCAATATCGTGTTTTTGTTGTTTTGCAGTTATCAAAGACAAAGAGTGTATATATTGTTCAAATAAATTCATTCTGAAAATAAATATGTGCATGTATAGATAAACGTTTGTATTTATGTTCTGGTTGGAGCATTTTTAATAAAGATTTGCAAGAAATAGAGAAAGTATATAAACAAAGATCTGCTCAAAACTGTCATAAAACGAAATGAAACGAAGAGTACTGTTAATATCTATGATCATCGCTCAAATCAGGAATGCGGTAAGATATTGAATACTGACTCTACAAAAAAGTTGTTGATGCGGAATTGTCTGAATATTATAGCGTGTTTAAAATACAAGTTACGGAAGCGCGTTCATTTTTCCCCGGTCGATGTCGACATCTTTGATCTTGCATTTATTTTGGGGGTTTTTTTTCTTGTTTTTCGTTGATTAGTGAACAAAAATTCTCTATTGAGAATGTCAAGATCATATCTTGAATATTTGATTAGATTTTATCAAAATCTTAATTTTTTCTATCCTTGATTTCCAAATTATCAAAACAAAGGAGATATATACCACTGATCCAAAATTTTATAGCCTTATTACCTTATATTTACATTTTCCAGTGTCTTTGCCTATGATAACACTACGTATCGATTTTGTACTATATAACCCATAATACAAATGACTCCAAATTGAGGCGCCAGCGGAGTTTGCTTATTTATATCTAAATATTTAATCGTACGATGGCTTAAAATTATATAAACATAAGTAATGAGGAATCAATCTTTGAATATTATGAGGTGATAATTTCGGTCGGGGCGTGATCAAATCTATCATAATGCCCTTCGGGCTTTATTGGATTTGATCACGCCCCGACCGAAATTATCACCTCATAATACTCAAAGAATGATTCCTTATTCCTTATAGATATATCACCGTATACAAGTCTTGGTTTGAACAAGATTAGAAAGCTACATGCAGCGCAGTAAACTGTCAATAATCATAGATATATTTTGATTATGAATTGTTGGATTTTTTATTATCATCGAAAAATGTTTGCAGGTGAGGCAAAATAAAGTTTACAATTTTCGCGGACGATAAAAACGTTGTGTGTATATATACATGTAAAACATGTATATTACGTAATGAATTAAAATGAAATAAAGTTTCCGTTATTACATGTATGTTGATGTCAACAGAAATAAAGAAGGCAATCATTGAATGCCATTTCTTGGGTCTTTCCGACACGACAAAAAATCAGTATCCTGCCGGAAACGTACGAAAATGTGCCAATGCATCAATGCTCATTTTTGACAATGTAAGCATGACATTTTTATTCAATGTTGCTGTATTATTTCCATGTCATATGCATGCGCTAATGCAGAAATATCTTTCCCGGGAGGGGGGGAGGGAGGGGTCTGGCGGTTTTTAGATTATATTTCATTTTGGTGTAGAGCTACGGACCTGCACCTTTTAAAACGAGAGTTGAATTTCGCTATAAAGATACTTTTCATACTTTTAGTAGATCGTCGATGGAAACCAACGGTCAGTCTCGCACACCTATTGACTGAGGACCAACTCGCTGATTTTTTCTCGTTCTGATGGCTAATTCTTGCTGTATTCTTGATTTTGACACCACGTGAAAGACTTCTCATACTTAAATATGACCCATGTGTTTGTACATTATGCTTGTTCTTATCTTTTGCAGTTCATCTATTTTGGAACTGACAGAGCTTGTGGTCAGGTTTTCACACATCCCTATCCAGACAACAAGCATGAAGATATTGATCACTTTTTGCATTTTATTCTTTGCCATTGGTGAGTGTTCAATGCTTAGTTTTGTAAAGATTAAATGTATAATGAATAATTTGAGACAGATTTGCAATTTAAGTACGATATTTTGTGACACGCTAAAGTATACACGAATAACATTGCACGTACATTGTCTAATATATCCAAATATAATTATTATATATAATCGTTTGGGATACTAGTATTCATTTATAGATTATAAGAAGCCACGGTCTTTAAAACTTGAACAAATTCTTGACTAATGTTTCTAAAGTAGCTTATTCATCTGTATTATAAGTATTATTTGAAAATAAATTTACATCATATGACATATAAGTATATAGTTTATATACTTAGTGTGTCCAGTCCTTCAACATGGAAGTTACATGTAATTATGATTCGTTGAAATAACCCTGAAACCTTTTGAGAATGCATGCGTGTAAAACGATGTATCGTAGTAAACTTTATCTTAATTTGATCGTACTCAATTCGATTTGCTGAAGTTCATGCAATAAATTAAACCAAGTGGAATGCCAATTTTAGACAAGTAATTCCTAACATTAAAAATTATAGGAACATGTACCTTAAACTTTTTATAATTGATTTTCTAGTTTGGGCAGCAAAGGAAACTTGCGTAACCGATGGCGATTGCACATGCGCAGATGGGACGATTGCCCATTGCCACCACGGCAAGTGTTACTGTCACCACAGCACACACGAGTGTAACCACCCCGAGGAGTGTGGCTGTGATCCTGGTCACCACGCCACGTGTGATAACCACCTGTGCCACTGTCACCCCATGTCTCTCTAACGCTTAACGCAGAAAGTTATCCTATACGACAGCGAGAACTGTTGCAACAACAAGAACATTTACTTCCTGTTTTGATTTGTTTTAATTTTCATTAAAAAAAAAATCATGTAATCTGTCACATTTTTCCGTGTACTCATTTTAAAAATTTGTTCATGGTCTTTTCAAATTTGGTATGAAGTTTTTAGATAAAACTCTACATTGCATTATATTAACATCAACCAAGTATTATTTCCTCACTTATAGTTAATTAATAGCTCTATAGAAACAGCAAGACTGAAATCTACACGCCCCGTTTATCGATTGGTCGAAGTCTACAGCGGCTAAAACTGACAGGACTGAACTTGACACGCCCTGTTTATCAGTTGGTCGAAACCTGTGACCTAGGTAAAATCACGGACTACACGAAATAATCATGATAATGTCAGACTCGAAGTCTCACATGAGACGGTTTCGCTGTTTCTTTTAGCTTACGTACTTATGTACATTAAGAGTAATTTAGTGAATTTTAATAATTTTTTATATTCAATTAATTAATTAGTTAAAAGAAAGACGTTTATATAAACAATAAAATGCTTTCTTTGATGATTCATGCCGGTTATGAAGGTAGCGATCATTACGGAAAAATTTGCATAACCCGCTAAAGGCAGGTTATGTATTTTTTTCTGCAATGTCGCTACCTTTATATCCCGCATGAATCACCAAAGAAAGCATTTTATTGTTTTTTACATTGCATGTAAAAAGAAAAGGTTTACATCGAATGACAAAACTTTAATTTTTTTCGTTTTATCTGCAACGTCTTTAGGGGAAAATAGCATAGGAAGTGCAGCACCTTCTTTACATACTTTGATTTTACCGGATATCAGTAAATGTGATTTTTTTATTAACTGCCACCCAGTAAATTTACAAAATGACAGAATTTTGGACAAGAAAAGGATTGGGTTGACAGATAGTCCTAAGCCATTCAATACAACGTTTTGAACTCAGTCTGGAACAATCTAACGCCTGGCGGTATTTGCATGATCTCATTGGGGTACAAGGTTTGATATAAGTTTATGTTTATTTAATTCAATATGTACCTCTGATATTTTTAATTATTTGTGTTGGTTCTGACTTACATGTATATATCTACTCCTTATATAGAGCACCAAAGGCTGAAACGATCAGAAACAAACATCAAACACTTTGTGTTTTTCGATTGATTTTAAACTCAAATTATTTTTCATTAATTCACTTACTGCATTCTGTTTTCCGGGTGTTCAACATTTTTCACATTTGACATTTTGCTGGCCAAATCAATTCGAAAGTGAAAAATTATTTCATTTCATCCAATTATTTTTTTTATTTTATTGTTCTATCAAAATTTGATAGAGTAAATATGGTACTAGTCCAACTGGGCGTTTACATACAATGTACGTGTATACATGTACATGTATATGTCTTTGAATTTACTGGGTGTATGTAAATACAAAATTTACAATATGACACATATTTTAAATGCATGACAAGGACATTACCTACCATAGTGAACATGCATGTTTGGGTTTTGAAGTTATCTCCCATAAGGTAGAAAGTATATATCTGTACGTTGCATTCATAAGTCCACCGTTAGTCCAAGCAGCCCGCAGCGTTATAAATCGGATTACTTCGAAATAGGGGCTAAAAAATATTAATTAAATATAAAATTGATACACATGTACATAGGTATTTGCTTAATCCTAATTAATTACTTCCATAAAATTTTTTGACTTATCATTTACCAATTATTTAGTGGAAAATATTGTAAATTTTGGAAACTCGGTAGAATTTCGTTTATTAACCAATTCGAGTCCGATCCTTGTGGACCAATGATCCTCTCGTTCTTATCGGTAATTTACTTTTCTTTTAATACACCAACAGGTGCTTAATTGTTGACTGACCCCCCCCCCCCCCCCCCCCCACCTATCGAATTTTACAGAATAACCCAAGGGATCTACTCCCATATTAATAAATAATCTAAAAAAAAAATGTTACAAAATATATCCAGCGAATAATTTTTTTTTTAAATACCAAGAACATTTTTAAACCCCCTTTCTCCCCTCTATACACTTTTTTATGTGCAGAGGGGGAAAGGGTGGGGTTTTTTAAAATGTTTTTTAATTCCTTTTTTACTTCATACACTTGGATATATTTTGTAACAGTTTTTAAAGATTAAATTAAATATATTAACATGGAAATAAATTATCTGGGTTATTCTGTAAAATTTGGTCGGGGGGGGGGGGGTCTAGTCAACAAGCATGCACCTGTGAATACACCAGGAAGCTCTTTAATACACTAGCAAACTCTTTAATACACCAGGAAGTTCAAGAAACCACTTCAGCTCAGGTGTTCTTCAAACATCGACATCATTAATCGAAAAAAAAATTGTTATGCCTCGTCCAGATAACACGTTGACTTGAATGTGAGAAAGTTATTCATACAACCATGCGTTTTATAATTTTATGTGAAAACAAAATCATATAAATATTTATCTAATAAGTACAAGCTTTACCGCCATATTTCATATCAGGACTGTTGGCTTTGATGCATTAAATAGCTTCAGATAAATATTTTGATTATATAGTGGCTCCTATAATATTTTGAATTTTGAATGTTGTTGGGAGAAAGAAAAAACAAAAGTGGTTTTTCCTCATAATTTTATTTTAAGAATGCGCTGTATAAATCCGTTGTAAACATGGTCACAGATATGCATGTTGCACTATTACATGTATCCGTCAAACCATCAAAAGGTGTTCACCAACGCCAGGTCTCCTAGAGGTGGGACGCCACGGTATTACGTACAGCATCCATTCCCCAGGTCTCTTGGGGGTGGGGCGCCATGGTATTACAGCATCCATTCACCAGGTCTCTTGGGGTGGGGCGCCACGGTATTACAGCATCCATTCACCAGGTCTCCTGGGGGTGGGGCGCCACGGTATTACAGCATCCATTCACCAGGTCTCCTGGGGGTGGGGCGCCACGGTATTACAGCATCCATTCATCCGTGACGGAAAGACACGCCTTACGGAATACCACTCGAAAGAAATTTTAAGATTTTAGTATGCATGCATAAGGGTGTCCGCATTCGTGAAAGGTTGAAGATCGGAACAAGACATCCTTTTTGGTCGATTAATAGGCATTCCCCACCTAATTCGATCAAAACTAAACTTATACCATAATATTGGGGTATATATTTAGATAATAGCGCCTTAATCGCTTAGCGATTATCAGAACATTCAAGTTATCTGATATTTATGGTACGGGGAAGAAATTGTGATATAAAAGTACCAATAACTCAGCTATAATGTGCAGAATCATAGTTAACCCGCATCCAAAATGTGCTATTCTTAGCGAACAGACTGCACGCATGGTTATAGAAACGTTCCATGCACTCACATACACACTTGCAAAATATGATGCAACGAACGAGATTTTTTTCACCTTTAACTTATATTTGATGTTCTTAACACTATTTTCTAAAAATTCTTTTCTTGATTTTCAAAAAAAAAAATGATGCAGAACATGGCGGTTTTCAGCAAGTATGCATACGATTGAAACGAATGCTGTAAAAAATGGAAAGACTTTATATTTTATTGCAGCTGGTGTACATTGGTGAATGGTTTAAATTTAATTTAAACATTAACTAGACAATAACTAGTTGTAAATCAAAATCTTAGAAATATCAGCTATATCTGGATTGTAACATTTTTTTTTTAATTAACTAACGTCCACGTCGTATTACGCGCCATTTAGATGTGTACCTATATATATAAGACAAAATACTTTGTAAGTCTATTTTCAATTACCAAAAATTTTGAAAATACATGTAATTTTGAATAAAAAAAATTGGTTTCGATTCCATGATATTCATTATTGTAAGTAACTGCATGCTTCTACCTATTTAAGACACCTGAATAGGCTGTAACTAGGTGGTTTTACTGGTATTTGAAAGAATTAAAGAAGGAAGTAAATGTCACTTGAGGTGCTGAATTTAATGCACTTGAAATGCACTGAAGAAGGAAAGTGTATAGCAACCACGCTTCTCTCTCTCTCTCTCTCTCTCTCTCTCTCTCTCTCTCTCTCTCTCTCTCTCTCTCTCTCTCCCCGGTGGTACATTAAAAATATGTTTGTTTTGTTTTACATACCTTATCCCTCATGCAGCAATATACCTTCAGAACGATATAACAGAATTCGAAGGTATTATATTTACGCAACAACATATGCATGCCATTTAAATACATGTACGTGTAGTACTCGTCTCGACATTAGTTCACATAACTTACAACATTTTTTTTATTTACATATTATCTACTCTGTGTAGGATTTGTTGCAACTGTTTGACATTATGTGTACAGTGCTCAATGTTCCCAGTCACATGGCAATGTTTACGTTGCTGTGTTGAGACACGTGATCTTCGCTACGTCATAATTTTCCGCAGTAAGAAGATAAACACAGACGGTGTATTATCCTTGAATGTGTTGACGGCTCGAGGATTGCAGGACAACAAACTGAAATTAAAGACAGTCCAGTCCACTGGCAAGTGTTGACAGTGACTTATTCACCGTGAGTACTGCATAATTTATACTATTAATGAGTCGATGTGTAGTTTCCTTTCAGTTCGCTGTTTTTGTTTTGTTTTGGAGCAGACATGTCGACCATTTGTGTATTGCATTGAAATGGCGCTAAAACATTTGTTGTTTGATTTCGTCTAGGATCTTCGTCCACATGGACAGATAAATGATTTATTCGAAGTTTTTGTACTGTTTAAATGTTAACATGTTTATTAGATTAATAAAATCCTGCAAACAAAGAAACCCCTTTGATCAAAAATAGGCCATGTGACAGTCGATGTATATAAACAAAGAACCACGGGCACTCACTAAATTAAGCACAATATGTTAGGTGAATGTGAATCATTTAAGCACGATTTTTATGACATATTTGAATATGTGGCGTCTCATGAAAGAAAAATCAAGAAGAAATGCTTACTTTCTTTGTTTGGGAAGAAAACGTCATATTGATCAGCTGTGTACAGCTGCTGTGTATTCTGATAATAGTCTGATGTCTATTGTTTGTCGTCTTTGATGTGGTGTGTTGATGTTAATTTCAATTTACATGTATGTTCTTTTAATGTAAATTTCCAAACATCAATTTAAATATTAAAATATAATTATAATTTCTCATTGAATTCACTTAGACCCATATGCATGTAGTCATTTGTTTTGTTATACAGGTTTTAACAAGTATACATACATAAGTAATGAAAGATCTTTTAAGTTGAACTTGAAAGGCCAAAAGTTTTATCTTAAACAGTGCACTATACAAAAAACCACAGACTCGAGCAGGTGATCTTGGAAGTCTCATATGAATAATTAACACCAATGTGTTACCTCAGTCCTGCAGTCAGAGACAATGCTGATGACAAACTGCCCATTGATTTTCAATATGCAGTCCTGATCCTTTGTTGCTAATGTTTTTGTTATTCATTGCTAAGTAAGTTGTTCTGGTTACTGATCACTGATCAGAATATAGATCAGTTTTTTTCAGCAAAACCTAACTGGAAAGGAAATCATGAACAGGGCTTTTAAAAAAAATGGGAATTCTGGTTTCGTTTCCTCAAGCTTTTTTCTTTAACAAAGAAATCGTTTAACCTGCAGGTGCTATTTATAGAACATGAAATCAGCTGTAGTTTGTTTACATCGCAGATTTAGGTCAACATATTGCGATGCGATTGGTTTAAATGTGGCAGTGTTATTACTTTCTTATTGCGCAGTTCCTCCAGTCTTATAGTGAATATTTACTAGCAATGGAAATATGTTTTCATATATTACATATTACTTGGATCAATGGATATTGGAGTATTTTTTGTTTAATCATTTAAGATAATTAAACAGGAAATAAAAACAAATGAAGATGAAAGTGTTAGCTATGTATGAGCAGATCATTGTGATTTAGCATGGCAATACAAAATTATTTCATTATAATCTTAATTGTATTGATTCATGTAAAAATTAGTTTGATTATGAATTGATCGATATGCATTTAAATGCATCATGATGAAAATTTTATTATTTTTTAACACAATCTATTCCTAGCAGTTGTGTCATGTACACAGGGGTACTAAAGTTGTTCACGAATCTTTGCTGATAAATATGATAGTAGTTAACAACCATGAGAACGTTCACAGATTGAAGACAGATTATACCAAGTTACCTACTAAAATGACAGACAAGGTTATTTTGTGTACATTGCAACTTAATTCATGCTTGCAGTAAATACATGTATCACCAAAGTACTTTTTCATTTTTGTTTAATTATTTGTCTGTTTTGGTTTTTTGTTTTTTAACTGTTAGAAGAGTTGGTCAAATAAAGGCATACTAATATTGAACTGTTGATCTTGAACTGTTGATCTCTGCAAAATGCCTTCCTGAAGTAACCCTTAGAATAACTGGAGCATCAGATACAAGCTTTATATTGTTTTCTTCTTACACCAGGTAATGTTTTTGCACATTCAGGGCTGGTTAATGATCTGGACAAGTTCATTAAACTGGTGAACAAGTCTCTCCCTAATTGATCAAGGTAATTCATTACAAAGGGTCACAAGGTGAAAAAAGCAAGGTCAGCTGTTTATCATGTTAATATCTTCAGCATAAGCATCATAATGGCAGTTTGTGAAATATCAGCACTTTATTATGTTTAACATTTTCCTGTTAATGCAAAAAAAAAAAAGATAGAGATATAATCAAAACTTGTACAGCAGGAAGAAGGAAATCAAGTGATACTAAGGCTGGTATCTTATTTATTGTGGTGGGATCTATTAATATCTCGACAAGGAAAGTAATGAGTCAACAGCTGAGTGCACTGACCAATTTTTTGCCTATCGATAAACTATATATCTCGTGTACTTGTCTGTTCTCCTTTTTGGGTACACATTAGTGTCCTTATCTACATGATTATTAAAAACTGTATTTTTGACTGTTTATTAGGCTGTTGTGTAAAGTGCATCATACATTTGTAAGGGTGAATGGGGTGGATGGGGGATAGGGAAGCAAAGTGAATGCAGGTGCAATATTTCTTTGTAATGTAGGGGCATAATTGCTTTAATGACAGAAAGCAGGTAGAGAAACCTTATTACTAAAGAGTAAAGACTGATTTTGTGTTTTGCCAGTGTAAAGATTTCTTGGCATCGGTTCAAACCTACTTACACAAACCTAGCTGATACCATTATACCAATGGCAAAAAAGAAAGTTACTCAGTGTAAATTAAGGTTAGATTATGTCTACAGATTGAGAGTAAGGGGTTTCTATTCAGTAGCATTATAATACCTTTATATATACATGTAATATAATTTGGGGGAGGAAATAAGAGCAGGCACAGAGACTTATTTTTATCCGTTCTTTTAATGAGGTATTATTACCCATGCACATATTCCAACAAGTTGTTTTTATACAGATTAGGTTCACTGATGATATCGTTATTTTGGTGTATCACGCGCAGTATAGTTGTTTTGAAATACCTGTTTTTCAAAATTTAAAAATCCATGCAGTTTGTTATTCAAAGCTAGCATCGTTTATTTGAATTTCTAATTGATCTGGCTGTGTTTGTTTAAGTATATACATCTGTAAATTTCACAAGGACCACACAACCAATTTCTATTGCTTATTGATCAGGTAAAGCGAGAGTTTTCCAATCAATAACCACAACAATCTGTTTCCGTCTGAATGCCCCCAGTCCAAGCCAGCTATTTTTAAATGAGTGATTACAGATTTCTCCATAAGAAATAACCCCCGGACAATACAAAACTGGCATTGAAAATAAGATACAGATCCAATTAAGACTTGTCTTTTTGTTTCAAGGGTTGTCCCATAAATCTTGTTTTATCGCTAAAAAGGAGGCTAGAAGGAATTGGAACAGAATTATTTGGGATTGACTCTGCATCAGCGTGAAAGATTTTGATATAAAACGGTCAACATCCATGAAAGAACAGGGTTGACAATTGCTTGAATTAAGTGAGGCTGAGGGAATCCCAGGACCAATGACACATCTGACCCATTTATACCCTCGTCCAGTAACTGTTGCTACCTCTGACTCATACCAATAAATGGCACAAGGAAACAGAAAGACATCAATTTCAGTAACAAAATATGATTGGTGGAAAATTTAATGGCTTTGGCAAAAAAGGTATACAGGGTAGTTTGGTTGATGAGTATAAGCCCAGAATTATTTGATTTAGGTTGCATGGCATATCAGATAGGTGGTCTTTGTTCCAGCTTGGCATAAACAACCAAAACCCAATGTCTTCAGTCTCCATGCATTGATGTGTCAGATTGTTGTTTTGTTCCCTATTGATTCCCAGGCTTTTTTATTGAGCCCACACGTTAATGAATTAAATATCTTGTGTTTTGTTTTAACAGACAAAGGCACAACCATATATTGTTCACCTATGTCGTTAACCTTTGCAAGAGTTCAGTACAAAATCATTAAGAATCCTCACTACAGCAAATTAAATGTGATCAACAACCAGTTCTATCTGGGATCACTGCATACAATAGGCAGATTGCCTTTGAAAGATGAGACAATTTAAAGTACAAAGGAATCCATCCTTATAAACCTCTATGTGACTTTTACACCCCCTCCCACCAGTCTTAAGAAGAGGGGTGTCATCAAAGGATGTAAAGGTCAAACATAAGGGTCATATAAAACTATTGGTTTAAGGGACAGAACACTTTGATAGTGTTCAATATTTTAATTAATGTCTTTACCAATGAAGGGTGTCTTGTTTGTATCATTATTAAGTCTATAATCTGCTTGAATCGAGGAATATACACACACTGGTTCAGAGTCTAGAGGTATGTAGACGGTTATTAGAGAGATAGGGAGGTGTTGTTTGGTCTGTAGGTCCTATTTTTAAGAGGATTACCCAGTGTTATCGTGCATGGACAGGATGGCCAATGATGTAATTGACACAGCGGACTGTAATATCGTGAGGTTTATTGCCCTCTTTAATATTGTGTCTTGTTTTCCTTGGGTATATATAATCTTTATCATCAGAGCTTTCTGGCAATGTTTGTGTGTCTTCCTATCACTATCCCACTGCGAACATAGAATGTGCTGCATCTAGGAAATCAGGATAATTATGTCCACTTTCTTGGCAAGCAATTTGAATTTGGACAAAATATAAGCAAAATAGATTATTTGTGTTGAAACTCTAACATCATTTATTTATAATTTTTTCATTGTATTTCTATATGACTTTCATAACTTTTTATTTTTTGCACTGTACATGCTTTTTCTAGAAAGAGGAATGCCAGAGTCTTGTATTCATTTTAGTTTGGAGAATGCTCTATCATTTTAAGAATAATCACATGTTGCTAATTTAAAGCTGTCAGTTCAGCTCTCAACAGCACTGGTATTGGCAATTGGTTGCTGCTTGGTAATTGTGGGTGCTTGATCTTAAGGTGCAGTTTCTTGATATTGGTGTTAAAAACATCAGACAAAACAGGTTTAAGGCAGACAACTCATAAATGAGGGGAGTTTCAGGGGAGACCACTTATCAATCCCTTTTGTTGTCATGCATGTTAAGTTTGCTGCAGACATTCATGCAATTCAGTACATGCTTCTTTTTATTATTTTCAAGAATTTAAAATTTGCCGGTAGAATTTTAAGAATTTATTGTTTTCCTTCTTTTTGATATTTTTGTGATTGTAAACTTCCGGTACTAGCTGATCTGTTATACTGTCAATCATGTTAGACAATTTATATCGGATAACAGGCTAGGCCCATGCTTATACCATGGGACAATCTGATACATATATGTATATTGAGCGGTATTGAATAAGACTTCTCTAGCAGACGGCTGTTCTTGCATGGCAACTCGTAGAACACCTGTTAAGTATTGACAGACCAAGTTACCATGCTACCGTACATTAACACTCTTCATTCAGTAGGAGATGATTCAGTGACAGTTACCTCTACTACTGGCATTGGAGTATTTGTTTTTGTCGTAGCAGTTGATTAAACCTGACAGAAGACTGCCTAATCGTACTCACTTCCATTGGAGAGCCGAGTCATGAACTTTGTCTTGCGGAACTTTCCACATCCAGTATGAAGCTGTATATAACAAGTTAGACTCAATATTGATTTTGTTTCCAGGTGAGAAAATCTAGCAGGCTTATTAGATGACCAAAGAGAAGTGAGCAGTTGATCAACAGGACAAACACACAGGCTGATCTAGGCAAAAAGAGCAAGACTGAGGGGGATTCTGGGATCACAGAAACTGGCGCACCGAGTTTTAATGTCTAAGATTTTCCAAGATGGTGAAAACCTTTCAAGCGTATTTGCCAAACGAGTGCCACCGAAAATATAGTTGTGTTCACTGCCGGGCTCACCTGGCCAATCACGACGAACTTATCTCAAAGGTAAGCTATAAATATAGTTGTGTTCACTGCCGGGCTCACCTGGCCAATCACGACGAACTTATCTCAAAGGTAAGCTATAAATATAGTTGTGTTCACTGCCGGGCTCACCTGGCCAATCACGACGAACTTATCACAAAGGTAAGCTATCAGCAGAGCCTGTAGTTTACAATAAAGCTTGGTTACAGCATACATACTTATAATGAATTCAAGCTTACAGCTAACTCATTTTCATTCCCCTAAGTCTTTATAATGTATTATATGTTTATCAGATATAACAGTTTATGCTACATTGTTTATCAGACACTTTGCTATGAGCATGATAAGCATGTTTTACCGTATCCTGCACCAAAAAGTAAAAAAAGAAAGATGAGTTGAGGTATTTGTAAAAAAAATTGCACCGTTAAATTTCATTGTAAATGAAGTTAGACATGCAGGAAAAATTAATTCATTTTTAAAAGCCAGAATTATATCCAGTGTGTTCTTCAGAAATACATGTATATGTGACATTCAAAAGTAGCAAGTGTTTGTCACTGCCACTTACTGCTACTTAGGTCCTGTCCCAATTAAACAAGAGTTGCCACTGTAGTACTGTGTGGAATTATGTCACGAAATCTTAAGTTTTCTGTGTAGTAGTGAAAGTTTGTTAACAGTAGGATTAAGTGATAGCGATATGCGGTAAGGAAAGGAAATATATACATAAGTGGTGTTTCCTGGTTTAACAGAGAGCTATTTATGATAACTCGGGCACTTGTTTCCTAGTCACCAAATCCTGGGGACGGAATTTATCACGGTATCCGACTGTTAGTCATTGGAGACTAGCTCACGTAAAACAAAATAGCTGTATTTACATATAACTAGTACACAGGACTTGTAAAAAATAGCAAAGTTTTAATAATTATACATTTATCAAAGTAGAAGTGATCCCCTCAGCTATTAACTATAGGACTACTGTTACATGTATATCATATTTCCCTTTTATGCCAAAATCAATATGATTGTAGGACCTTGTTGTACTCAGCAATGACGGTCATTACGAGCCTTGGTCATTAAGACTGATAGTCCTTCCTATCAATATAAGTATGGACAGATGTATTTTGATACAGTTAATTGGCAAGGGACTCGGTGATAATAGCTCAGAGACAGGTGAACAACGTGACTTTAGCAGACGTATGTTGTTGTGTAATAAATGCACTACCTTTCATCACTGACGAGCTTACCTGCAATTTATTTTTCATATAGATAAGTAGCATCATAAATTGTGGGATACCAATAGATTGTGTCATCGTATTTATTTTGTGATTTGTTTTACCGCTGAATTTGGGCATAAGAAGGTTTGGTTAACATGTACATGAGTATACATGTATATGTGGCTTAAATGATAAAACTACCGCAAAAAGGATATGAAATCCTTGTTAGAATTTAGTCAAGTGAAAATAATACATGTTAAATAGAAATGAGTCAGATTCCAGCCCAGCATGTTTCTACCTGATGTCAGTATGCTTTAAATCATATAAAGACCTTTAATATAATTTATCACTAAATGGGTAATGATTGTTTTGTTTATGGATGTAGATCAGTATTTCAACTTGAATAAAAATTTGGATTTTTGATTATCATATAAATCATTTTTATGTTTACTAATTTTATTCTACTACATGTATAATGTATTTTTTACAATCTTTAAAATTGTACACAACAAGTTCACCAGTGTTGGTTTCAGTTTGAGTCAGGCGTAATATTATACAAGTCAAAACATGACCTAGCTGAACCTGGGGATCCCAGCTTTAGTCATGCAACCTTACCCACCCCTCAAAGTCACCAGGGTTATACCCACAGTTTAAACAAGGCCATATAAACAAGACCAGTATATGACCATCATTGCTTTGTTTTATCTGAAATATAAGTAACATCAACACAACCTCGGGGTCAAAATCGGTCAGACCCAATGCTATATGAGATAGGAATATCAAACTTATCTTATTACAGGATACAAGTATAAAGATACTACAAAATTTATGCTGCCCTATAAGTTTGCTGTTAGGTCCTCACAACATAAAGAGCAAAGCCAGAAGTCATGCAAGCTTAATGTTAAGGTGATATTTATAGTCCTTATGGTCCTTTTTGTCAACAGTGAGATAGTTATCCCGCTGGGTTGTAGCATGATGAAATTTATCTTAATAGATTCTTGTTCTTTGATGATAATGATCACATTATATAAGGGATTGAAAAAATATAAAGGTTTCTATGATAAGGATCACATAATCTATTTAAGGCATAAAATATATGCAATATGAAGATTTTTCCTTGTTAATATATTCAAAATCATTTAGTTTTCTATTTGTAATTAAAAAGAGCAATGCATTAGAATTAAATAAATGTAATTTAAATCACTCATTAAGAATCTTTCAATAAATTAGAATATCAACCCAACCAATTCATATTTAATCAAATCGACATTTTCTTTTTCCAACAGATGTCCTGAATTTCTCAAATTTCTTAATGTTTTGAATTACCCTTTATGCAATTTGAATCCAAAGAATTACCATCTAAACTTTATATGTATATATATGAATCTTTTAATTAGAATTCAGTCCTTAGCTAACATCTTGTAATCATGCAGTACTTGTACTGACATAGAAATTTACCCTTATTTCTTTTATCTTTCAGTCTTTCCAGGGAAGTCAAGGAAGAGCTTATCTATTTAACTCGGTGTAAGTATCCTGATAGCTTAATATCTCCCTTAACTCAATGTGAGTATCCTGACAGCAAATTATCTCCCCTAATTCAGTGTGAGTATCCTGACATCAAAATTACCTCCCCTTGTCTGTTTAACTCAATGTGAGTATCCTGACAGCAAATTATCTCCCCTTGTCTGTTAAACTCAGTGTAAGTATCCTGACAGCAAATTATCTCCCCTTGTCTTATCTGTTTAAGTCAGTGTGGTATACTGACAGCAAATTATCTCCCCTTGTCTCTTAAAGCGAGACAGGAAATTATATAACCCAGGAATAACTGGGTTATGATTGAAAGTTGACAGGGCAGGCAGGCTTAAAAACAAGTTTGTGGTGACTAACATGGAAGCAGAAAATTGGTCCTGGCATTGAGTGAAAATCAATATAACACTTATAAAAACATCAGGTCCCTTAGGAATCGTTTGCGTTGAACAAGATGTAGGCATCCTCCTTATTTTATATTCAGACGCAACCAAGTTTCACTGCTTCAGACATTAAGTTTTGCTTTTGATGACTATCCAGTTAGGAAACTATATGCATATTGATGACTCAACCTTAAAAAGGATATAGATGTATGCATCTGCTGTCAAAAAATATTCCTGCACAAAAAATTGTTTTTCCCTCTGATTTTTCTCTTCATGTTAATGCTAGACTAGAAATAGAATGATGGGCTTATTTCAGAGTAGAATAGGACATATATGTAGAATAATGATGACCTTGGGGGCATTGATTGGATCGACCCATTAGCCTGATGATCCCTGGTGCCTCTAATTACAGGACTGTCCCAGATCTCCCACACATCAACATGTGATTGACAGATGTAGGTCAGGGGTCAAACCTAGATGAGGTTCAATCCATCAGAAGGCATTGATACCTATTCTGTTCAGGTGTTTGCTCTCAAAATGACAAATCTAAATTAATCTTAGCGATAGCAAATGATGTGCCAGAATGTAGTTTTGGGTTTGTTGGGAAGATATGAATTCTTATCATCAAGTTACTGCATCTAAAGAACTACAGAAAATTGCAAAAACTCTCAGAGAATGTACTAGAATCAGAGAATATTATGATGATAGATATTACTTAGAGTACAGAAGCTGAAGATAATGGCTGAGGTGAACTCTAGCAATGTTTACAGTGTAGATAATATTTGTGTGTTAATTGGGGAAATGATTTTTTTTTCAGGGTTAATGTTGGTTGTGGCCCGGCAGAAGAGAGGGTTTTATTAACGGGACTCCATGCTGTGGCTGACATATTCTGTGAATGCTGTAAAACAACACTAGGATGGAAATATGTAAGAGCTTGTTACATTGTACAAATGGTTCAAAACAAAGCCAGCATGTTGTAAACAAATAAATGAGATGTATACCTATAGAGCCATCATTGTATTCTAACTGTTTTATACCTGCCAAAAGTGAACCAATAATCTATCCAGTCATTTAATTTTTCTGCACATGCAAAATATGTACAACTGTGTGCAATGTTGCAAAGTTAAAGAAGGAAATTTATTTCAACATTTTCTTTTCAACTTTCAGGAGCACGCTTTTGAATCTAGTCAAAAATACAAGGAAGGAAAATTCATCATTGAACTTGCTCACATGATCAAGGACAATGGCTGGGCCTGACTAGGATGACAAACAAACAGACAATGCTCTTGGATTTTGACCGTTTTTTACTGACCACTGCAGAATGTGATGTGTTCTCCCTTATGATGATGAGGGCAAGGTTGACTTAGGGCCAGGGAAGCTGTGCCATTGCTGTAGACTTGGGCTTCTCTCTCTGTGTGTTTGGGTAGGCTGTAGAACAGTGTTCATGTCTCTCTCATTCATTTCTCTCAGGAAAAGTCTCTCTATGGACCAACTCATCAGAATTCATCGGAAGCTTGATCTGAATGGAATTCTAAGCCACACACACACACACACACACTCAGTCTTGATGAAGAGAGGCTAAACTTTCCATTTAAAGAACAAGGCCTTGGCATTCAATCCAGACAGAACACATCTGTGATATATCTGTCAATGCCTCCGATTATATAAGTAAATATGTCTGTCAGAGTGTGATGCAGCACACTTCTCAGTTTGTGGATGGACAAACTTAATTCTATAAGATTTTGTACACTGAGTATGTGTTTTGGTAGAAGCACAAGATAAGCTTATCTCAGGTAATACATAACTATGAAAAAAGGAGAAAAATAACAAACCACTGAAAAAGTTTTTGGAGGTTGAGAAAAACACCAGAATGAATGAGTCTTTATCGGCTGTTACATTGAACAGGGCATGTAATGTTAAATGACAATTCCCTGTAATGCAGTTTTTAAGCACTTCATATCTAAACCCATCAATATTTTCAGAAATTTTACCAGGTTTTGCTGTGTTCATAGTTTGATTCCTTGCCTTTGACCCTCTTTTGTATGAACTATCAAGAGGATACTTTAAAAATGATTTCATGTACGTGTTGCTTGTACGAGCACTTTCAAATCAAGAGAGATAACTCCTAATTTGCTATGTATTTTGTAAACGTGGTTTCTGTCTTTCAGGTGTGTTATCTGTATCTTTCAATTTGGTTTGCTTTTTTTGACACAATACATTTGAATTAGTGATTAGAATATGGAGGTTGAGTCATTTTGTTGTTACATTTCTTTGCTAACATATTTTGATAGATTTGTAGAATACCTGGGTGTCAGTACCTGTTGTAAATACATGTGTGTATGTATGTATGTGTGGAACACTTGTCAATGCACTTACCTTTATCAATTCATCTCATAACATGTGTAAATTGTAGGGGATATTTCATATAAAACTTATCCAATGTCTTTCAAATTGTTAAAAATCATTTTTTAACACATATTTTTTTCACCCCCATGAAATTGCCATTGTATTGAAATAGTTTTTTTCAAATATTTATTTTGTTGGAATTGGATTAATTAATCCACAAAGTACCATTATATGATAAATATAACACAGTGTTGTTTGATTTCCTCTGACACTGTTAAGCAGTCAAAAAAACAACTGACCATTTGAATCTGTAACCCGGAAGTGAAACATTTTCATCACACAATGAATTCACCACTTATGGATTGAATGGGAGCCCTGTATTTCTGACTGGTCGTGTATCACCTATGTACATGTATAAGTGTATGCTTGACCATCCAAATCCTGTAATCGACTGTGTTTGGAGATTTTCATATAGTGCTATGTTTGTTACTTGCTTTCTTTTTGTTGTCAATATTATTTATATATTGTCACGCCTTATGGTTGAGAGGCTTCAATAAATACTAAATAATTTACATTTGTTATAGTTTGTGTTTCGCGATCAATCTTTGCCTCGACAGATCTTCGATTGACAGATTTGGATTATCAGATTTTGATACCATGGTACTACCTGGATTCTTTAAAAATTGATTCCTACTGCTGACATGCATGCATATCAGTTATTGATTATTGATTACGGTCTTTTTGTTATGTCTGGGAAAGGAGGGGATAGCAACACACGGATAAAATCCTGTTGATATAGACTTGATTGGATTATCAGACAGGTAGATGCTGATTGACAAACATGGGACTATCGGGATTATCCTGTCCCAGCTCCTCGGATCTCGCGGCCCTGACCGGTGGGTTGTCGCCATGGCGCAGTGGTGCTGTTGATATGTTGTGGGAGCAAGCACACTGCAGGCACTGACAACTGGTTGTCTCTTTATCAACCGTAGTCAACATGGGAGGTATTTAACTAAGCAAGGCCTTGGATTATATCAGTTGGAATTTGAACTATACCTATAATAAAAACCTTTCGATTTCGTCCTCGGATTTTTAATGCAACAGGTCTCAAGGTCGTGTTACAAAATCATATTTGAACCGCTTTTTCCCCTGCGATTAAAAAGACTCGAAATAGATCGATAATTTGTCATGCGTTTTTGTTAATATTATTTTTTTTAAAATAATTTTTAGAAGTTAAAATGCAATTCCTGAATATGCTACTGCCATGATCATAGATGTTATTGTTTACTGTGACTTAAAAAACAATTACAGGGGTTGACTGGAGTTCAGGGCCGTTACTGAATTACATTATATTAGTCCTGTGATGAAATACTTTGTTTTTGTGGGATTTTTTCGCCGATCGATGTGTCGTTATATTAGTATTTTGACTCGGAGTTTGGCTTTATCAGCGGTGATAGCGCATCAAGTGTTGTTAAGCTCACCAATGCTGGAAAGAAAGCGTTATAACGGAATGAAACACGCTTCATGTTGCAATTCAAATTAATTTCGTGTGAGTTATTGATGTAGAAAATCGTATTAGTTGCCTTTTTTCACCTTTTTAAAGTGATTATACATGTAGTATTAATCTACAGTATAACGATAATTCGATTTTTTTTCTTCTTATATACAGCCGAATAACTGATGCATGTTTAACCCTCCTAAGATGATACGATGTGTAAACATTCTGAGAGGTAGAGAATTGGAGGAATAACTGTTATTTAACGAACTACAGTTATTTTATTTTAAGCGAGGGTTGTCTTTCCTGCATAATACCTCTTCTAAGGGAGGGTCCGAAAGAGTCCAAAAGAAATGGTTATGTTCGGTCGTCCCAATGTACTGTATTTTTAACACCCCCTGGGGTGTATTTTCAACCCCTTACCCCCCCCCCCCCCCCCGAGGAGGGGGGGGGAACAATACTTAGAACTATGATTTAATTTCTGTATGCTTGAACTATTTGTGATAATGATAATAAGTGTCTGAGGGAAGATAGAAAAAAACGCCGTGTATATGGACAATATTTCCTCAGACTGAGTATGGTTATTATCAGCAGCAATTTCCGATGTCCTTCATATCTCAGCTTCCAGTCGAGTTAGGGATGCGGTTAGTGGGGCGAACCTTTTTAAAGCTACATAATAATTTGGTTAGTGCTCTTCGTACATTTTTAACAAGAACTTGCGTCCCACATTACGCAATTTTTTGTCCTTTTTTACCTATTTTTTAGTGGAGACAATCCACTAAAACGTTTTGTTTTTGCAAATTAAAATCCCGATGGTCATTATAAAGAAGGACAAAGCTAAATAAGGAACATTGAAGTAAAAAAAAATTAAAAGGGTCAAGAACAACTAGGTGCAATAATGTAGCCCTCTCCGATTTTTTTAATTTCATGTTTACTGAAGATGTTTACCCCCACCCCCCCCCCCCCCCCCCCCCCCCAAAAATGGGAGAGGGCTAGATTATTGCAGCTAAGAACAACTGAATTTCAGATGATAACAAAAATCAACTAATTTACATTAGTTGTACAATTCAGTAGATAATGTACATGTCATATTTTACATATTTTAAGGCAACGTCTTATTTTTAACCGAAAAAACCACGGCTTTAACTTCTACTGTCGACGCTTTGAGTATTACTCATTTGCCACACTGTAAGTAAAGACTGAAATGTACTGAATATGTTCAAAATTGAGTTAAAAGTCTAACTGAATTGGTACAAATTGAATCGACATTGGGTATTTTCTCCATTGTATATAAAGAAATTCGATTGTACTCGTAGTATTTTCGAGACTGATCGAAACTCGTGAACATTCGATTAACAGCACAGACTTCAAGGTGCACAGACTGCACTGAGCACAGACTGCACGGAGCACAGCCTGCACGGAGCACAGACTGCACGGAGCACAGCCTGCACGGGCTGATGTCGGATTTCTAAATAGTCGATATATGGAAAAATTGCTCGGGTTTTTTTTCACTTAAAATACTGATTTTAAAAAACCCAAAATGGACAGGTATTAAATTAATTTTTGTAAACAATACTTTGCCTTCTTTGAGAGTTCTCATGTAAAATGAATATAAGATGAACAGAAGAAATCACTGACGCGGGTTATGTTCGTATTTTTTATTCAATGCTTCAATGCTGACTTCCTTCATACCCGGTAAACAACCAATGAATATATTTTAGTTGATGGATTTTATCTCCAATGTGCCTTAGAAAGTCAGTTCCTGTAAAATTTCAACAGTTATATCGAAATTGGATTGTCTTCTTGTTTAGCCATCGAAACTCGAAGGTACAATAATTCACAAAGAGCCCAAAGGAACTGCTTTTCATGTAAAAAGTATGTTGAAGATGAATTCTATTTTATTGAAGTATGTCCAGTATATATTAAATACCGTAAAAATATATTAAAAAGGTATTTTTTTATGAGAAACCATCGATGTTCAAACTGTTGCAATTGTTTAATAACGAAAATTTTAAAGATATGCGTATCCTCGGCAAATATATTTTGTGTAGCATGAAATTAAGAACTGATGTTTGTAATTAACTTTAAATGTTGTTCTTTTGATTTTTTCCCCTTTACTTATGTCATATTTCATATTTATGTATGCACTACATGCGCGGATCCAGAAAATTTTTCCAGGGGGGGTCCGAAGGATAATTGTGTTTGCCAGGGGGGGTCCGAGGCATAATTTCGCGATAATTTTACTATGTAAATTTAATAAATTTTCATTTTCCAGGGGGGGTCGGGACCCCCCCCCCCCCCGACCCCCCCCCCCTCTAGATCCGCGCATGCACTAGGTCTCCTGTAAAACACCCACTTCTGTTCTTTACAATGTATAATTTGTATAATCTGATGAGCCGCAAAGCTTAAAGAAATAAAGAATGAATGAATGTATTGTTTAAGTACCCCAGTGCAATCAAAGCGATTACACAACCTATTACCCTTCATCTATAAATATTACGATGATAATTTTTTTACAAAATCAAAACGACTCAACGTCTGTTCAAATTAAATTATTGTTATACTTTCATGTTAAATACTGAAATCTGATTGGTTAAGACGCAGTTAATAATATTTACTATTACCCTCAGCGTTAGCAACGCACTTGGCAACGGGTAACATTAAAAAATGTTACATGCGCGAAAATTATGCGCGTACGGTTCGCTGTAGAATTCACGTTATTCCTATATAAAAGCAGTAAAATTTTCTTAAAAATTTTAAAAAAGACATTCAGTATAACAAAATAAATAGTGCCTGTTTGGGAGGATAACAGTTGAAATTGACACCCCTCGAAAACCATTGTCAACCTCCGCTTCGCGTCGGTTGACAATGGTTTTCTCGGGGTGTCAATTTCAACTGTTACCCTCCCAAACAGGCACTATTTATATAATAAGAATGTATAAGTATCGTATGTTTGTTTAGATTGCTGTGCGTGTTGTTTCCCTTGTCATTGCCTGAAGGTCAAAAACAAGGAGTGCGTTTGAATAAAAAAAAAAAGTCGTTGCGATATCCTTACCCCCATTTAAGCCACCGTTGTCGTAACCAGAGTATTCACGAAGCATTATCTTTTAATTTCTTTACCATACCGTACTATAACGTCGTTTTCTAATCATTGCGTCTTTGCTATCAAATTGCTTTAAAAAATGAATATCAAGTCATATGAAGTTAGAAATCTTACATTTGTGCACGTGTGTGTACATTTCCATGTTCATGTCGGCTGGATGGTCGTAGCGATTTTTAGACTACATTAATTACTTCTTTTATTATTCAATTCTAAACTTAAAATATGTGGATTCTCTCTTTACTAATAATATTGTTGATGCATGGCTAAAAAAAATTATCAAATAAATTTTAAGTTAGATATGATGAGTTTGTTGAGCACCCAGCCTCCATAAATATCAGTCTTAAGTGAACTATAATGTCTATCAACAAGTATCCGGCAAATGTTTTTATTAAGTTTTATATGGTTTTCAGTTTCTTTCAAATGTCCTATGTCAAACAATTACATATATTTGTGTTAATAAATAAATGAATAAATAAATAAAGAAATAAAGGTTTTAATGCCCAGTATGCTATAAAATCATGTTCTTTTTCTCACACTGGACAAGGGTCCATGTTGAATCGTCCCCTCAATGAATTCCCCATCTTATGACTGTCTCAATTACTTAAGAGGACTTGATTGTCGTGGCCTTTTTTAGCATGTATTGATCTCCTTGAAAAGAAGAGCTCTATATTAAGTTATAGAAAATAACCAATTTTAAAAGGTAAAATACTAGTATACATGTAATTATTGAAGTTTCCTTACTAAAAAATAGATTATAGCTTAACAAATCTATGAGACAGCTCAAGCTCGCTCTTTCTCTCTCTCTCTCTCTCTCTCTCTCTCTCTCTCTCTCTCTCTCTCGTTATCACCAATCATGAAGCGAAACAACAAAAGGGTTCAAACCGAGATTAACCGACTATCGCCACACATCATTGTAAATTCAAATTCTTTAAGCATATAAGCACATTACTTAAATCCATCGACAAACCACTTTACTCGACTATTGGGGTTACAAGATTAAAAATTTTGGTAAAGATCCAAACATGGTTGTACGTCTGTCCAACGAATACCGGCCGGGAGGTTTATCACTTTTTTCGTAGAGAGGTGATTTATATGAATACGGAGCTGTATATATATTTTTTCTTGAGATATCGCCTTTTTTTCTATTTTTTAAAAACATATATAGTACATTTGTATTTATAATACAGATTTACATCTCACAAGTTTCAGTTTGTGTGCAAATCAATACAATTTCGCGTTAATTTAGTTTCACTACATAATCAACTTTAAAATATTCGAAGACAGGGATTTGAAATTAAGAATTATCTTTTAACAATCGAGTCTGTTTAATTTGTTTAAATTCACTACTACTACCATTATTGTATAACTTTATACGTGTACAAAAATCTACTAAAGCAAATAAACAAGCTAAGCCAACCACGTCCTACAACAACATGGCCTTGACAAGTCCCTCAGAGCTCGGTGTTCACCGCTCCAATGAATGCCGGGTAAAATATTGCACATGGTCACTGGCTCACATCCCCGATTTGATAATCTATTCCCGATTAGTCGGCACAAAGCCCAACCAGACACTTGGAATTAACGTGAGCCGATAATCTGTTAATCTGGAAGCTAAACAAAGAAAATATACAACTACTACCCGTATCATTATCAATCGGAATACGTTACTGTGATTTTGATAACACACATTGGTTTGTTCTGTGGCTTGTCAAATCAAATTTTGAGATACAATCCACTAGCCTGTCCAGTGTCTTCAATTTGACCATTGAGATACGATAAGTTTATGTCTCTAATTGCATGAAAAAATTAGAAGAAATAGCTGTATCGATACTATGCTGTAGCAAGTCTTATTTCTCAGGCTGAAGACATTTCAGCAACTCAGATACTATGGCCTGATTTGAATAAAATACGTGTGTCTATAGATCATCTGAAACCCATCCTAGTCTCATTTCATGCCCTGGATATTATTGGATACCCTAATAATATACAAAAATCAAAACAATTTAGATTCTGAGATACCAGTTAAGCAATAATTTTAGTCTAACATATGAGATATCATACGCTTGGTACTCGAATATCTCCAGATATTTTCGCTATAAAGATACATATACATGTATACCACAATCTACTTAGCCTTATATATGTTCGTTATTTAGACTTACTGGGTGCCTCACCATGCACTATGGTGCATCCAGTTATATGTAAATTTGTACCGAACTTCTTTTCAACTATTTTAATCGTCACCCGTTCACGTCTTAGATGTATGATCTGGTCAAAGTACGAAAACGTTTGTTCTTTTAAATCTAAATGGCACTATCAGTATTTCAAAGAAATATTTACATAACTTATAGTGTAGCTGTACTGGGGAAAAAATCCATTAATCAATGATATTCATTTTATTTCAAATTGTCCCCCAATACCGATATAATGCACGGCTATCTTTGAAAGGTTTTATTAATACGGAATTATTGGATAGGCAATTATAAAGGACCAGGATTCCAGGGCTCCTCTCAATATAAATATCAGCGATAAGTAATTTAACAGACCCAAGTGTATTTTTATATAGAACCATTATGTGCATGTAGTTCATAAATCTCTCCTCAAAACAGTTAATACTAAGCAAGTAAAATCGTTTCCAACAAAGACCCATTGAAAGCGACATTAGAGAACTTGGTCCGTCCCTCGGGTTCAACTGCTTAAACCGTTGTCTGAGATGGAGATCCTTAAAGAGAGCGCTTTATTGCTTTTTAGCCCTTGTTCTTTAGAAAGTACACAACAGCAGCTAGACTAGCGACGTCATTATCAGTCGTTTATATTTTTGATTAAAAGTCTCAGTTGTCAAAATAATCTTTCTCATAGAATATATATGTTCGTACTTCTAATTTCAATGGTATGTTTTATAATCGTTCACTCAGATGTAAAGTAGATTTCGCTTTCAATTATCACTGAATAAAATGCTTTGTATAAAGTGCATGCATCTACAAGCAAGGTATGTAGGATAATTAAAAACCATCCACTTTGCTGAGCCATATTATAATTACATGAATAATTGCATGAACAACTTATAAAGGCTGTCGAATGTGGGGGTCTCTTAAAAGAAATAAAAATAGATTAGAATAACTAACAATTTAATGCAATAAATATGTTAACATAAATTAAAACCATATGTACAATAACCATCTCCTCCAAGAGGATGAAGTATAATAAATAACCAACAATATCACAATGTAAAAATCCATTCGTTATCACAGAGTAACAAACAATCGATTAATCGGATCGATCTTAATCACGTCCCACGACCGGTTAGTCGATACGATCTTAAAAAAGACACAAGACCGATTCATTAATACGATCCTACATCGGTCACACGACTGGTATATCGATACGATCGTACACCGGTCCCACGACCGATATATCGATACGATATCAATACCAGTCACGAGACCGGTAAATCGGTCAGATCTCAAAACCTGTCACAAGCGGTAAATCAGCAAATCTTAAAACCAACCAGACCAACGGCTGATTCGGTAAAACTGAATTCCATTACATCATGTCTTATAAACTTTTCTTTTCTTTTCTTTTCTTTTTTTTTACCTATATTCCAGTTTTTTTTGTTTACCGTCTAAAGCTATCTATGTAGTATCCTTTTTGGTTATTTTCGATGCAATAACATCACCAGCAAATGCAATCACAATAACAGTTGTTCATTGAACATCACTGATCATTGGTAACCTTATATGGTAGAATCTCTCGACGAACAGTTCGTTCTACACTAAAAACCAGCTATGAAATACAAATACATGTGCATAACCAGTTATATCAGTATTTTAAAAAATATATTATAATTAAGATGGACATCTCACTGCATGAATGAGTGGACGGAGTAAATGTATCACACACGAGTTGCATTGGCACTACAAAGAAATATGGCTTAGTAAAGTCCATGTAGAACGATATCCTCATACTATGTATAAATGTCATTATGAAGTCCCTGCCAAATGAAAATCATTTGTTCAGTCATTGGTTTATTGTTCAACACATCAATGATGACTTTGACCCAAACTGAAAATTCCGTGGCCTTGAGGGTTAGAATATTTCACAAGGTGCCGCCATTCTCCTCAAACAAACACTTCGTGGACTTTCTTTTTATTTATTTTTGACGGTGGCAGAGTTCCTCCAAATGGGGAGAAGGGTCTTTGATCGGAACCCTCGGGGCTTCCCACGGGGGGTCGCCACATTTGTTTGTTGAACTTTTTCACTAGCACTGTTTTTGCGGTGGTACCGTCTTTTTGTGGAGTTTGAATTGGTATCGAATGCTGCGCGCGCATGGGAGCTGGTTTTACACTAGATGTTCTTTTGACTTGGGAGAGATCGTGCAACGATTTCCTGATGTCTTTATCGTCCCTCCGTGTGAAATCTGAAATCAAACATTTGAATTTGTAAACCATTGTACGGAGTGTTTTGTACAGCATTAACCCATTTCGTTAGAGCACCTGTTGCAAATGTGCCTGTTTTATGTGACAGAAAGGGGACTCTCCTACATTTGACAGAATACTCGAATATTTACTTAATTTTATGACAAGACCCTTTAGAAGAGCAAACAAGTGGTTATGAAGATCGATATTGGGTTGTATTTCAGGGATTATTTATTATTAGCAGATAGGTGAAAGTTTCTACACACTTTGGGACATCCGATATAAATAACGGTTTAAGATTTTTTTTTTTTACCAATGCAAGCTTGCGATGGAATTCAATCACACAATACAAATTGAACTATGTGGGCTTGCCATGAGTTTTATTCGAAAACACAACATTTTTCAAAAAGATAACTCATCTGAAAATATTTTTTTGAAAGATTTTCTTTCCTCTATTTTTACAAAACTTATCATTTTGAATTAGGTTAAGCTCGTATTAATCGTCTAAACATTTCCAACCTTTTGCCTTTAAAGACAAAAAAATATGGAACTAGAAGTCACTGAAGCGGGTGACTTGGGTAGCAAGCTGTCATTTTGGGCGTTTAATTGTTCCCTCTGCCAAATAAATATTGTTTAAAGATACACTTTGGTCATGTAAAGGAGGAAAGTAAACAGGCCCAAGGAAGAGAGCACTCAAGGAAAAATCCGCCAAATATTGGCAAGACTTCTTACATAACCTCACTAGCCTATTCTCTCCGATGATCACTTGTTGGCTTTAGAAAACAAATATTTGACCCTAAAATGAATAAAGATATTTGACTTTGGAAGGTTAGGTATTTGATATATCCAGTATTCAAATAATTTAGTGGGTATTTAGAACTCGAGCAAACCAAACAACACTTTTACGTTCACTTTTCATATAAAGCAATATGAGGCGTATTTTTCAGAATTTTATTTTGTCCAAAAAAATGATTTTGTGATAATTCTGCATGTAACATAATCCCCAATAATACATACTATTAAAACCAAATATTATAAGGCCATATATAGTTGTAAAATTCTCTGAACTATTAAACTTTAATGTTACAGCAATCCAATTTTAAAGAGGACGTCAACGGCGTAGTTTTGCTTTAATGATAGATTCATAATCATATTCATACTACAATTCGACTAATAGAAGTTTTCAAGCCATTTTATATTTGTCATCTAAGTCAATCAATTAAGCTCAAAGAAATCGACTTCAAAATGCAGCTCATATTGCTTATTAAAACTACGATGCCAAATATCAGTGCACTAGATTAGCAACAATGCACGGCATCTCTGATACCTGCTGATTGGCGCAGATCCGGAGGGCTTTTCATGGACTGGAAACGTCGAGCTAATATTTTCCGTTTGTCAGCAGCCCCAGCCTCCTCCCCACTACTGCGCATGACAGGAAGCTTCAATTGATCCCCCTCCGTCTTTGTGACAGCCTCGTCTAGTTTAACTAAGGGCGGTCCAGCGCCAGACACCGTAAGCTCCATTTCAGAAAGTGTTTTTGATTTGTCAAATGTTCGTTGTGAGAACGACATTTTGGACACAGATGGTTGAAAGGAAGCTTTATGTTCGACAATAGGAGCAGGAAAACTCTCCCTCGCGGAAGGTTTCCCGAGAAAGGGGGTTGTTTTTTGCTTAAATGCATCTTGTCTTTTCACAGTAGCCTCATTTCGTGGTGTTCTTTGAGCACCAGGTTTAGTGGAGGAAATGCGCGGTGAGAGGGACGATTTCGAGTGAAGCAATGCCTGAAACCCATACACACCGGAACCTTCAAACGTGTCAGGGGTCTTACTAGAGTCTGACTGGATCACAGGCGAGGCGGTGTCCTTTCTGTCATTGCAATTCTCGTCCTTATCTTCCACAGACTCCGACCTGTGCTCGAAGTGAAAACTCGAATCAAGGTCATCGTGAACATCCGCTATGCCCGAGTCTACAGTCTTTTGAGAATATCCCGAATGCAAGGACTCTCTGTTCTGCGTTCCGTCGGTTTTCTCTTCACTCGGCTTTGCAAAATGAATTTCCCCCGAAAAAGAATTGTTTCTTATGATCTCCGACTTAATCATAGTCCTATCTTCCAGTTGAAACGAAACGCTTCTCTTTATTTCATTGGGAGATTTCGAAGCTAAGAATAGTTCAGCGTTTCTTGATTTTGGTTCTTCGTGTTTTGAGGCCCACGTTTTAGACGAGTCATTCTTCGACGATGCAGATTTGATATGAGTTCCAGAGTCGGGATCGGAATCTGAATCACTTAAAGCGTGGATATGCAGATCCCGAATCGTAGCGTATAAATCCGTCATGGAGTATTTTTCCGACAATTTAAAATATTCCCTTAAAATTTCACATTGCATGCATTGCGCACCAAACTCTGGCACCGGCTCGTGGTCCAGGTCATTACCAGAGCTAATTCCATTCTCTTTAAATCCAACACAACACTTCTGTCCGTATCCAGTTAAATATCTTATATTGGAAATCAAATTCAGACCTTCTTGTGTCGCTCTTTGCAATAGCTTAAGTAGCTTTCGAGATTTCAAATCCGCTTTTTCTTTATCAGTTATGGCCAAACTGTGAACTCCGGAGATCAACCGAGACAGAAATGCATTACATATGTCACACGACAGCGACTGCGTCAAACAGGATAGCTCATTGTCAGAACTATAGGAGTTTAGCTGTCTTGTTCCAAAGACCGTTGTATTGAACCCGTGTTCTGTATAAAAACTCCAATGTTTTGACTCTCTGTTTACGCGGTCGTCACGATTTATTAAACTTTCATGTATACAACTTAATTTGTCATTTAAACTCTCAGAATTTTTTCTTGGTGGGAAAGCTTCCCGAGTTTGATCTAACCTAAAGCGGAAATCAGTCACATCTTCGTGGCCTGGGTGAGTGGGTCCAGGGTAGCAATCCTTCTGAAAATCTTTTTTGAACACAGATCCGACCTCTTTGGAACTTTCCAACTGCCCACAAAAGTCAAGGGGAATATACCCTACATTTCCTTCATAAGTTTGAATAAACACCCATCCTCCAACGCTGTATAGAAGTTGCACGATGTCTCCCTCTAAAACGGGGATCTCGCTAGATTCTTTCTCACTTGGACTGAAGGTAAAAAGTACGACTGCAGGGTAGCCAAGTTCTATCGTTGGCACTTTGCCGGGAGGATTTAAATCACGTGACTTATAAGCAGACGACATTTTTAAACCTGCAAATATCAAGATCAATAGTTTTGAATGACGTTTTATTTTACCTATACATTATGTCAAGAAATGTATCAAAACAGGGGGTGATAAATGAATACACAAACAAACAGAGCATAATTGATCGGCGCTGGCTCGGTGATTTCAACCCAGCCTGGAGCTTTTTCAGATGAGCAGGACTAGCGCTGAAAATGAAACAGATATCGATAAAGTGAAATTAAAATGGGAAGAATTACAAAAGCTTGAGTTATGTGCTGTTGCAACGATAACAAGTTTGAAAAAAAAATGAGCGCATTGTATTATTAATTTTCAAACACACCGTTAGAGTAATTAAAGCCAATCGAAACTAAATGGTTATTGGATTTTAAATCTTGCAGAGTGAACTAGTGCAGCGGCTAAAATATCCCACTCATTTAATTGTCATTTTATTTTCACTTCTGTCTTTAAACTTGAAGGGAAATATCTTTTTTTTTCTTTTGGGATAAATAAAATGAAAATTTTTTGCTTGGTTGTAAAAGGCAATGTTTTCTTATTTTGAATGATAGAAAAAATAGGGGATCTAAGGCTGTTGTATTGATCGTCGAAGTGATAATTTTACAACCCGCTGTTGTTTTTATATTGAATAAAACCAACTCTTTAGGCTGGGATGAACAGTATTAGGTGGATGAGAATTATTGTGCATACTGGCGTTTGATATCGACCTACCACAAGATTAAATTTCTATATATTATCTTTTTTTTTCGTCCCCCAGCACAATTATACTATGAAGTCAATTATGAAGTAAAGAGTTGACTCTTTTTCATCCAATATTAATGCTACAGTCAGAACGTTGGAGGCTAATCTTTTAACAGACACCTGAAGGCTTTTAAATCATCTTTATAGGATACTATGTATTCAATACTTTCTGACAATGTTCTTCGGTGAAAGCTCTCTCTCTCTCTCTCTCTCTCTCTCTCTCTCTTTCTCTTTCTCTCTCTCTTTCTCTCTCTCTCTCTCTCTTGTTTAAAATAGTTTTCTATTAATCAAGTCAAACATTAAGATCAAGTGATGACTAAGTGACTTTTTCATATATCTTTGATTCTTTGATTAGTTAAATAATCCATTAATCAAATAATTAAATTTAAAAAATAATATAATAAGACTACAAAATCCAAAATGTTGTCACATTACATGTTCATATATTACTTTACTGGTAACTTGTATTTAGATTGTAACTACACGTCTCTTGGAATAGATACATCAAACTGAACCCTTAGAGTTTATTGCGTAGGTCACTGGAAGTAGAAATTTCAAGGTTATGCCAAGGCTACTGGCACTGTCAAGGTCATTCCGTCAAGAATTGTGACATTGATTCTGTGTTTTTTTCCTAGCCGTGGCTGACATCTCTTTCAGTGACTGTGTAAGATAGTATATGCTGGCTTGTTTTCTTTGCGTTATATTTATAATAAACAAAACCTAACCACGCAAATTAGAATATACTATTTCAATGCTAATGAAAGCATTCTGAGATGTGAGATACATGTACTTGTTTCAATGAATTTTTAAACATTGGGGGAAATTCCATCAGTGGTGACATTTCATTAAGTGGGCGCTCATGTGTTTATATATATATACACACTTTTCACTTTCGCTGAAATTAATTTAACACGTATCAGGCACTTCTATCGGTCAGACTTCAGTACATCACTATTTATCATTTCAATACAAGATATAAAAAACACCGAATCTCCTGTTTAAAGTGCTTTTAAAATTTATTTTCTATACACCCTTAAATATACACTGAATTAGAATTTCACGGGATCTCTTGGAATGTTAAATAAAAAATAAGGTATATTTAAACGTATTTTCTTTATCCGTTATTTAGAAAACCTATCCACATTCATCAAATTGTTTTGTGCAAATGCAAATGAGCAGATTTTTTAAAGCACCCTCTCTTATGTCAGAAATAAAAACTTTTGTTGTAATGTAAATCATTTAGACTTCAATTTCA
Organism: Magallana gigas; assembly: GCF_963853765.1. Classification (NCBI taxonomy): domain Eukaryota; kingdom Metazoa; phylum Mollusca; class Bivalvia; order Ostreida; family Ostreidae; genus Magallana; species Magallana gigas. Next base: position 7,879,244 of record NC_088855.1, on the reverse strand, counting down.
TTTTACAGAAGTATGTCTATAGATATAACAGGATTTAAGATCCGTAATTGCAAGATCAATTGCGTGATTTTAAATTCAATAAACGTATTATGTCACAACTTTTGAATACATTTCACAGTTCTTGTGTTACCTTTACATATATTCTGTACACACTCCTCCCCATTAAAACAAACATTGACTCATCACATATACGCCCAAATTAGGGTGCCCAAAATCAATATCGATCTCCGATGTTGGGGGACAGTAAACCACAGGTGAACGATCACCTGTTGATACTACACGTCACTATACCCCTAAAGAAGGGCGGACCACCCTTTGCTGACTTTAAAACTCCTTGAAAGTTAGATTTACCATTAATTTAAATTAATAATCATCTAGCTAAGATACAATTTAAACGCAGTGTGATACAACTACATTTTAGTACAAGTCAGTATATTGGAATTATTAGTAAGGCTATGGTAAGACACGAGAACCCCCCCCCCCTCCCCCATCCCCATTTTTTTTTTTGGGGGGGGGGCAGGTTTTGGCTCGGATCTACTATAACTACAAGTAGATATATGTATAAATATTTTGCATGTATATATATACCTTTTCTATGAAGTCGTCTTATACTATTGTTTTCAATATAATTATATCATATCATTTATGTATTTGCATAACGGTCTGTGTATGAAATACATGTATCAAATAACGTTTTCTTTCCTTTTCTTCTTCTGGCTTTTTAAAGTAGAGGGAGGGGGGCACTAATTAACGATTTTTACGATTTGATTAACAAGTCAACCAGTAAAGAAATATGCGAGGTTAATCTTCCACAGTTGTCAGCCAATTCAAGAGTGAGAACAAGTTACATCAGTAGATACATAATTTTTTTAATTCTAAATTCAAATTACTTGTATTAAATCTTCAAAAAGCGGTTCATCGAGGAAAATGGATATTGGAGTTCTTATGGCGTAAAGTGTATGAATTATATTTATATTCTATCCAAATAGCAAGTATTTTAGAACAAAAGATATCATGTTACATATTTTACATGACGAATTGTTGCAGTGTACCCTGGTACGTACATGTATTATGATGAGTAATGATGATGAATTATTTATGAGCTGTATTTTCTATAATTTTATTTTGCTGCAAAAACCTACTTGTATGCTAAGTCTGCATGTAACTTAAGCTTTTCTGATAAATAAGATTTGAAAAAATCATTAATTTTTGTCAGAAGTAAGATTTCTCTTCTAGAGAATATATAGCAATTCAATTTTAGTATAGGACGACAATTCTAGTGATGCAATTTTGCTTCAATTAAGGCTTCTTAACGGCATTTCCCACAACAATTTGTGTAACAGAAATTTAAACCAATGATTTTTTTGTCATTTAGTACAAAATAACATTTTTCTTAAATAAATTCAGCATAAAAATTGCAGCTCATATTGCTTTAAACTACAACTCATGCTAAATGGCCAATAGTTTCATTGCTATACTATCGGCAATTGCTTATATGCTTAGTGTAAGCAATGCAATGTTATTTTTACCATAAGCAATTGGAATATGGATAGTGAAATTAACATTAAGGTACTATAGATGAGTAAAAAGTCAAAATGAAACTTTATGAAGATGATAAACATGCTGCAAAGGTGTAAATTCAATGTAATAAATTTAGACTTACCATCGGCGACATTCATCTAGAGGTTGGAGAGGTAGCCATTCTACAAAACTCAAAACGGGTACCGTTTACATAACAAATCGTTTTCCAATCTCAAAAAGCTTCAATACATTGAGGAAAAGGTCAATTAATGGACCAAGTACTTAATAGAATTCGTCAGATAAACCGTAGCCAAAAGATAACTTGTTGATAGTTTAAGCAATTTATGGATCTTTCTTTCCATTCAATCACACCCCAAGCAGTGGAGGAACCGTGGCCTGAGACCAGCTCGGGTAGTGCTAGATTAGCAGGCGAACCTCTAGATTAGCCCCGAAACAATGTCCTCGCACGACATTCATTTACATTCTCTCTGTATCGCATTGTCTCCATACTTATCGTGTTGAACGCTTCATGAATTTAGATTGTTATTGGGTATCGCTGATTGCCTTATTCTAACACAAACAAGGGATGTATCTGTTTATGAATTTATTTAAGATGGTGTATTTTAAACCCACTGGGTTGGTTAAACGTTTCACGCACTTGATTGTCTTCTGTGAATAGATCAATCGTCTTTTGTCTCTGAGTCAATAGGACTACTAGAGATTTCCCGACAGTACTTGGTGACACGCTGTTGTAACCACAGAATCCCTACCTCGATATTCAGTTATCTAGTTCTTAGCATTGTCTTCTCTTGGTAAACCTAGCATCCGTGTTCGCAGTGTTTTCTCTGGAAGTTCTGATGAAATACCGGTACATAAATTATTAATGGGCCGGATATAAGAGGAGATGAATAAATCGTGGTAATTTATTTATAATGTTTTTGTTTTACCATTCTTATTTAAAATTACGGATCTGCCTCGTGCCGTGGGCTGAACGTAAACTATTGCGATGTCCCAAGGGAAATAACTTTTATCATTATACGTGCTAAAATTTTGAAAAGTATCGATTTTCTCTCTTAGCACACATTCTCGAGTTAATTTTTAAAAAAACAGACTAATTAAAACAAATAAGGTTAGATTCTATCTCGATGATGTTAATTTTTACTATTGTAATTATTCTTTTCTTCGAGTGTACGACTTCCGACAAATGACTGAACGGTAATGGTTCTCTATATTCATAATTTAAGCTGATCAAGCTGACAAAAACAATCAGTTAACAAAAGACCCTCCAAAATTAATAATGAAATAGTCTGAAGAACTTTAACATGACGTTTCTAAACCACATATGGAAATAGTTTTCACAGAAGAAGAACATTTCTAGAAAATCGGTCGCATCTCTGCATCGTCACATGAAAAGCCATTACAAAAATATCAGACTCGTGACAGAATGGATTAAGAAATATCAACAAAAACAGAATCAGACAAACTACTAGTGAAACTTGCACAAAAGTTAGTCACAATAAAAGCAAAATGAAGATATATAAAATTTGATTTCCTTTGTAATGAAGTGTTGGTCTACCGACACTTAAGAAGTACATGTAGATGTTTAAGTTTTTTAATCTCCGAGTTTATGCCTGCTCCGAGTACCCCGACCATCGACTTAATAAATTTATGTACCGTCGTAAACGAAATATTAAAAAAAATCATATTAATTTGTTCAATTATTTGTTTGAATTTCTTCAATGTTTATAAATGCCAATTTTCATCTAAATTCGTCACTAAGAAAGGGAAATATTTGTGTTGTCTCACTTATTTCCGAACAACCCTCGTAGTATGTTCTTAGAGACAAAAGGGAAAAGGATGGGAGTGTTTCGTTTCATTATTGTTCTGAAACTGAGGAAAATCCCAAAAAGCATGATGCAATGCACTTATTTTGAAACAAAATAACAAGAGCCCCCATATACCTGCTATTTACCAGCTGCAAGATGATTGCTTTTCCGATAATCATATGACTTAATTGTACACAGCTTATGAAAATTAAAAAAAAAATACCCTAAAAATGTTGAAGGATATATCCGTACGTGAGGCTCTTAGGGTCGTGTCATTCTTAGCAAGGTGCTCTACTGTGATGATTGGATGTGACTGTGTACCGCCATGTCATCAGTGCAATGGCGCCGACAGATGCTGAACTCGGAGAACAGTACCATGCAATCTGAAATTATCAACTTAACTCTCAGATGAAAATAAAGATATTTTTACGGACTTTTCAAAGAAATAGCACTCACGTTTTTGGTTTTTGGGGTTTTTTTTTTGTATTTTAATAAGACATTTACGAAGTAAAATTGTTATTACCTGATCATACTAACGATTTTGAGATTTTAAATCAGTTTTGATGTGCACTTTTTTCAGATATATTTGTAACAATCATTTTATATGCACTGCATGCATGTATCAAATATCAGATATTTCTACGAAACTCATGAAGCTGTTCTCTAAAACTAGTCAATATGTATTTAGATCAGCTTGGTGTGAAAGTATAAACAATTTTCTTTTTTAATCTAAACTGACATGCCTTACATAAGACACACGTGGTATTTTCCAGACTTCTAAGCCAAGATTTTCTTGTTCTTACTCATCTTTCATATATCTATATGTACTTGAATAAGATATTCCACATTAATTTTGGCCATTTCATTTGTCTCTTTGTCAATCAAATAACCGTACTAATGTGCAAAAGGAATGGTTTTCATAGATAATATAACGACAATATATTCATAATTTATCTATGCACTGTATGTTCATTCAAAATTCCAAAAATTATAATTCGCAATCTCGTTTATCAGTTGAAGCATGCAGTGATGTGAGTAGCTCTTAATATCTATTTTGTCTAATGTTTTATTTACTCGAAAGCGGTTTATAATTTTTTTTTTACATTCGATATGTCTGTTGTTTACTGTAGTGGGGAATTTTGTCTGGGAGAAGAACCACAGACAAATAAATCATGCTACTTTCTACTGCGCAATTGCCTGAAACGTGCAACCAAGAAAGTCCCAAAAACTGAGGCAAAAAGATTCCCAGCAAATTGTAGAAAGTTTCAGTCATAGAGCTTTGTTTTTATGAACTGCCTGTGTTTGTTCAACTGAAATTGAAAACGAAAACCGTTTTTGTTTAGTGAATGTCCATCAAATATGGAATCAGTTATTATGTAATCAAGTTTCGCAAATGTTTCTCTTGTTGATGACTCCATCGTCATCCCTCCAGCTTATTTTTTGCGTTTGGGAGCCCAATGGTTCAAGGTTTCGCATAAGCCTTATTTTGAAGGATTTCTTCATGTAAGAAACGTAAATACGTTCACTCATGCAAAATACTTTTCGAGACATATCAACTCTAAATCCCATCTAATTGTAAATGTTGCGCGAACATAGATATGAATTTTAATTTCTCTAATCACAGTATATTAGACTACACGACTTATTACAATAGTCTGTAATAAATTAGAAGGGCGGAACTTTTATCATCTATTCATTGTGGTTTTAAAATATAAATGTAACTCAGATATATTTCATTTCCCATTCTACCGTTTCCAAGGAATGTGTACTCAAGTTAAGTTAACTTCATCTAATAAAAAGCCCTGTAAAATTTAAACAAATATTTTTAAATATCTTTTTCTTTTTTCTTATATGACAAATAATTTTTTTTATAAAATTAGTAATGTGTCAATCATTTCCATTCGTCCCCGAACAATCCCATGTCCTCAACTGGCAAAATCGGGATGTTAAGAAATAAAAGATGACGTTTATTTGATTAGGAATTTACATGCATGGAATTTAAAAAAAAAAATTATCGTTTGTTAATGGGTATTGAGTGCCTATCTGCATTTTAAAATGTTTCGTTTTCAGCAACTAATCTCTAACTCAAACATCTATTGAGTCAGAGATAACTATAATGAAATTAATAATTTCATCATTTTATATTTAATCATTTAAGAGATACAGAGCTGATTTATATAGCGATCTATCGAAATGCTTAAAGGCTTTGTACATTATGTAGTGTAGGGATCTTGTTCAGTTTTTTTACACACAGGAGAAAGCAATTTTTCATTTTGATGTCACATAGTTTGATATTAATTATGTACTAGATATGCCCTTTTTATCCTTTTGTTCTTCTTATTGTTTCCCTCTTTCCTACGCTTTGAGAGGATATAAATGCTTATTTTTCTCTTTTTTTCCCAAGCCGTTTCGTTTGAACATATTTTATTATATACCTATATACTATACAGTGGGTTTGTACAGAAGTTCTAACAACTTACTAGGTTCTCACCCTAAAACCTTTTTGTTGTAGTTGTTTGTGGTTTTGTTTTTGTTTTTTTTAATGTTGTTGTTTTTTGTTTGATTATTTTAGGGGGTTGTTTTTGTTGTGTGTTTTTTGTTTTGGGTTTTTTATTTTTAAATGACTGTCTTTTTCGTTTGTTTGTTGTTGTTTTCTTGTTTCTTTTTCATAAATATGGGAAATAGGAAATAGCATAGTATTAAGATGATGAAAAGCACTACAACTCGTCAATAAATGGTTGTTTTGATGTGTGTGTGTGGGGGTTTTTTTTTCAGAGGGGGGGGGGGGTAGTTTTTTGTGTGTTTTGTTGTTTTTGTTTTATTTTTATTTTATTTTTTTTTTATTTTTTTGTCTTTTTTCGTTTGTTTGTTGTTGTTGTTTTCTTGTTTCTTTTTCATGGATATTTGAAATAGGAAATAGCATAGTACTAACATAATGAAAAGCACTACAACTCAGCAATGGATCGTTATTAAAATATCCATACATAGTTGATAATAAAGGACATTTGTCAAAACGCTGATTTTTTCAAAATATAATGGGGGCACCATTTTTCTCATTTCTAATTATTTTCTTGAACTTTACATAATAATTTAAATCAAACTCATTTGAAATTAGAACCAAAACAGTTACTGTCAAACGAAGGAAATGCTGCTATATGGAAATTATGTATAATTGTTTAGTTAAAAAGATCAAACACTTTGAGAAATTGTCTATGTCATGTTCTGATTTCTCAATTTTTCAGATAAAGCTGGCTTCTCAAGAGAAATGGAAACTGCAATGATAAACTTCAGAAGTTTATCTAGTTAGAAAGTCAATTTGAAACCAGATTAAACTACAGAATGAAGTATAAAACCAATTAGAATCTCAATGACATACACGTAACTCCTTTAATTTCAATATTTAATTTTTTTTTTAGCAGAGCGCACGCAGATTGCTCTTTTTTGTCCGCTAAATATAACCGTCGTTTGTTCTGGAATAGTAAATCAACCTTTTTCACCATTGGTATAACCAATCGATGTGGCACTAGAGGAGGATTTTTTAACTTCATGGATCAGTGGAAGCAATGAGTTAATACTCTTAAAATCGAAAAGCACCAAACCATCGGGCTGGTTCCCTGATGATAACTACAGGAGACGACCTTGACACCCGTCCTCGATCTTAAAATAGCATCGTTTATCTTCTAATGAAACCAAAACAGCAAGACGTTCTGATTAAGATTTGGGGAACGAATGTCGTTTTGGAATTTTTTATGTCAGTTAGATTAAAAGCATCCAAGGGATTGAACCAAATTATGTTTAACAATTGATTTTTTTTAGTGGTTTACATGTATACTTTAGGTAAAAAAAAACATGGCAGAAAAAAAGAACATAACCCGCCATATTAAATTTTGCGTTTTATCATTTTCATTCATAACGTTTTATTTTCCATTTTTAAAATGATTTTCACAAATACAATTGAAAACAATATTTTACTTAAATATAGTTTTTCATTCCAGTGTTTCTATATTTTCTTTCTATAGTATAATTTTCTGGGTTTTTTATTGTATGATTTCAATTTGTTCCATTGATTTTATATAGTTTTAAAAAATTATTTATATTGTGAAGTTTTTCATTTGTATCGTTATCAATTTTTTTGGTTTTTTATATTTTTCAAAGTAGCAGCAGAACAGAGATTCAAATGTACTTAAGGTTCTATTGGACAGTAGGGTTCACCAGTATTTAAGAGAACATAATGTCAATTTAATCCTTCTTCGGATGCTGTATGCGACCAATATTTTCTGGATGAGTGAACATTGCTCCTTTTTGTCCAAAATCGGTATGGTTGATCTATCTAGATAGCGTTTAGCAAAACAAAACAAAATCTTTAAAAACTGACCTAAACTTGTATTCCATGAATTGGTATTAGCTGTGTTTTAGAAGACTGCAATTTTATCAATTTGAGAGTAATTAAAGAGAGAGAGAGTATTTTATTGATTAAGATGTTAGCTTTGTATAATTACATGTAACCTTGTCCGGCAAACTCTGGTATACCCACAACTGGTCGTACAACTTACAACTTTCTGTATAAAGTGACAGCCCGGTACGTCTTTGCCTGTACTTAGTAATCTAACCTCGAAGATAATTGTGATATCTGAGATTTAACAAGAATTTTTTATGATTGTCTGGTGATAGTTAAAGAAATGGCACAAGAAGGAGATGTACTACAAAATACATAATATACTATAAACTAAGAATCACTGGGCGCGCATTTTAATTAATTATTTAATTTAATTTAAACATATTTTATTGAGTAATCAAATGGATTAGGCAACAGGCAAAGCCTATTTAAACCCTCTCCAAAATACAAAGTCAAGAAGTGGTGTTATAAAATAATCATAGAATATAGTATATAGTATGTAGTATAATTTACCAGTTTACAGAGTGATATATTATTGATATATTTGTATACAAGACAAAGGATAATTGGATAATAAATGATAAGCTTGACTTTTGTCATATGATGATAAATTAACTTGTTGTTTAACATATACACAACTGTACATGAACACATTCATTCCTACATTTATAAACTAATTATTTGATTATTTTATATAGCAATGAAATATATTTCAGTCTTCATTTCTTAATAATATATTTTCTTTTTGCATTTTATGTTTCAATGCGAAAACAGGTTTTGAATTGCAAAACAATTGCATTTCCATTGCTCGGGTATTAAATCCTTGACAAATGTAGAGTAACTCTGTATCTCACTGTCCTACTTTACAATGATTGCATTGCTTGTAGACTTTATGAAGGGTAAAGGAAAAAATAATCATTACCACATTTGTTTTTAAGAATGTTGCAATAGTTTTATCGTAATTGACTACATTAAATATTTAGGCAAGCTTTCTTTAAGGATTCAAGCCATCTGGACTTATAGTTTTTGTATTGTGTTTGTCTCGAAGGCAAACGTGTGTCGGTCTTTTTGCAATTCAAGAAGGTGAGTTTGTGATATGTTCTATTAGATTTGTAATAAAAGGTCGATTGATCATATATTCAATATTCTTGCATCTTATTTAGTCAAAATAGTTGCGAGTAGAAAATAAAATTGCAGTGAAAAAAGAAACATAAAAACCAAGTTGTTTAGCCTTTCAACCATGAAATAAAATTGTTTACTTAATTATATATAATTTTTAAAAGAGTAAATGAGATTGTGTACTGTATATATGTACATAATTATAACTGCTTTGTATATAATTACCTTGCCTTCTAGGTATTAACTAATTTTATTCTGTGCAATGCCCATTCCATATGGTTTGTTCTTACGATGTTGATATCCTCTCTCTCTCTCTCTCTCTCTCTCTCTCTCTCTCTCTCTCTCTCTCTCTCTCTCTCTCTGTGTAATTTTTGTAAGAACGCCGACGTCGGGGTTTAATACATACAGTACTTCTGGACATCTTGTTACTTTGTTGAAGCAGATATAAAGTAAATTCTAATGACAAATCCACAGCAACTTGTTGCAAATTATGAAGAAAAAAAAACTATTTTTGTTGCTGTTTCGTATATATATGAGACGCATTAACAACACTACATATTCAAAATAAATGGAGGCATTAGAAATAATAAAATAACAGCTCATAAACTGCTTGCCTTAATTCAGTCATCCATCACCTCTTTCTCACTAATGTACCTCTAATTGATTCCTGAAGGGGAGGGTATGCCAAGCATCCACTTCATAATATACTGTTCATACATAATACAGAACGGAATTATGTATTCGTGGGTTGGTGTCTCAACAACGCTATTCAAAAATTAATTATATCTATTACCCCCTCCTCTCTCTCTCTCTCTCTCTCTCTCTCTCTCTCTCTCTCTCTCTCTCTCTCTCTCTCTCTCGTGAAATTATCATCACAGCACGTACATGATATTTATATTTTTGAGTTAATTTTTCAAAACGCTGCACGTATTATAAGATGTTTTTAAGAAGATTAATACGTGACTCACTACATCAACAAAATTCTAGGAACAAAAACGTTTATAATTGCTGGATCGTCTAGGACTCGTGTTTACCAACATCAAACCCAGGCTGCTCATTTCCTTTACTCATAAATTATAACATCTTTCTTAATTCACTTCAAAAATGAAAAATTTATCAAACATGTCTACATCAGAGATATATATTTCAGTTAACTGTAATTAACGATCTTGATCACTGCGTGAAATCCCCAAGAGGTCAGTGTGATAAGGCATCAATTTACTGTTCTTGGAAAGACATTTAAAGTTTGAGTTATAGATTAAACTGTTACCATGTATTAACACGTCTTCAAACATTTTGACACTTCTTAACTTTGCAGACAAAGGTTGTTAACTGCATTATTAGGATATTAACCGTTGTTAATCTGAAAAATTTGAAATATCGTTCCTTATCAGCGTGTCCTTGTCTTGTGCGATAAGAAACATATAAGGACTCTATTGATTCACTAACAAGTGTTAAAAACTTTTGTTCTTTCAATTTTGCCAGTAACTTGGTAGTTTGATGCACGTGAGTTTGGCGCCTGAGTGGGAGTTCCGGTGACCCGTGGCACGGCAGCTGACGGAGAGGGGGAGGAGGCAGAAGAGCCGTTTATCTTACTCTCGCCATGCTCCATTTCAAACCACAAGGCCGGTCTTGGCGAGACGTGGGTGAAGAAGGTAAGAAATGAAAACCATCTCAACACAAATGAATTGTTTTTACTTAAAATTTGGTAAAAATCAAGAATATTTTAACAAATCTATTGTTCTTCCTTGCAAGTGTATAAATATTTTCAGATAATGACTGTTGTTTGGATAAATTTTTGATAATAAAAAATACTTTTTGCTTTTTAGATGTTAGCCTACGATGAGACCGTCTAATTTAAGGTGCTTTGCATTTGGAATAACTCTAGCGCTTCTTTTGACTCTACACATCTACCATCAAACGGCAAAGAATATAATATCAAGTACAGCATCATCTGCTGTAAAAAGGGTAAAAGTGGAAGTCGATTACCTTGACGATGGACCTCCAATAAGCAGACGACTCAAGCCATCAAGCTCCAACCTTCCGCAATGTCGAATCATGAAAAGGAAAAACATCACGTGTCAACCGTTGATTCAAGGAGAAGAAAAGGCAATCAAATTAAGCCGGACGTTAAGATTTTCCGAATTGGTTTTGCCTTGCTTGATTCTTAATTTAGTCAAAAACTGTTCAAATCTAATGAATGTGCATGAGTACATGTTACACCCAATGTCGCAAGAGGAACTGGAGTTCCCACTGGCCTTTACGATAAAAATGCACACGAACGCCGACCAAGGCGAGCAGTTGCTGCGGACTATATACCGACCACACAATGTCTACTGTATCTATGTGGACAGGAAGACAATCAAACAGTTCTTTATGATAATGCAGAATCTGGGACGCTGTTTTGACAATGTCTTTGTGGTAGAGGGGAGGCAAAGGGTGACATACGCCAGCATTGATTTGGTGCACGCTGAGTTAGAATGTATGAGGGTTCTTATGAAGTCAAACGTGAAATGGAAATACTATATCAACCTTACTGGACAGGAATTCCCCTTAAGGACAAATTTAGAAATTGTTCAGATTTTGAGGAGTTTAAACGGGGCTAATGACGTTGAAAGTTACAATTTTCCTGAAGCCTTACATTATAGATTTAAGCACAAATACATTAAAGTTGGAAACAAAATGATTGAAACTAACAACACTCATCCACCATTCCGTTACCGAATAAAAATGAGAAAAGGAAGCGCGTACGCCATGTTGAAATATGATTTTGTGAACTTTGTTTTACATGATGACATATCGGAGGAGTTTATCTCGTGGTTGTCTGAGACCTATTCCCCTGAAGAAACCTTGTTCGCCACTTTGAACAGTTTGCCTTGGGCTCCGGGTGGCTACGACATCGAGACATCGGAAGACAACAGCACGTTCTTGTCTCGTGCTGTCAAGTGGCAGATGAAGGGCGAGGCTTGCGGTGGGAGGTGGGTGAGAGCGGTGTGTGTGTACGGTCCCTCTGACCTTTCTTGGCTGGTGAAACAGCCTCAGGTAATCGCCAACAAGTTTGATATAAACGTTGATACTACCGCCGTAGACTGTTTGGAAGAGCGCATCCGCTACCGAACGCAGCATCCCGACACGGGCGGTATGACCTGGAGCTATTATAAGGGCCTCCCCCACGTTAAGATCTATCAGAATCTTACTCAAAAGATCGGAACTCAGCGCTACTCGAAATTTCTAGAGAATCAAAAACAGGAATGGATTCGACGAAACGGATGAATTCTTTATGTCGTAATTGAGTGATTGACGCTTGTTTTGTTCGTTATTACATAACAAATATCAGCGACTTTTAGAATTAGCCAGGAACATTTTTGTGTGAATATGCTCCAAGGAACCATGAGTAGCAATATTTATGTGCTTTGTCATATCAATACAATTATGCATGTCAAACGATTGCTAAAACATCAAAAGATCACTATAGTATTGCGAAAAGAACATAAATCAAGGTAGATCTTATGTGACCTTTTATTTTATATGATTATGTTCATCTCGAAAGTGTTGTTATATACCGGTTTTGCATTGATTATTTGCTGACGGACACATTCTCAATCTCGCTGAACTTTTGTTTATTTGTCCGGTGATGCTTTTACATTACTTTGAAGTAAAATTAACAACACCGTGCATTGTACTCACGCTTTATTGACCTTTTATATTTTTTTCTCTAGTTAATTGTAGGTATTTTAGAGGGGCTTTTTTTTGACAAGGTGCCTCTTGGGGGTTGGGGTTGGGGGTTGTTTTGTTTCTTTTTGTTTTGTTTTTTGGAATTGTTTCTGTTAGTATATTTTTTACCAGAGATGAGGAACACCTAAACTACAAATGAAATCACCGGCAATGTGCATACTTTTGTTTAGTTGTTATTGCTTTGACACAGTATTTTTTGTTTCTTTTTCCATTTTTATAACATTTTTAAAAAGCATACAAATGTTTCTTTTAAAATGCTTATCTTCTTTTCTAAACCTAAGCAAACTATTGCAAAAGTGCCCAATGAGAGGTAAATGAGTTTAATACATGTACATTTAACATTCTCAACAGTACTGGTAAGATCCATTTTTCACAGGATTAATTGTTGCATCTAAAACCACTTCCCGTCACTATCTTTCAGGTGATAAAATGAGCATGCTGTTTTAGTTATATTATGCCATTTTGAAATTGTTCTTACATACGTAAAGTATATGAATAAAAAAAAAAAGAAATGAAAAAAAAAGATATTTTTGTTGACTTGTCTCCTCTCCAATTCTTAACCCTTTCATATTTGGGACTTTTTTCTTCATTTTCACGGAGAATTATCGTTGCCAAAAATGTATAATACATGAAGAATTGAACGTTCATAACGATACAAAGCTTCTATGGAAGTAAAAATTAAATTGCTTACCAATCAAATTTGACCGATACAAACGTGAAAAGATTAAATAGTCCCTAGGTGCGTCAGTTATAATAATTTAAAGGGAATGGAAAGATACTCGGCATTTCATACTGTGGTGCAATCCTTATAGATTCTCTGGGCTATATAAAAGAGAATCCACCGAGGCAGGACACAGTCTGATCGTATCCAGTCATGGCCTCTGCTACAGGAGGAAGCAAACGTTATGACGGGTAGGTGGCTACTGTAGAAACTGATGGATGGGAAGTAGTAAACTGATGGATGGGCAGTCGTATTGTGCTTTTGACATCAATATTTTTAATTATTGTCGAAGATCAGTGTACTACATGAAAAAAAACAAGAGTGTTAAAAGATAGGAACAGATTACCGACATAGCCTAAAGCCTATAACAAGTCTAACATGATTTGAGCAACGGATACAGAGTCAAAAAGGTGGAATTCTTGTTGTATGTGTATGTACTGAATTAAAAATACTTACCTTCAGTTGTTTGTTTAGAAACTTCTCTTTATAGAAATATCAATACAAAAGTGTTTATAGACCAGTTCTATGTACAAATATACGAACAGAGGTTACTAGTAAGTTTAAATATCGATCAATTTCTTTTTTTCAATGTCCAGTCTTGTAAAAATATTTTTTTAAAAACCCATTAATAACTTTGACTACATATAGACATTCATATTGTATTACCTAAGTTGTGTTACGTTAAGGGCCAGTTTCCTTTCATTCATATTGTATTAAACTTATTTGAATATTTTTCATTTCGCTAAATATCATTTATTATATTAAAAAGAAAAAAGTAAAGATTTTAGAAAAAAAAATACATTGTAACAATACATGTTTCCTTTTCATATTTTATTGAATTATATGTACTTGTAGTTACCTGTCCGTTACATTTCCCCTGAAGTATCTCACACACCTGTGAATAATCACTATTATCATACATGTATTTACCTTGAGTTTTAATGGAGATAACTCAAATAAGATAATTTTTTGCTGTTTAATCCAAATCATAGTTATGTAAAAGGATGAATAAAATTTTATTTTTTATCTTAAAACAAAATTCATGAAATGTTTCATTTTTTGTTGTTTGTGTTGTTGTTTTTACCGCTATTTATGGTAATTTGTATCAAATGTTATCAAAATACAAATTATTATTTCTCAAGACAAAATGACAAATTATAGTAGTATTGAACATGATTGGTACATGGAGAAGAGAGGGGGCATGTAATAGGGAGATGACCATCAAATGTACGTAATATGAATAAGAAACATGAAATTGTTATCTAATTTAGGAAATATCGATAAGATTCATTTAAATTGGAGTATTCGATATTTCACAAGCATATATGGTTACATAGTCGTGATATACACAAGTAGTTTGAAAACTTTGCCAATAGTAAACAGGGTTTGGAATCATAATGTTCCTGCGCCCGTGTCATCGTCCCTCCAACGTCTAATTAGTTAATCAGAAAATAATCAGAGGAATAAACTTGCCACAAAGATTGCCGTTATCTGAGAGTGTGTGACCCTGATCTAAATTTATCCGATCAATGTCAAGGTCACATTAACATTGGTATGGTCTCCGTGGGACATACAGCATGATTTTTAGAAACTTGTTGGCGGGCATGTTGTCGGGCTTTTGTTGGCATGTCTTGTGTTTCAACAGTATTTATTTTGATACAATATAATCAGAATAGAAAAATACTAGCATATGATTTACTTGTGAATTTTCTAGAGAGCGCTTGCGTCAAGAGCTGAACGAGAAAGGTTACGTTGTTGTCCCTGACCTTTTCACCCCGACAGAAAGCGACAGGTTGGCCTTGCAGTTCAAAGACTGGGTGGCCAAGTTTGACAAGGCCGAGCTTCCCCTCAAAAAGAGGAGATCGGTGATTCAAACCTACAGGGTCGGCCATTTTGAGGCGAGCTGGGAAGCGCGCCTTAGAGCCAAGGCCGTTTTTCAAGCAGTATGGGGGACTGAGAAACTGCTGTCCAGTGTTGACGGAATAGCCATCGCTAAACCACCTCAAAATGGTACACAAACTATTTTGAATAACAACTATAATAAAGACATATTTACGAAAGACAAATAGGGCCACTTAAAAAAATATTTTTATCTCGTAATTACGAGATAAGATCTCGTTATTACGAGTTAATTATCTCGTTATTACGAGAAAAGATCTCGTTATTACGAGTTAATTATCTCGTTATTACGAGTTAATTATCTCGTTATTACGAGAAAAGATCTCGTTATTACGAGTTAATTATCTCGTTATTACGAGAAAAGATCTATTTAAAATGTCGCGTTTCATTATTCTATTCTTTTTATGTAAAGTGTATGAACTGCTGCAATGTCTATTGATATATACATACTTAGCATAATCATCGTTTAAAAGCGTACGCATAATTTGATATAAAATCGGATCAAGCAGTTTTAAAGAAATTTCAGAAGAAGTAGCAAAGCAGATTGATTAATAAATTCATCGAACTGTTTATCAATAATTAAGAAGGATACGTGTAATTTGTTTTCAGACTCCAAAATGTTAGTATACAAAATCACTTATTTTCAATATACATGTAGGTTGTGTATAAACATATAAAACACACATTCGGGTAAATCGTGTATATCCATATCCATGACTGAAACTATAAAGTCATTAAAGTTATCTGTAACTTTTACGACTATAAGACTACCTGGTATTTACTTCGTAGTGGGATTATAATATATACAGTAAAACACGGTTATAGCGAACACGCTTATAATGAATTGACGCTTACAGCGAAATGAATTTCAGTCCTCAAGTCTCTATTTCATGTTGTAAACTTGACGGATATAACGAATTACGCTTATTACGAAGTTAACTTATCCGTCCCTGGGACTTCGTTTTAAGCGTATTTTACTGTATAAGTTAAATAGTAAAATTACATGAAGTTCTTTTCTTTTATTCATATAAGATAAAATGTCAAATCCAATTATTGATATGTAGAAATTAATGAAAAATGATCGTGTTATTTTTTAATATTAATCAATATTGAATCAACGTTTCTTGAATGAAAAAGACTGAAAGGGTGATCCAGTCGAATTCTTTTCAGAAACGCACCATTTTATGTAGATCTTTTCTCGTAATAACGAGATCTTTTCTCGTTATAACGAGAAAAATATCTCGTAATAACGAGATCTTTTCTCGTAATAACGAGATCTTTTCTCGTAATAACGAGATCTTTTCTAGATCTTTTCTCGTAATAACAAGATCTTTTCTCGTAATAACGAGAAAATTATCTCGTAATAACGAGATCTTTTCTCGTAATAACGAGATAATTTACTCGTAATAATGAGATCTTTTCTCGTTATTACGAGATCTTTTCTCGTAATTACGAGATCTTTTCTCGTAATTACGAGATAAAAATATTTTTTTATGTGGCCCTATTCGGCTTTCGTACATATTTAATCAAGAAGATATTATCAAATTAATAAGAGTTGATTATGTGTATAAGCCGTTTTATAACTTCCAGATATATGTTCATGTTTGAATTGCACAGTGAAATATTTCTATCCAGCTCACCTTCGTGAATAAATTATATTTAAATTTTCACTGGAATAAAATGTAAAGCATTGTTATAGATGATGACTACCGTGACGTAGATTACGACTGGTTACACCTGGATCAGGGTGTGTGCCGGGAAGGGCTTCATTCTTACCAAGCGGCTGTGTGCCTGGAAGAGCAGACCGTGGACGACTACTGCTTCAGAGTGTTGTCAAAGTCCCACCTCTACCATTCCGAATTCTTCCAAACCTTCCCGAACGCCGCGAAAAAAACAAAGCGCTTTGAGTTTTACAAAATGTTTAAAAAGCAGAAGGAGTTCTTTTATAACAAGGGATGCAAAATAGAGAGTGTTCCCGTTCCCAAGGGTGGCATCGTTTTATGGGATTCTCGTACCGCTCACGACAATGCGCCTCCAATCGCAACTAGAGCGAATCCTCATAGGTGGCGCTTCGTCGTCTTTGTCAGCATGACACCTGCAATCTGGGCAAACGAAAAAGACATGGCATTTAGGAAGGACGCTTATCAGCGAATGCTTCTCACAACACATTGGTCATCTCAAGGGCTGAAAACGTTCCCAGAATACAAAGGGAATAAACGAAAACGGAACCCCGTCAATGTCAGCATAGACGTCTTACCGGAAGTAGCAAGGACACAGGAGGCCAGACTGCTGGCCGGAGATAAACGCTACGACTTTGAAGACGGCAAACCTAATGGTCCTGCGGCACCAAAATGGAGATTTGGTGGTTATGAAAATTTTGGCACCGGCTGATAATGTTGACACATCACTAGAAGTGCATAGATTGTATATGATCGTGATCGTGGGTGTAGAAATAGTTTTAAAGATTTATCTTTCAGAAGCCTATTCTTCCTCACCAAACAACAGACACCCTATCCCATCGACTGATAAATTCCATTGCTATTTCATATTTTTCATATACTAGGAATGAAAACAAAATCGAAAAACAGTAATTTTTCACGGCACAAGTAAATAATTGAGCTATAGTATGTTACCACCAGTTTGTGTTTTAGTTATTTCAATCAAAATGAAGGCTAGATTACTTGTTCGATGTGAGGTATATATTCAAATAATACTACTTAGCGTGATTTCAAGTTCATTTTAATACTGTGGCATTTGACTAAGCACACGTTTAAAAGGCAGCGGGTAGATTACATTGTTGTTACAAACCATTACTTGTACCATTGCAAACTCTGTATCTTGTTATAAACGTGTTTCTATAATATATTGAATTTTCTAGTAGTATATACACGAGTATTTCCTGGAATGATATGTGGTGTTCGGACAAAAAAGATGATTGTATTAGTATGGATACCCTTTTTATTTTTGTCTGGATTACCAAAGATAGCAATAAAGTTATTTGCAAATGGTCTTTTGCGTGTGTCTCTTTAGTTGGGGCAGGGAAGGGGGGGGGGTGTGTAAGGTGTGTTTAAATGAGAATGAAAAAGACACAGATTCATTTTAGCATATTTGAACAAGCAAATTGAACAAGCAAGTCTTTAAAAGTTTTTAAGATTTCAAAATTTAGGACCTCGTCATGAGTTAGTTTTATTTTTGCCGAAAATCTAGAGATATATTACACAACAGATATAGAAGATAAAGATTAACAGTTGTTAGAAATTTATTATCTATTGCATTCAAAATGTATTGCCTCGGGCAGTAAGATATAATTTAGACTTTTGACAAGAAGATCATTTTAAATGCTAACGGGATGTAAAAAACATTTCTATCCCGGCTTAATTTATTCTTGAACAAATCAAGGTTTTGAAACCGTACCGTATGTACTTTGATTTATGAATGATGTCATAAACACTGATCAGCAATGCAAGAGAAACTGGTTACTGTAAACTGGTTTTTTTTATTTTGCCCCATGTTATTTTCACACTCGAAAACAGTTTCGCTTCGTCTTGAATTCGCCCAGACACAGTTGTGCTTATTTCAGAGAGACAATTTGAGACATTCGAATTTGCCAAATCTGACATTCGTCCGCTGACAACAAGGACGAATGGGGCAAAAATAAAACGGCGGTGAACATTTCCCTGTGAGCAGTACCACTACGGTACAGCACCAATTCTTTAAGGCTATTTAAACGATATCAGATTTCTTGGGGGGAAATCAGTATACATCATTACGTGATAAAATGAAAAACAATATTAAAAAAAATCAGTGAATATTTCAGCTAGTAGTAACGTTGCTTCAACTGAACCAGCATGTTGACCATTTGGAGAAATTTAACATCTGTTTCGATTCAATTTAAATATTTCTCAAACTCGATACCTGCTTTATATTACCAACACTGGTTCTTTTAAATTTTAGTTTCGAAAGGTTATTGAAACTGCGTATTTCAAATAAAGGATCAAAGATACTCCAAATCAATTACATATTTTATTGTAATAATTTGAATGATATATAAATACTTTATTACACAAAACCTAACATTTAATAAACAAAACCTAACATAACATTTATAAGACATTAATAAATAAACAATTAGTAAACATTGTAACTGACAAAAGAAACAAAATAAATATGATGTGTGTGTTTTGTGTTTCTTCTTCATACATGGTATGTACATCTGTCCAGATAAAACCGATAAAAATAAATAAGTCATAAATAATATATATTCACACGGCATTATTGCTTGCTCATCTGTATATCATACATATTAAATACAAATTACATAATAATGTCGACGCTTACAGTGACACCAAGTCGTAAACCGCAGTACAGTCAGTGACAAAACAAAAATTAAACACTCAGGAGGTCGATTTAAACGAGAAAAATTAAACATTTTTCTAACAAAAAAATGACACTTTCTCTCGTAATCGACAATATTAGATATACATCATTATTACAAAACAATAGAAATATAATTTACCTGATATAACTTTCGGTCATGACATATTTTAATTAATGCATATTCCCGTCGGCAAAGCGCGCCCTTGCACCTAACGATGTGGTTAAACATTCAAATCTCCATACGTTTGCCACGGAGCACATTTCTCTCATTAAAATGAAGAGAAACGGTTTAGGGCGTGTCTCAAAACCTCTGGTTAATCCCCGCTGTCATAAATATTTAGCGCTGTCACACGGTGTCAAGCTCCAGCACGAGAGAATATGACAAATTGTCACGATGCCTAAAACAGAATGGCTTTGTAGAAGCACCTCTACAGTTGCCCCTTGCCTCAATGAGAGTTGTCCGTTGGAGGATTTCATGTTGCATTGTACCCTTGATCATCATGTAAAGATAATGTATTCAAATTCGTCTGGAATGCACCCGTTGTATATTTTTACCTGAAACATCGATTTCAAGAAACATAAGATGCATGGTCACTAGATTTTGATATTTATACATTTATTGTATAAATGGTCATGCGCGGATCCAGAAAATTTTTCCAGGGGGGGGGGGGGGGGTCCGAAGGATAATTGTGTTTGCCAGGGGGGTCCGAGGCATATTTTCGCGATAATTTTACTATGTAAATTTAATAAATTTTCATTTTCCAGGGGGGGTCGGGACCCCCCCGACCCCCCCCCCTCTAGATCCGCGCATGATGGTGTTCCATTAGATAATACTTACGTCATCAGCGTAACCTCTGAACCCGTCTTCTCTGTTACACCCTCCAACCTGAATGGCAGGATGTCTGTTAGGAATGGATCCTGGGTAAAAAAAGAAAAAGAAACGTTATTAGATTGGTATCCAATTTAACTGACATTCATTGCATCGGGTTAACTTTGTCAATATTTGAATTTCACCGACCTTCTACTGGAATGGTCTCCTTTTTATCATTGATGCTAGCTGTAAATGTATCCCCTGCATACACATAAGTGGCTGTGTTCCATTTGAAGGGCTAAAATGTCAGATACAATTAGATGAAAAAGGTTTATATACAATCGGTAATTGAATTGTTTCGAAATTTATGTTTGGGTCTAAATTGTATAATAATATGCAACCTATCGTATTTATATCACGGTTTATAAGTGTATTTATACGATTATGGCTTACCTCATACGGTAAAACTATTTGATTGTTGCGTTGCTTGTTGGTACTTAATTTGAAAATAGCTTGTTTTGTTTTTGTGTCAAGTCGAATGTCAACTGTAGAACCAATAGGAGAACCATTGCAATTGGATACAAGGCCCATCGGGTTTTTCGAATATCCATAAGGAAAGAAACGAATCTGAATTCCAAGCAAAGGCCCAAGTTCAACATTAGCGTATCGCCAAAATGAAATTTTTCCTACTCCATAGAAGAAACCAGTTCCATCCTTCAGCCTGACATTTTCTTTGCCAATTCCATTCCTGTTTCCAGATTTGTCAATGAAAGCTTCTAATTCATCTCCCTCGAAGTCGATCAGTGTATCGGGGTTACAAACTAGAGAATCATTATAGGCATAAGATTAAAAAAAAAAAACAACAACAACAAAATTCCTTCCAAGAAAATTTGAATAAATATTTCAGTTAGACACCAAAAGAATACCTGCTCCTTCCGGTATGATATTACTGATAACACATGTACACTGAACTTCGTCAAATCGTGTGCCGGGTGCGCATTTTTGGACATTGAATCCATCTGTAAACGTAGTCAATGACCCCTCCACGGCGGTCCAGATGCAGTCTATACAAAATAAAATATATCGCTTGAAATATTATTTTGGCGATGTTTTATTATAATTATCATGAAATTATTCGTATCAAAATGTAAACCAGAGCGGTGTTGGATTTTGTTATCCATATACAGGTATCGTAACCCCCTTAAAGTGAAAGCAAATAGACAAACAAAACTCCTATTGGTTTATGTAATAGTATTGGAAAGTATACTAGTATTTACTTTCAGGTTCTGTGGGTTGTACCACGTCCATTGGCGGATCTTCGTCTTTGCACGTGAAATCTGGTACACATGTGTCTCCTATCCCATCGTATCGATAATTCTGGCTGCAGAATTCGAAATCTGATGTTCTACGCTCACATTTCCAAAAATATCGACATCGTCCCAAGAACGGGTGGGATTTTACTGCAGGATTTTTACAGGGATCTAAAATAAAAGAAAACGATACAAAAATGAGTGTCTGTCTTCAGCTTGCTAAATTATTTAATAAATAAAAGTAAATTACATATGTATAACCCTTACCCGCTGCACAGTTGACATAAACAGACTTTTGACAAGCCAGTGTTTCAGGATTCCAAAAATTTCCAATTGCGCATTCCTTTTCAAATGCTCTAACTTGGTCCCCATTTCTGTGACATTCGACAAATCTGTTGCAAATTTCAGCCTCGGGTAAATAGCAGATGTCATTCACATAGTGACATTGGTGGCAAACGCCTAAAAACCAATTGAAAAAAAACTCGTAAAGGGAACAAGCTTGGAAAAATATGCACATGTAAAACTAGAAATTAAAAACAAACTTACTAGGATGCAGTTCCTCTTTTGTCACAGAATCATTCTGTAGTTTCATTACTATAGTGCTGTTAACGGAAAACAATGGAGGGACTGGGGTAATTTCTGGTATTTCCTTAAATATGGAACCTCCTGCAATGGGAGTTATTTCTATATTTGAATCCTTTCCCGTGCCGCTTCCCGATGAACCTGCAAAGTTTATTGCTGGAGGGCGTGGAAGATCTGAAATTTTGCTAATTTTTGGCCCAAGAATACGTTTTGCTGGTTCATATGGAACTGCATTTAGTTTAGTTTCGACATTGATGTCTTTCTCTTTCTGGCTCAGAACAGAATTTGTCTCTGAATTTTTATTCAGCGTGCTAGAAAACGATGGACCAGAAAATTTTATTGGTGGCGGACGAGGAAGATTTGCAATGGAAGCAACACTTTTCCTGGATGAATCATTTGGTGTTTGAGTATTACGTTGCCTAATTCTGAAGGCGCTAGGTGAGAGCATTGAAGGCTGTGGCAGTGTGTTTGGTCTCGCTGTCGTTGTAATGAAGCTCTGAAAAGCGATATTATCAAATTTACCGTCAATATTTATCGGTGGTGGATTATCTTGCGAAAACATGTCAGGTGGTTCAAGTGAATATGAAAGCGTTGGAACGCCCATGTTTAATCGTGCTTCCGTTGTACTTACTGTATTTGGTTTCCCAGTTACTAAATATTCTTTGATTTTTATTCTATATGGTTCAGCTACTTCGATTTGAGACCTTTGTAACTGAGGTTCAAATATGAAGGCATTTTGCTTTCGAGCTGTCTGTTTGGTTTTTAATTGTTTCATGGAATCTCTTGTGAAGTCACCTTGAAATGTTTGTTTTCGTGGTTTGAATGCAACTGCATTATTTCTAGAAATTGTTGGTTTTGGTGGTTCCCTTCTTTGTATATTTTTTGTGTTTTCGATTTGGAATCTTTGCCGTTGAGGTTCAAATGGAATTGCATTATTGTTTGAAACTTGAGCTGTTGTTTCTGGTGTTCTTCTCTGAACAGTTTTCGTATCCTCGATCTGAAATCTCTGCTTCTTAGGGTTAAATACATAAGCGTTTGGTTTTTGAACATTTTTCTGAGATTGTGATGATATTGGTGCAAGACCTCCGGCTCGTTTTCTATTTTCATTATTGACTTTATCGCTGCGCAATCGTAGGTTTTGTCGTATTTGATTTCTTTTGTACTTTGAAACAGAGAAAAAGGTATTAAATTCTTCTCCTCCTATATTTTGTGCATTTGTACCCACATTTACGCCATTTTGAAAGTTTTTGATTTCATCCTTTGGAAAATACTTTCCCCTTAATTGGTACCACATTTCAAGACTGTTGCCCATTTTGTTTTCAGTGTAAGGTGCATTTGTTCTGGCAATATTCAGGTTTTTAAAATCTCTTTGGTTGAATTGCTTAGATACGGGTACTGATGCTGTATTTCTATTGTTCAAACTTGATCCGTCTTCAACTACAGTGATGGGTGGCATCGTATTTTTACTTTCGAAACTTTGTAATGAATTTTGTTTATTTTGTTGAAGTCGATTATTTGGACTCGATGAAGACCAAACAGTTTCAAATGGCTGGTTCCGACGAACATTAGGTATGTTTGCATTATTTATTTGGCCACCATGATTTTGGTTAAAGTAATTCGAGGAAATTGGCATACCTGGTGCTCCAAAGTTTGCTACAAATTTTCTAGTTTTGTCAAATAAAGCTTGCATATCATTTGAACCTTGGCCACTACTTTGTTTTCTGACTTTTGTGGGATTCTCATTTCTTTCACGCACATTAGATTTTCTTGCTGATACGACGTCATCTTTGTTGTTAATTTGATACTGATAAAGGGATACTCCCCTATCCCGTTGCGTAGAAATGGGTTTCTGTGGTCTTTTTTTAGCAACAGAAAGAGGAAAAGCATTGTTCGGAAGAGAGTTTTTGTCGTATATGGATTGGACATCTACACGTAATTGCCTGGTGCTTGGTACATTGGTTGTTTTGGTCAAAGAAGATCTCTGGTTTGCTGTTTCGGTTCGGTCATTTGGTTTAAAATCAAAATCAGGATCGAATGGAATTTTTGGTTCATATTTGAACATGTTTGCCTTTTTGTTTGTGTTCTCATTGAAATCTTTCCTAAATACGTCCGATGGAGGCGGGGGTGGAGCGGGCACAACGTTAGATAGTGCTTTTAAACGAGGTTTTGAAATAGTGGTACTCTTTGGTATAGTCCCAGAATTTGATAGAGCCACTTTTGGTGATCCTAACGTAGGTTTAGACGGTGTCAGATTTTTTTCATTCAAGTTATTTTCTCTTGGTAAGAGAGGGATAGATGGAGGGCGAGATGGTTCTTTTGCAACACTTCCTGTTTTCAGTGTAGGCTTTGATGGCTCTGGTCTTACGATTGCCTCAGATGGAGGAAGTGGAGTGTTTTCCTCCAATGAAGGTCCAGGAACAGGCTCGGTTGTCGAAATGACTGCAATTTCATCCGCAACAACTAATGGAGTTGAGGTTTCTCTTGTTAGTTGAGATGCTGGGGGGTTTCTTGGAGGCGGCATAGGTGGAGCGGGAAACGTTGTGTTAGGATTCTTCTTTACAAACTCCTTAAATTCGTTTAGTTTTTCTTCATAATTTGGGACTTCTGCTACCGTTACATCCATAAACTCAGAAGGAGTTTTCTGGTCAACAACGATAGGCTTTTCGGCAGTATTTTCGATTACATCATTGGTCGACGGTGTATTGATAGAGACTATTGTGTTTAAATCTGTGGTTGTCATGGCATCGTTTTCTGAAGTATTTGTTAATTCTGTTATATCCGGAATTGCCTCTGGAGTTAGGATTTCGGTTGCAGGGTTGACTTGTTCATTTAGGGCGTTTATTCCAGTGGCACCAGTTTCGTCTACAACGTTTTCTGTTTCTATAGTCAATGTAGCAGTCGTAGTTTCGGCTTCAATTCCTATTGGAAATTCGCTGCGAGTTTCTGCCATAGCAGTGTCCTGTCCAGGTACAACTGGTAAAACCTCATCCTGAACAATCGGTCTATTATCCAAATTTCCAAGTACTTTGGAACTGTTTGCTGGCAACGTTGTCCCAGTGAGAAGAATTGGATCATTTCTACCATCAAACGTTCCTTGGGGATCAAAGTTAGAGTCAACTGTTGTCATCGGTACATCTGTGATGGGTGTAGTAGTTTCCATATTGCCCACAGCTATTACACCATCCCCTACTGAAATCACCTCTGGTCCAGATTCTACCAAAGGCGTCTCCCCTTGAGCTGTTTCAACTGTTTCAATGATGCCTTCTGGTAAGATCTCCCCGGTAGGGTTAAGGTCAGCAGTCATATCTCCATTAGCAGAAGGTGCTTCGGTCGGTACATCAGGTGTTTCCTCTAAGCCGGTTGGCACAGAAGGCAATCCTTCAACAGCATCTACAACTAGATCAGGTGGAGGGGTTGGGTCTTCTAATGCCGGACTGACTGTCGCGGTGTCTCCTACTGCATCTAATGCAACCTGTTCATTGGCGTTGGTTACTACTGCAGGTTCTTCAAATATATCTGAGAAGAAAAATATTATTGAGAAAAGGGTTTGTCTCTAAATTATACAAATCCATTTTTTTTTCATTAAACATTTATTGGTAACATGGAATTTAATTTTTTTTAACCTACCTCCTGGGGCTGGGGGACCGTCGGGAAATGCTGCAATGTTTGGCAGGATGTCTTCTTGGCCTAGAAAGAATAATTTCTTTATTTTAAAGATATAGTAAAACAACATATTCATTTAAAACACGTTAGTGCGGGTATTAGATCAACTAACAGTACATATGATCTCTATCAAATACTTATCAATGTATTTGTCATCTACGTATCAAATTATTAAATATTTCAATGACATCTGTATGCGTTGCATTAATTGGAGCTGCGTTTTAATTATATGCAGTGAATTTATTCTGTTAGGCAGAATGAGTTATGAGAGAACATATCATTTTTGACGTATAGTCGGAGATTTCACTGTCAAGTGTTGTCAATCTTCAGAGCCCACAAAAATGGCTTTCTATATATCGTTACATGAGTGTTATCCATCAAATTTAACTTTATTTTTTTTTCCAAAATACATAAATCGTGATATTCTTTCTCGGCAGTGAGTTAAACATCTGTCAAAATGTAATGAGAAACTTGATGACACGAGACCATGGTTATATGGATATCATATTCATTGATTCTTTCTGTGTTTGATCTTCGTCTCAATTTATCTATCAAAGACATTTCACTCGACAAGTCATTGAAATCTTACTTCTGTTGCATTGCCTTTATAATGTTATTAGGTTGTAATTTTAACGCAGGGACAATTGGGTTTTAAGGCCACTGATTTTGTTTATTTCATTAATCTATTTCATCTTATTTTATTTTCTATTTATTTATTTATCTATTTATTCGTTTATTTTATTTTGTAGTTGTAGTTTCATAACTATTTAGTACAGTTAACGGATATCTGAAAAAAAAAGTTTTCCTAAGTTGAATTGTTCCGGTGTATATATACAAGTATGTCAATGTAATGATAAGGGATTATTATAAGGATATTTTATGCGTTTAATTATCAGTTAAGGAGGAATTGGAAATATCCAGATATATCTATGCTAATAAAAAGTACGTTGCAAAAATCTAGTCGAATACAAAAGTGTTCAAATATGGAAACTTAATATCTGAAAAGTCCAAAAAAGTGATTTGTTCTGTATTTCATAAAAATCAAATTAATAACATAATTCTTACCTTGTGAAAGCGGTGCATGCAATGCTGTTAGAAACAGAAACAAGCTAAAAGTTCTTTGAGAAATTCTCATTTTGGAAACATTCAATGTCAATTTTCTTCAACACCAAATATGTGATTCTGTATAATCCTTTATATGTCTTTCGCACGTTGTACACACTTAACTTGCAAATCCTCTATATGTACTTGTTAATATTTGTTTTCAAGATTCCAAACTTTTATAAATCGGCCACAAATATCGGCAAAGAGAAACTTCTGGTTCGCTAAATATGAAAATTGAAAGTGTTTTCCAGAAGGTTGAAGGCAGTACGTTGATGTTGTGTCAAAGCGACGTCCCTTGTGTTATTGCCCTGGTCTCTCTCCCATCCCTTCCAATTTATACTTCTAATTAAAATATTGCATGAAATTTCATACCTGGGTGATCACTGGTGTCGTTTATATGAAACCTACAAGTGTTGGTTAATGCGTGTCACTTCATAATTCTTGTTATAACTCTTCGTGATTAAAGACCAAGTACATGTTTTGTTCTTATTGACAATTAATATTTGATTGAATCGCATATTAAGCCAAAATTATTCATGGCAATCCCGAATTATCATTGTTTAATTCACAACGAGCTAAAACGAAAACTGGGAATTTGAGGGGGTCTTCTCTTTATATCTCCATGGTAAACCCTGCAATAATAAAGATGATATGATTGATTTAATTTCTGTCTTTAGGAGCAGATCACTGTAGTCATTTCTGATTGTAGAGTCGCTAAAAAAGACAAATTTATATAATTAAACTACTCTGAAGAAATTTAAAATGATCTCATAACTCTTTGCCAAAATAAAACTGGATTAGAAATCTCTTTATTTATAAACTACTTTTGCTATTTATTAAAATGATATAAATTTCAAATAACATGTACATTTTTATTTTTAAACTATTGTCGTAGAACTTTTGGGAACTTTTATTTCTATATGTGAGAGTGCTTTATTTCAACTCAGTTTGCGTGTTAACTGTTGTATTCATTGAAATATTATGTTCATAGTTTCATCAACAAAGAGCAAAGTAAAGGGCGGAAGTGCATACTAGTATTTATCCAGTGTAAATATATATTTTCCGACTATGTAATACATTCTAGTTGCATCTTTCTAGTTTCGGATTTACGAAGATACCTAAGTCTTACAACCAATAATTTATCTGCTACCAAATGTTTCAGCCTGATGCCAGTGTAATAATAATGTATTTACTATAGAATATAGGTTGAAATGTGTTGGAATACAAAGTTTCGTATGAGTTTTGCGCGTTGGTGGTCATTTCATGAAAGTGTTTATTCAAAATCTTATTTTAAAATCAACTTCACTGAATCGTTGTTTACAAGAAGATTTTGAACTAATTTCCATAAAAATCTTCTGAAATAATCCTACTGTTTCAAGTGATGCCCAGCAAATCCTGAGCTCCATAAGCTTATACCCTTTGTAGCTTGAAAAATAGATAACAGCATATAAAGTTCTCAAGTATGAAGTTGGTGATCAAATCTTTTGAAAAGCCCTTCGTGTTTTACAGGATTTGGAAATTACATTTGAAAGTACGTTACAATCTGGAGGTGTTGTGCAGCAACAAAAATGTGGCCTTAATAGATCCGGTTTAAACTGGTAATAATTCATCAACCATCTTCAAATATGCCTAATTTCCAAATAGAATTATTCCCTAATTATCAGGCGATGCATGGCATGGATAAAGCAAAGCAATATCGTTTCGAAATAAGAATTTGATTGTTCTTGTGAAATATGAAAACTATAACCTCCAAGGCGTGTTAAACTACTGACCCCGTGTCATCGAGTTAATGGGCATGTCTTTCTCTTCCAAGCTCCAAAACGGTTGACTTTGAATGATAAATCGTAGTTTAGGCTTGGTTAAATACTTTTGTTTACCACCACGACACGAAAAATAACATTTAGTAGAGACTTGGAATAATAAAAAGGATGTAGGGAACTCGTTCATTTCTGTTTGATGTTTAATTTTGGGTTTTTGCTACATCTACATATTAAATGTGTTTTTAACCAGCGCAATAAGTCGCAAATGCATGTATTTTCAATTATGGTGGATTTATTACACTGCAATTAATTATATAAAAATAAAATCCGGATCATCACTATTTATTAAACTTAACAAAAAATATCTTGTTATTTCGATATAAACAAATCGAAATTGTGCGAAAAAAATCATAAAAATGGTAGGATATAACTTTACTTCGAAACACAATAACTAATCACTTTATATAACATTTTCATATTCTTCACAAAACCCATTAGATTAATTCCAATCAAGCCGTGAACAAAGTAGGACCATTGAGTGAATATCAAGTTTATTCAAATAACAGACCAAATTTTATTGAGAAAGGATTGTTTTTAATAAGTTGAAATGTATAATTCTATTATATATGGTAGGGTGTAATGTTGGGGTTTTTTTTAAACAAACATTTGTTGGTTCAAATAGTAACCATCCGTCTTATATGAATTCTGATTTATTTGACTTATTTGTCTTATAAGTGAAAATTAGATAATTGTGAGCTTTGTTTTATTTTTGCCTTTTAATATTTCATGTTCATGTGAAACGCTTTCGATGCGATTTGGCCATTTGACAAATCAAGCCAAACCGTCCCTAATATCAAATCAAACAAAGAGGTTCCAATCATCCTCGGTCCGATGAATGGTGAGTTGGTACCATCAGGCCCTATCCCATCTACTTCCGGTTTGACAGAACGTTTTGGTTTCCTCCTCCTCTTGGCCTGTGGCCTGCGTACACCAGACACACCTATCCAGAGCTTTCTTCCAGGGAATCCTACTCTCGCACTTGCTGCCAAACTTCAGAGGTTTAGCGGTCACAGTTTTTGCGATTCCTGAGGTTGCTCAACTTCTTCATGATAAAAACAGATACTTACTGAATACGCTGAAATGATAATCTCTGTTTGCACCTAATATTTGTTGGTTAATGAATTTCATTAGGCAAAGAAATTGCAGCTCTGTTGACATTTGAATTTGTTTGGAATAATATTTGCATGCATTTTCGTTCGGTTTACATTTTGATTATTCATTTCAATTAGAACTTAACTTGATTTACGTACACAGTTGTTTCACAAGAAAATGGCAGACGACAGCATTTTTTGACAACATATCAAGGTTAATCCGCAAATTTGACTTTTCTTCATTTCAAAACATCTGCTCATATATTGTGTTAATGACCAAATTTTTCTACGAAAGTAAACAACTTTTTGTATAGAGTCTGTAAATTCCAAGAACCAAATAAAAGAAAAAAATATTCTTGTACATGTATTATAGAGAAAGATATAATATTGATTGTATTTCAGTTATTTATTTATGTTTATCTGTATCGTTTTATCTAAGTTGTAACATCAAAAATAAAGCCTCGTGAACTGAAACAAATATAAGGCAATAGTCGTAGTTAACTTCAACATAATTTCTTATATAAATCATGTCATAACTAAATAGAGGAATTAATCTCCCTAACCAATTTGCAAAGTATAGTGTTTTTTTTTTTTTATTAATCTTATAAATTGCCATGTAAATCCATATTTTAATTAATCATCACCTTAGAAAGAATTTATGTATATTTTCTAACTTGGTTTTCTTGAAAAGTTTGTATTCTGAACATTAATTGTAAATGTTACTCCTTACTTGGAAATTTCGAAGTTAATGAAAATCTTATTTATAAGTTTCAAAGAGGCGGGCTGAATCATAGACTACTTGCTTATTTTAAGGGCGGAAATTATTCCATTTTTGGACAGTGACCAGAAAATTGAAAATCACCTTTTGTCACGAAAACAAATAGAACGGTCGGGTCCACCCAGAGGTCAGCAAAACGAGGCCCAGTGACGTCATATTCAAGCAACAGACTAATAACAGAAGTAATTTCCCCGTATTTATCAAAACCATTCGTGATTGATACACGTGTAATTAAATCAGCAATATTCTAAAAATATGTTTATGACTCTATATTGATACATACATATTGTTAGGTACAATAAATACGTCATTCATTACGTACAAGACAGGTACTGTCATTAATGATTGTTTATGATTTCTGTCGTTCATGATTTTGGATCATCGCCATGCAGTTCATAGTCTTGTTAACACAACCTTCGAATTTTATAGAAATGTTAATATTTTGATCCAAGCTGAAATACACCGTATGAAATTTTGCAAAAAATTATTTTCAATGAAAGCGTACCAAACAATTTCGGAATTTTTGCATGCCTTAAAACACGACTTGTTATGTAAAATAAGCACTCAAAGTCTTTGATGCAGGCCCCTGCCTTTTATCTTAGATCTATTTCTGTTAACTGTGATCTTTTTATGATTACTTTTTTTCGCTATATATCTGCAAACTTTTTTGAATTTTAATCCTTGAGAAAGTTTAAATATAGATCAAAAATGAAATGTTTGATTTTTTATAGATTTAATTATCGATAGTGTACTACATGTCCTGATAAACGATTTATTTCAATCAAAATATTTCAGCTGTAGGTGGTGGTGGTGGGGGGGGGGGGTAATTCTCCTTCAGGAACTATCAATGTGGGGGCGGGGCAGGCCCCTGAACAGTTTCTTATGTAATGTTTTTTAGCATTAATACTTCTTTTTGGTCCCTAAACTTTCATGTTATATTGATAATTCTTATTATCTATGGGGTTACGTTTTATTTCATTGTTAAGTAAATTGCTCTGTCGGATGACAAAATCCTCTCTAATGTCTTTGCCCTCTACATAGCCAATACATGACATCTTGTATTAAACACAAACAGATGTGGATGGCCTAATTGTTAACAGCAGCAATTAACAATCTCTTTAATGACTTCATTTCTCAGTAATTAATTAACCATTTGGCTGTGATGGATCAGTTTCAGACTAAGCACGTCAAATTAAACCCTAGGATTTCCATTAAAAAGACAACTTTACTCAGTATATTATAATACTAATTTGTTTCTATTTCAGTAAAAGTGGGCCAAAAATGATTTAAATGTTCTTTGTAAAATACTTATAATGTGCAAATATAGCTTTCATATATTACACAATTTAAATCTGCCGATTTTTTCTCTCAGTTAGCCAGGGCGGAGTTTTATTTTATGTACCATGTATCCAGAATATATTAAACGGGAAATTTTGTTATGAGAGATCAGTGTATGGCCATTATTTAACCTATTTACTCATTTTTATTCTGACGACATTGGGGTTATTAAATGAAATGCAAAACAACAATTTGGACAACAATCATAAACACAAGAAGTAAACATGCAACTTTAATCCTCTTGGTTTCTTCCTACGTGGTTAGACTTTCTGGAAAAAAAAATAAAACACGTCTTCAGAAAGATAAATCATTATAACAATTCAAAAATAATCTATGACCATCTGTAACTGGCAGGCAATGAGTTTGTTGCGTCAAGTCACGGGCGTTGGCCATTTTAGATGCGACCTTGAGCTCACATTTGCACACAAATTACTAAATGTATGTTTTCATTAGGCCCCAACGCCGTGTGCTTCTGAAGAGTAAGGTTCTCTGAAAGTCACGCGCATTTATTATAAAAAAAAAAAATTCGAAAACACTATAAACAAAATGTCTCTTTTTGACGTATGATTCTACTGATGTTTCTATTTTTGATCAACGTATCCTCGATGTGATGCTGTACCGAATTCCAACACCAGTTTAAAAAGTTTTGAATACCTTATACGGGACGGTTTCAAGATTGTTTTAGTGTTTTTGAATACAATTATCTCTTGTAAAGCTATTACACTGCGTCATATTTGCAATTTTAAAAGAATGAAAAACTGTCTGAAATAGTTCAAGATATCTGCACAAAGTAACAATAAAGAGATTTTAATGGAATAATAATATAACTAAGCAAAGGCAATATAAAATCAAAGCTTTCTAAACTTATCTATAACAACCTAGATTGTTATATAGATAAGTTTAGAAATCTTTGAAGTATTTACATATTAATATATACTCTTTCATTAGTTCACTAAATGAGGAAATTGAGATCAAAGCCACAAAAATCAAAATCGACACATTGATTACTGCATGGGAGAATTCTTAATTTTTTTCCATAAATAGTCAACTAATTAAACATTATATTGTAGGCTTCAACTATAGCACAATCGTTATAAAATAAAACTATATACATAATGTAATCCTATACTTGTGACAGTACTACGACAGTTCCAGCGCTCTCAAACTTATCAGTCTTTGATTTAGTAAATGGTCTACAAGCCAATCCGCTCTCTGTGGTCTGATACCGGGCCCCTTATATCCAAGAGTCTATAGCCCAAGTCATTGTTCCGAAGAATCCACTTATCATATTAATGGGAAATATTTATCACACTGTCAAATGTTTATTGTTTCAATTTTTAAAAAAATGCTGTCAATTGTGTTCTTTTCTGATACATAATACGCTGTGTATTCCAAGCAATGATTTATTCTCCCATTCTTGTTTACCACATCAAAGCCAACAGGTGACTTATCAAGCACCTAATCAACACTGACTGTCTCTAACCAATAACAGCATTTCTTATTTCCAACTTGTTGTTTACTTTCTATTTCTTCTTTTACTTCTATTATACATGTTCTTCAATTCCACAGTAAAAAAAATGAAATTTATGGACAATTTTTTATTTAAAAAAATTAACAAAACACTAAGAATCGTTATTTTAACAAAAAAAACCACTTGCATGGAATTTATTGCACAAAATATTTCAATATTCTCACATAAGGATAAAAAAAAAAAAGGAATACTGCATGTGAAATTCTTAAATAAACAATGACCTTGCTAATGTTTGAAAACTTCAAGACATGCAACTTCATCTTATGTAAAGTCAATTATTTTGTTTTTAAATATATTTGGTATAGTTTAGTACAATGTACAAGTGCACAAATGGAATTCGTAAAGGAAATACTGAAAAACAGGATGTATAGGCACTTTGATCAGAATCTAGTGTACAAAATGTCATTTAAGATAAGTTTTAACTACAGTAAGCCTAAGTTATTTTGAACAATTCTAGGCAATGGAAACTTGATGTAGTCAACAGGAATTCATGGATAATATGCATGCACTGATAAGTAAAATAAAGCCAACATGAGAGATTGAAAACATAAATACCATTCAAGAATTCTACAACAACCATAAAGAAAAAACGAACAGAACACAAAGAAAGTCCTGGTGGTAGGGTAAATAGCAGTACCGATTGTTGACATGTCCACACAAAAACAAAATCAGTGCAAAAGACTTCTCAAAACAATACATGTAGTATTCTTCTAAAAACAAACAATGTCTTTATAATAAGCTTATGAATATTCAACAACCAAATCATCTTACTTATATGTTTACCTATTGTCACTTATGTTTAATTGTAACTGTATTTAAATATTTGTTTTTCGTTTTTGTTTGCAATAATAAATGCATGTATTTGGAGCACAAACAATTCTATTGTCAACAGGAGATTGTGAAATTCTAATCCCTTTGGCAATTCACCTCTGACATCCAGAGAAATCGGAATGTAACGACTGCATTCATCTGACAGTTTCCTTGATCTTATATAATAAATTTTAACACATTGCAAAAATTGAGCATGGACTGGAATATTAAGCCCTAGCTGCTCGCATATTATCTCACTAACGCGGTACAACACATCTAAACTTGAATGTCAAATATCTATAAATGTACAAAATGAATCAAAAATGTCAAATATCTATAAATGTACAAATTAGGTCAAACATCTACTGAGAATGAGTTATTGCTGGTTAACACTTGGTAAGACAGTTCCATCTGGTGCATGTTTAACATGATGTTTATATAATATAATCACACAATATCAAATATAAAAAGGTTAATAACTCTGAAGGCAAAAAAACCCCTATTTTTGGCATGATTAATTAAATCACATTATATTGATCGACACACCCCTTGCATATCTGTCAAACAAGGAATGTCACAACATCTTGGGGCATCCCAACATTGTATAATGTCATGTATATGGATATTAAAGTTAAATAAGTTAATGAGCAATTAATAACATGCATCACAATCTGTATGACTAGCCAGTAACACATGGTTGTTTGAAGGACCTAATTCATCGGTCAATGTTGTTTGGACTTGAGGTAAATTTTGTAGAACACTTTGCTGGCCCCTCGCACCATCAGAAAAAGCCAGTATAGTTGGGGGACCAGGATCAGCAGACAGCCCAGGTTACACTTGAGGGGGATATGTACAGGCACCTGAGCCAGGGGGAGGCCCGCATACACGGCATACCTCCAGTATAGGAAGGGGAACACCAGCACCCTAGAGACGAGGAAGGAGCCGATCATCAGGAGACCCACGGCGATGTAGTACCACGTGTGCTTCATCTGTAGCTGTAGAACAAGGAACGCAGACCTCAAGTCAATGGAAACACAGTACTGTAGTTTCATAAATATAATTCATACATGGGCATCAATTTTTTGTGGATTTAAAAGAAATTTTAATACACAAATTTGAGAATACCTTATTCCATGGAGAATACTGTAGAATATCATTTAAATTTGTGGGGGCCAATTTTCGTGGATTTTTGGCTGTTTGCTTAATCGTTGGGATATTATTAAGGTCTTTTCGTGGATGTGTTGATTTTCAGTTTTAGTAAGAAAACTCTTTCAAAACTTGTTTTCGTGGAGGGCGTAAATTTGTGGGGGGAGGGCTACCCACGAAAACCACAAAAATTGAGCCACCGCGAATTCTAATGATTCAACAGTAGTCCTACCCATTAAAATCTGTGTCACATCTCACTTTGATAAACGCTTAAAATTGCTGTCATGACCAACAATGAACTCCACAAAAGTTGGTGCACAACAAATACCAGTAATGACAATTTCCAAAAAATCCACAGAAATAGTGATATCCTTTACATCATGTACATGTATACCACATAGCATGCATTGCTTCACATTCATGTGTCTTATTCAGTTTGAAAAGTATGATCATGATGATGAGAAAAAAATTAATGCTGCAAATTTTGTCAATTGAATACATGATTTACATGCATTCTATAAATGCTTGTATGATTGATTGATTATGTTCTTTGAACTGCAGGTAATTATATAAAATGAAGGCTGTATAAATTGGATAATCTAATTATTGCATTGTATTGTACGTATCAGCTAGTCATTTATAGGTCCACAATATCTTCAAATGTTGGAGTCTTCCAAATAATATCTGTGCGAGCATGATTTCCTCTATTGAATCATTAATAAAGACATTGAAGTCATACGGTTCAAACCTCAATTTTAATTCTAATTTTGATTGATTATTGATCACTTATTGATGACACACAAAGAACAGCTGCTTTGATTATAATTTGGTTAATGTAGCATGATCAATCACTCTCTAATTAATGATCAGCAAGTATAAGAGACATAGGATTGAACCTTATCTATTTCAGTAGAATGAATGAATCTCTGACAATCATTGAGAAGTGACTAATAAGCCACATATATCCATGGAGACAAATCCCTTTTTTTTCATTAAGTTTATCCACAAGCTACCAAATTAGAAAAAAGATAAAATGTACAAGAATTTGACATCTTCATTAATGTGATGGAATAACTATTGATTTATGCCCTGCCTATAAAATCATTTACTTTCATGAGTTTTAAATTTTGTGGTTTGAGAAATAAAGGTAAAGACCAATATAGGATCAGGGAGTTTTCATTTCCAGGTTTACAATACATGTATTAAAAAATTCTTGTACATATGAACTATACTGGTCCATACAGTGCTATTGCACCAATAGTTTTCCCATGTACATTATCTTGTTTGGTATACATGTAAGTAAACTACATTATCTTTATAATATCTACCCTAATCATAATTTCTGTGTTTACTGCCTGTTTGATAATCTCCCTCCAAGAAAGCAGTGGAAATTATTCTCTCCTGAAGGAATCACAAAATTTATGTTGCCCTCAACACCTGTCAATATCTATGACAGAAACTATATGTTATTTGTACTTCATTCGATAATATGTCAGCTGATTTACATCACTTGTATTCCTTAACATATATGAAACGGTGATTTATATAATACCTTGTGGTCTTTAGTTAACACCAGCTGTACATCCCTTTCCAGTGAGCAGAAAATGTTATATATAGCATAAAGTTCTATAATTTTGTCTTTCTTCCTGTTATTTGATTTGATGGCTTCACAGGTGACTGACTTACCTGAGCTAAAATCATTCTTGCCGAGATAAATGGAATGGTAAATTCACACATATACAAAACTCCAACAAAAAAGTCTCCAAGACCTCTACGGAAAAACTGAAAGAAATGAAGCATGCTAGTTACTGAAAATATCTTACAAGGTAATTAATGTACAGTACATGTATGCATACTGTAAAGCAACTTTTATTCAAGTGCGAGAAATTTTTGCAGATTCTTGAGAGCCTCATCGTTGCAAATATTTCTCCCCATGAACCAGTCCTCAAATTTCTGTGGTGTTTTATTTTCCAGATAATGTACATCTTTGACATGAAACCTAATTGCCGCAAACCAGTTAATCTCCAGTAAATCGAGAAATAAAGTTATCGTGAATAAAGGTGTACTGCATGTATCTCAATTTCTTACTGTCTTTACTTACATGATGAAAGTTAGAAAACAACTATATGTACTTGCATGTTTCTTGTATATGAACAATTATATCATCATCTATGTACAATAATATTTATGAATACTGTCAATTCCTTATATTAAGCGAGTACTTATATATAATTCCATGATCCCGCTGTTTTGTATCAAATCGCAAAAATATAAAAACCTGAACAGGTAACCTTTATCTATTTTTCTTTTAGTTCCCAACTCTTAGAAAATAATGGCGAGATTTATAATCCGCAAGGGGTGCTTCTCGTGATTTTACGCAGATATAAATTCCTTACATTTCATAAGGAATTTACAGTATATCATCATCTTTCTACAATACTTACAATTATTGAAGGGAACAAGATCAGTGGTAGAAGAAGATGATGAACTAGCATAGCCTTGGAGTTTACAGCAAAATGCTGAAGTCGATGTAAGAAAGGTTGGGTTTGAACCTCAGGCTTGGTATGAATATAAGTATAGTACATAGCAACAGTATCATAGGAGAAGTAGGGCATCCCAAACACTGCATAGGTATTGGTCAACCAGTGTCTGAAACAAGAAATCAAGAAGTTACTGATTCAAATTAATTACTGTCCAACCTCATTTTGTAAAATTATGCCAGATTTGTTGAGTTTACTTTCAGACACTTATATACATGTATATATATATACCAGGAGCCTCTTAAGCAAACAATTGACTAATGATTATCAATGCTCCATCATTTATTAAATTATTCAATCTTAATATTTAAACTTCCTAAATAAAATAAATTTTGAAGAAATAACAAAGATATGTATACTCATAGATCAATAACATATGGAAATGAAGAAAGGACAGAAATGCTGTCAATGGGAACTTCCCCAGAAGTTATTTAGTTTAATACATGCGCAGTATTCTCATTTTAAGCCTTTTCACTGTGTACATGCGACTATCACAGTAAGTACACTTTTTTAAGTGCCACAGTCAAGTATCTAGGGCCATGGTAAAATTTTCCATGCCACAGTCATTACTACATTAAGAGAGCTAGATGGTTGTGGCCATTTTTAGCCTAAAATTTACTTTCTTTAGATGAAGAGCTCTGTATAAAGATATAAGAAAAATGTACAAATTTTTTTAAAACTAAAATTATTTGGATAAATTATTTCTTCACTAAATGATAGTCTATGACCAAAAATATCATATCTAAAAGTTTTGCACCGATCTGATGCTTAATTTGTTGACCAAGGGGCCTCTTCAATAGAATTCATTGTTAGAAGCGAGATCAAAGACTAATGTCCGAAAAAAAAACCCCTAAATTTATATAGTTTGGGGAAGGGAGGTTAATTTATGCCATCCTTCATCCGTAATTATACATAAACATGTCAATATTTTGCATGGGAATTTACATTAACAAAAATCAGTGTATATTTTTTATTTATAAATAAAAAATATATACTAGGATGCTATTTATAGTGTAATACTTGTAAGAATTAAGTTCTTGATGATAAAAAAAATTGACATTCATATCGTTTTTAACGGGAGCGATGGGGTACTATTAAAATAAAATGGGTATTAAATTTGTTTTTTCTCCAGATATTGAACTTTTAAACCCACTGTTTAATCAATAAATCACATTTTGATTGGATTTCAGATGCAAAAGATATGTCTGCCATAAATTCATGGAGGGCTCATCACAGTGTAATATAAAAAAATTATTACCGTACATGACATCGATGATTTCAACGTACTGTATATTGCATCAAACAAAATAAAATGTTTTTAAAATGCTTAGATATCATGTCTAAAAATAGTTTGTTTATTCTACATCAAAGGCAAAACTCTTCCATGTGCTGGGTATAGAAGTAACTTAACAGGTACACTCCTAACTCATTATTTACCATACAGGCATACAAATATTCTGTAAAATTTAATTAGTGAATAAATTTGGTAGACTTCTCCAATTTTATGATTTGTTTGTCTAGCAAATTAACATGATGATAATTTAAATGAGGGGGAAAAAAAGAGCAAAAAAAAAATACCAACAAAACAAACCTGTTGTCTAGCACCTGTATTCTAGAAATTCAAACTCCTATTTCAGCAGAATGAAATAAGCTGATATCATGATGTAAGCAATGTTTTACAGAAATCTGATATCATTTAATTCAAGGAAACAAGTAAAGCATATTCATATTTTTTGCGAGATTATATATGGAGAGGCATCCTCAATCAGCTGTCAGCCAAGTTAATACATAAATTTAAAAAATGTCTTACAGGGTAATTGAAAGTAATAACAATTTTTTTTTCTTTGTTTCAAAGCAGATTGTACTACAAAAAGTCTGTACACTGGCTGGAAATTTATCAGTGAAATACTCAAATCATCTTGAATCCCTTAATGATACACACATACTATTATACAGATGCATGTAGCAAGACTAAAATAAATGCAGATTTTGCCATCAACTGAAAAGTACGTCACCAAGTTTGAAATCTTGATTTCCTTGTCTGTGAAGGGACAACAAAATAAACAATTCTTAATGGGTATAAGCATTCATCTGTTATGTGCATTGGTCTGTTATTAAAAACATCAAAACAAAATATATCATGTAAGTAATTTACCTATTATTAACATGATTAAGTATAAATACTCTGGTAAATCAAATTTAGGAAACTGACATCGATATAAAGTTTACCTGTCCATCATGATATCTTTCTGACATTTTACTGCAATGATTAAACCAACTACTGTTGCTGTGGCTGCTTGAATACTTGATACACATCTATCAAAAAAAAAACAAATGGTTTTTATATTTGCCAATAAGTAATAAATACATATACCGACATTAATAAAGCTTATTTAAAATTAAAACTTGGGTTTTTATTTTATGGCACCCAAACACAATTATGAAAAAAGAATACATATCAAGCAAGATTATAAAATTTATCGATTACTGGCATGCAACCAGTTCTTGCTGAGTACCCTTTCTCACCAGTGCATTGTTATTTACGTCATTTTTCGTGTATAATTTTAAGTGCTGATAAAATGACATATCAAACAATGCACTGGTGAGGAATGGTACGTGCGATAAATGGTTGCACGCCATGAATTTAAAAAAATGTTTCTTAATATGTCCTGGAGATCCTAACATCAAGCTGCTGAAAACATGTCAGAGTGTAGGCATATCTGGAAAAAGCTGGTGTAAGGTACTTTTATGCTTCAATAGATTTCAATAGTTTAACATAAGATAAAAAGAAACTTGAGACAGGTTATAGTAGCCATGTTCCGGATGTTAACATCTTACAATTTGAACAATCCATAAACATAACAAATTTTGTGCAATTAATTATTTTTAACACGACAGTTTACATGGTTTTTAACCCATATTTTGACCCCATTCTTACATATTAAACAACACACGCAAACATACACAAAACATAAATGAAACACATAAATCAAAAACTAACAAAGTAAATTTCGGGGCAGGAGGGTGTTCTACATTTTGCAATAACTTTGACATCTAAAATTAGACATCCGTCTATCTCTATCACCAAATATGTCTATTAAAATCCAAATATTGATGTCACTTATACATACTTTTCAGTTACATTATGGACGTCAGCATCAGTAAGTCTGGAGCCAAAAAACGCGTAAAGAAGATATCGAATAATGATAAAACATGCAGGAAAGAATATGGAACCGCAGACGAAAACGCCTAGCTCCTCCATATTTGTTGATACCTACCATCGACTAATCAAATGTATCGTAAGAATACGAATCAACGAATCAAAAACATCGTTGCAAATCAGATGTCAATTTTCTGTATATCGATCCCGATTTTTCTTATTCAATTGTAGAAAGGTGTTTCATTCTTTACACAGAGCAAATAATGAAATTATATTTATAAATAAATGTATTTAGGGCTTTATGGTAAAAAATTGGAGGCAGCTATTCACAGATGATCGAAATATTAGAGCAAGTTTACATTTAGTTCTTAATTCTTAACTTCCGGTGAACAAAGCTAAGGAGCCTTCGCTGCCTTGCAGTTGCAAGAACAACGAATTTGAGACAGGCAAGTTTGTTTCAAATCTAGATATTTGTGTCAGAGATGTTTTTATAAAGTAAAAATGCTATGATTTAAGAATCTACAGCAGGAAAACCCGACAGCTCATTTGTACGTCAGAATGTTGTTGGGCTTGTTTACACATTAAATCAGCTGATTCGATACATCGTTTATCCGAATATTGTGATAATCATGAAAATGCTTTAAAGGTCAATTAACTTTTTATCAAGATTAAATGATATGCCATATGATTAAGGCACCAGACTCTATCATCGTTTTTATAAAATTGGTTATTGCAGGTCCAGCACAATCTCTTGATTTAGCTATAAAGCTTGTAAAAAGCTAAATAGCTTAATAAATCTATTCAGAATAGCTTGATATAGCTATAAATATGCAATTTTTCACAAAAATGTTAATTCTCCAAAATATACAAAAAAAACTGCAAGTTAATTACCACTCATATTTATACCATAGACCATTTAAAAAGCAAACCTTATTAAAATTTAATATATATTTCCATATATTATTACTTATTAGGTTAGTTACTGACTCACTACGGAAATATATTGGGTTGATCAATCTCATAGATGGCGAGGCGAAGCCGAGCCTTCTATGAGATTGATCAACCCAATATATTTCCGTAGTGAGTCAGTAACTAACCTGATAAGTGTTTTGTTTTCTCGAGGACTATCATTAAGCGACATATTTATTCACAAATAGCGATGATCTACGCAAAGCCATGTACAAGATGCCTTTCATCTCATCCAATTTAACTCATTTAAACTCTTCAAAATTTTCAATTTCACCTTTCAAATACTCTTTCAAAATCTTTGCTTCACCCATGTTTACTTACAATGTTTTGTTGCTATTCAATTTTAAATGTTTTCTCCCTTTCCTCTGCAGAGATTTAAGCAAATTTCGACGCTGCCATTTTGTTCTGCTCCAGACAAAACAATGTGACGTCAATATTCTAAGGGCAACTACTCTAATTTTTAAAAAATTCAAAGGGCAACTACTCCAAATACTTTAAGAACTTACGACAAGTTTACGTATAAAATACTATGAAATGTCGAAATGAGTAAGCGAAGCATCGACCAATGATGGCCATATATATTGCCTAATATTATTTCTCACAGAACAAATATAGAGATATATGAGGCAATCACGTGCTATGTTTAAACCAATGAAAATGTGACATTTCAGTCCAAGGGAAAACAATGGATATTACTGTCCACCACCTTGGGTGCACTGAGGTGTGGATCAGTATGATTTTTCACATTGTGCTGTATTATTTCCAATCAACATGATCAATTATCTTTTTTACAACAACTGACCTTCTTTATATTTCATTCATGAAGTAACTGTGTGATCACAAATCAATTGCCCAAAAACTTTTAGAACTTAAACTTTTGTGTTTTTGAAAGAGACCCAATTTGATAAGTAATCTTTACCTTGTTTATATAATCTTGCATTGTTAAAAGTTAAAAACTGTCACTGCACCGAAGTGCAATTTTGTTTATACATAATGAAAAAATACCCATTTAAGAAAAACGTATGACAAAACACCTAAATCAAGCTATTCCGAATAGCTTTATTAAACTTAATAGCTTTTTCAAGCTTTATAGCTAAACCTATCATTGAAATTATAGATGCTAATACTCATGATCTTTTTGTTCAATATCCATCAGAAGTACAGTTTCATTTATATGTATCTGGTAAAGAGACACAATAAAATACTAAAGACTGGGGTTTTCTATCAAACTCTTAAGATAGATTCTCTACCATACCATCTTAATGCAACAATCCTGCCCTTATACAGTGACATCGAGGTTCTTTTAGATTTCCATTTATCTCTTGACCTTAACATGATAATTCTAAGGGCTGGTCACAATGTAATATGATGGGAGAAAATACTGATGGTCAGAATACCTTTATTACATATCATTATTCTTTTTTAAAACATACAGTGTATTTGATGCTAAGCATAAAGTTGTCAGCAAATTTGAAATGTTTTAAGTAATTTACTTTTTGTATGAAATTTAAACATTTCTGTTTGAAGAAATGGGGAGAACTAAAACAAACAGTGGTGGTGGGGGATCCAGTCAGAGTCCGCTGACGTCCGACAACTCCACGAGCACAGCTGCTGCAGAAACGCGCATCAAAGACCTACTGAAGGAGCTGTACGAACTCATTCATCAGATACAGGTACATGTACACGGCACCCACATTGTAACTGTAGTCACATTGTCACTGTAGTCACATGGTCGCTGTTGTCACATATCACTGTGGTTACATTGTCACTGTAGTCACATTATCAATGAGTCACATTGTCACTGTAGTCACATTGTCACTGTAGTCACACTGTCGCTGTTGTCACATATCACTGTGGTTACATTGTCACTGTAGTCACATTATCAATGAGTCACATTGTCACTGTAATCACATTGTCACTGCACTCAGATTGTAATATTAGGATATTCTTAACACACTTGAAAAGGTGCCACAATTTTTAGCTCACCGAGACGAAGTCGGGGGGAGCTTATGCTATACCCTCGGCGTCGGCGTCGGCGTCGGCGTCGGCGTCCGGACCTGGTTAAAGTTTTTGTTGCAGGTCCTGTATCTAACTTATT
This sequence comes from Magallana gigas, assembly GCF_963853765.1. Classification (NCBI taxonomy): domain Eukaryota; kingdom Metazoa; phylum Mollusca; class Bivalvia; order Ostreida; family Ostreidae; genus Magallana; species Magallana gigas. The sequence continues at coordinate 7,834,899 of NC_088855.1, read as the reverse complement.
ACTTGTCCTATCTTCACCAAACTTGCATGAATGATGCATCTGGACCTACTAATGGACTTGAGAGACTTGGATGCTGAATCTGGGCCATGAATTTCAGATGCTGGAGGAGGTTAAGGTGTTTGGAGCAGGTTAAAGTTTTTGTTGCAGGTGCCCTTTGATAGCCATTTCTAAGTTACTACTGGTCCAAACTTCACCAAACTTGCATAGATGGTGTGTCTTATGATACTGATGCACCTGACAGGCTTGAATGCTGAATCTGAGCCATAGGTTTCGGATGCTGGATGAGGTTAAGGTTTTTAGAGCTGGTTAAAGTTTTTGGAGCAGGTGCCCTCTGATGATTATATCTTACTTACTACTGGTCCTTACTTCACCAAACTTGCATGGATGGTGTGTCTTATGATACTTTTGCACCTGACAGGCTTGAATGCTGAATCTGAGCCGAAGGTTTCGGATGCTAGATGAAGTTAGGTTTTTCGAGCAGGTTAAAGTTTTTGTTGCAGGTGCCCTTTGATAGCCATTTCTAAGTTACTACTGGTCCCAACTTCACCAAACTTGCATAGATGGTGCATCTTATGATACTGATGCACCTGACAGGCTTGAATGCTGAATCTGAGCCATAGGTTTCGGATGCTGGATGAGGTTAAGGTTTTAAGAGCTGGTTAAAGTTTTTAGAGCAGGTGCCCTCTGATGATCATATCTTAGTTATTACTGGTCCTAACTTTACCAAACTTACATGGATGGTGTGTCTTATGATACTGATGCACCTGACAGGCTTGAATGCTGAATCTGAGCCATAGGTTTCGGATGCTGGATGAGGTTTAGTTTTTTTGGAACAGGTCACATGTTTAATATATGTAGGTAATAGCACTATTTCAAACTTGCATATATGATCTAACTATAATATAAATGAATGGCAGAGGTAGCTTCAGATGCAGATCCTGATCTCCATTATCAAGGATGCTAAAAAATATATCTTAGTTATTTCTGGTCCTAACTTCACCAAACTTGCAAGGATGGTGCGTCTTACGATACTGATGCACCTGACAGGCATGAATGCTGAATCTGAGCCATAGGTTTCGGATGCTGGATGAGGTTAAGGTTTTAAGAGCTGGTTAAAGTTTTTAGAGCAGGTGCCCTCTGATGATTATATCTTAGTTATTACTGGTCCTTACATCACCAAACTTGCAGGGATGATGCATCTCATGATACTGATGCATCTGACAGGCTTGAATGCTGAATCTGAGCCATAGGTTTCGGATGCTGGATGAGGTTTAGTTTTTTGGAACAGGTTACATGTTTTATAGATAATAGCTTGCATAATTGATTTAACTATAATATAAATGAATTGCAGAGGTAGCTTCAGATGCAGAGCCTGATCTCCATTATCAAGGATGCTAAAAATTCTCCTACCTCACTCAAACCTGCTTGATAGATGTGTTTGTTGTTAAATGATTTAACATGATTCCTATGATATAGTATTCTATGATATGATACACTATTGTTTTATATGATACAATGTAATATCATACATTATATTGTAAAAAGTTATATGATATGATATGATATTGTATCAATTTTTTTGTACATTATTATATGATATTGTATTATGATATTGTTATGTATAGTATTGTATATTATTATACAATATTGTAGAATATGATATTGTATAATATATTATTTTATCGAATGATATTGTTTCATATTATATTGCAATATATGATATTGTATCATATGATACGATATTGTATATTATAATTATAGCATATCGTATGATAAAATATTGTATAATATGATATTGGTTTATATAATATATTGTTATATAATACATGAAATTGTATTATATGATATTATAAGATATCATATAATATGATATTGTATAATATGATATTGTATCATATGATATGATATTGTATAAAATGATATTGTATTATATAATATCGTACTGTATCAGATGATATTGTATCATATGATATGAAACAATGTTTTATCAAATTATATTGTATCATATGATACAATATTGTGTATCAAATATGATACAATATCATACAATACAAAATTATACTATATTATACAATATAATATCATATGTTACAATATTGTGATGTATTATGTGATATGATATAGTATCAAATAATGCTATATTGTATTTATATTAGATATTATGATATTGTATTATGTGATTAAATACAATAATGTATAACACGATACAATGTCATATTATATGTTACAAAATCATATTGCATCAATATTTATTACAGTATTATATTGTATTAAATGATATATATTGTAAGTATCATTGGATGCAATATCATATTTTATATTACTGTATTGATAAACATTGTATCTTATAATAATGTATGAAATGAACATAGGATTATCATACAATTTTTTACATATGATATACGATATTGTGTCAAAACAGTATCCATGAATATCCAAGATCATTAACTATGATTTTCATATCATATGATAAAGGTGGTTTTAAAGGTGATGCCTCATAAAGTTGATGCCTCGTCTCGGTGAGCTTTGTAATCTGTGATTACCTATGTTTTTCTTGTCTTGTCTTAACGGCATAGTCAGATTGTGCTGATTCGATTTTCCATTGTAAGATTTATTCATTCTTTTGAATTGGTAATCAACATTTTGCTCAGAAACATAAACTAAGTTATGAATTATTTTATTTTCAATGTAATGAAATACAGTATGTTAAAATAAAAAAAACAACTTGAAATCTTGGTCAATAGGATGAGAGAGCCCAAGGTGAGCACAATCTTACCAACATCTCTAAGACCCACGAAAGGATGCAGCAGGAACAAAAAAGTAAGAACGAAAGTAAGCCCATTTCTTTTATCCTTAATTTCTATCTCATTTATAAATATTATAATTGCTTTGATGATTTTAAATGATGAATGTAATTTTAGTTTTTCCCCATTAAGTGCATTTATACAGTACTAAGAGTTACTAAGTCTGCCTTCAACCAAGATTTTGAGATAACACGTACATGTGTATCTTCTAAAGGATTTTGTATTTTTAACCTCTTGAAACGGTTTAATGTCATTGTTTACTGCTCTGGAATAAAGAAATCACACTAGGAATCGGTTGATATACATGTAATTGATATACAGTACATATATAGTCTTATTTTTTCCTTTTTAGTAACACCATACTACAAGAACAAACTAAAAGGATTATACAAGACAGCCATGCAGGATGCAGAGTTAGAGGCTGAGTACGATGTTTTGTATTTGATTTAGGGAGAAATGAAGCTAATCACTATTCTCTGAATTATATTCATCAACACATCATTGTATAATGATTCTGACATATTACATATACATATGTACTGCTATTTGGTATCTTATGCCTCCCTTAGAGCCTTTAATTATTTATTACATCTTTTTCTGATTTGTAGACTACTGAGGAAAGCTCTTGATAAGATTACTGAAGTGAAAAGCATAAGAGAAAACAGAAGGCTAGGTCTGTACATTCCAGTCTCATTTTCCCCATATTTAGAGAGAGATTGAATGGTCAGTATATAAAAACAAATCCTACATTTGCAGACTCGGACCGACCCAAGCCAATCATGAGGCGTGGAGTTCTGATGTCTATGCTGCAGCAGAATGCCCAGACTCTGCCCCTGTGGGTCAGCAAGCCAGGAGAGAGGTGGGTCAAGGTGCTATTCAATAGATGATCAAATGGGTGTTGCTCGCTATATACTTGTATTTAACAGCTTTCACTAGCAAAGCAAACTTTACACATGCAAAATGTTTGTTATTGTATCAGAATTGGCAAATCTAAGTTTTGGGGAGTAGTTACTGTTAACCAACTATTATTCGTGTGCAAGAAATTTTGCTAGGTTAGCGAGAGCCTCATTGTTATGAATATTTCTTGCCCCAAACCAGTCCTTGTTGTAACAACACATGTCTGAATAAGGCTTGGTCGTGAACATTAGTCGTCACAAGTCTGTTTATCAGAAGTAAATAGCGAATAAAGTTAGTTTACAGAATTCAACCCATTTTGCTCATTACATATACTAGTAGTAACTGAAATTTAGAATCCATTACATCCGCCTGAACTTAACAATGTAGTGTACCTCTAGTAAGATTGGATATTGTGCATTTTTATTTTGAAATCTTGTCCAACGAACATTTTGCATTCATAATGAGTTTGACAGTCTTGTATGTATAAATCTGATGGAAGCCTCCATGTGGTGCATGCACTATGGTACACTAGGTTCTACAGATCTGTTCCTCTTGTAGACCCCCGCCTTTATGCGGTGCTATGTCGGCGGACAGTAACTACGTGGCAAAGCCTGGCGACAAGGTGGCAGCACGGGTCAAGTCCGACGAGGAGGAGAACTGGATCCTGGCAGAAGTTGTCAACTTCAATCAGAGCTCAAATAAATACGACGTTGATGACATTGATGCAGATGAAGGCAAAGAGTGAGTATCGATTTCACAAATTCTTTTGAAGTAAATAGAAGCTGTGAATAAATGTAATCAACATACATGTAAAAGGAAGCCATGAGTGATCTGGCAATGAGAGGGTTCAAGGGAAGTAGTGCAGTTTTTACAACAACAAAAAAGAATCCTTCTGAAGAAAATTGAAGGCTGTAACTTGTAGAATTATATGTAAAACACTATTTTCACTTTTAGACACTCAGTAACCCCTGGGGATGAGAAAGGGCCACTATTTAGAGATATATATTTATTTTAAATAGAAAATATGTGATAAACATTTCTTTTAAAAAAATACATAAAAGCTATAATTTGTGAAATAGATGTTACTGTACATTAGTGGTTTGAACATATTTTATTATATAAAATGGTTTGAGCACAAGTTCTGACAACTTACTATGTTCTTATCATATATCGGTATGATGAAGAGAAGCAATCTAGTACATGTATGGGCGCCTGTAAAGTGCGAAACGAAATCGAAACGAAACGAAATCAAGCGAAACGAAACCAAAAATCAAAAAATCGAAACGAAACGGAATTTAAACAAAACTAATATAATATCAACTTTGACTACATAAAAGTGAAAATAAATTCATTGAAGTAAACTTTTGAACCATAAAATATAACTACCTGTATGTTTCAGATTGCCGCTGAAAATTTCTAAGCCGATTATCTGAAATTTGCAAAAATTATATAATTATGTAAATAAGTGATGTACATTCCTCTACCTTGACATTCTAAAATCAGTTTTCTTTCTATCGATTTGAAATATTGTTGTTAAAATGAAACGATCGAATACAATGTGATTTAGAGCATACTGGTTGGTTACCAGTTTCGAACATATAATAAGAATTGTAACAGTTGTAATATGTATAGCATGAATTGGGACGTCGTAATTTGACAAAATTAACGTGCAATATAAAGATGATTATACTGTAAACGTATTAAAAAACTGTCTTTACCCCTTTGGCTGTGTATTCTATTTTGCGTTTTTGGCGGAAAACGGCGTCCGCAAAAATCAAGACTTAGTACATTGCCAAATGTAAAATATATAACTAGATAAAAAAGGTAAATTCAGAAATGCGCTAAATCAAATCCATGCTAACTTGTTGAAAAATTATATTCCACCAAATATTGTACACCCTAAATATAGTGAATTTACAGTATTTACGGAGACATTCCAACTACACGATATTTTTATATCGAAATGAAATATTGTAAAAAGGATTCAAATACATCGTGCGTGCGTGTGAAAGGAGAGAAAGAGGGGATTATGTTTGATTTAAGGTAAAACACAAGTAAAAAAAAAAACCTCTTTATCTTGCACGTTAATTTTGTCAAATTACGAGGTCCAAATTAATGCTATACATATTACAACAATTCTTATTATAAGTTAGAAACTGGTAACCAACCAGTATGCTCTAAACCACATTGTATTCGATCGTTTTATTTTTACAATATTTCAAATCGATAGAAAGAAAATTGTTGTTAGAATGCCCCCTTCAGTATCATCATCATATCTCTATCTCTTTCTTTCTTTCTCTCTCTCCCAAAATTGCGTATATACTTTGCTATGTGATGTAGCTGATAAGTTTTAAGGCATCTTTCTCTCTCTCTAAACGTCTGAATATCATTTAATGAAACAAATTAGAAACATTAAAAGGTAGAGGAATGTACATCACTTATTTACATAATTATATAATTTTTGCAAATTTCGGATAATCGGCTTAAAAACTTACAGCGACAATCTGAAAAATACAGGTAGTTATATTTTATGGTTCAAAAATTTATTTCAATGAATTTATTTTCACTTTTATGTAGTCAAAATCGATATTAGTTTTGTTTAAATTCCGTTTCGTTTCGTTTCGATTTTTGGTTTCGTTTCGTTTGATGTCGTTTCGTTTCGATTGGTTTCGTTTCGATTGGTTTTGTTTCGTTTCGTTTCGTTCGATCTCGTTTCGTTTCGTTTCGATTTCGTTTCGCACTTTACAGGCGCCCTACATGTATACAGATAGTTAAGTTAACCATAATCCCAGAGAGAGGCCACAGTAGGAGTGGGTGTAATTTTGTAAAATGGTGTTGAAAAAAGAGAGAAGAAAATGAATATTTACTTTGTGAAATAGATGTAGAAGCAATTAATTCAACATGAAAAATTTTCTTATATATTCATTTCATACTTCTACATAGTCTTGAGGTATGTGTGTGTGTGTTCGTATTACATTTCCTGGTACATATATTTCCATGACATGTTCCCATGGTGAAAGGCCACAATGAAATTATTATTCTGTTTATGAATTGTCAAGATGATGTGCACATTGTGGTATTTTTTTTTAACCAAACCAAGAAATGAAGACAAAAAGTTTGACTTTCAATGAAAATAGGCAGATATTTGTGACAGATAGTAATAAAAATGTGGTTTCACTATTATCAATCAAATTTTGGGATTTATTGAAAATTATTCAGGCAGTAGGGAAATTTTATGAAAATTTAGAAAGAGTTTTTTCTTACCAAGTTTAATTTGGATTGATGATCAAACAATCCCGAATGTGGTGTTGACTCCAGCAATAAAGTTATAGCAATTTAAAATTTAAAACCTCAAAGCTGTATGGTTTTATATTTTTCCATTAATTTTAAACCCCACAAATAACCATTCATCAAATTACATCATCATAACTGTGCTTTTTTCAAAGATATCATTACGTTACAATGTATATGAAAAAAAAAATTGTTGGGTTAAATTACGAAAACATCATTAACTTATACTTTACTATGAAAATTGAACACAAAATTTATTTTTGGTTCACCAAAACACTTTTAAAAGCTCATTAGGTTGTGATGTTGTCAAAAGCCAAGGTCCCATGGAAAATGTTTTGACTTCCACATTAGGGTGAATCTTTTTAAAGAGTTAATTAACTTTTACCCTTTGGTAAAATAATATGATGATCAAGCAGCTTGAAACCTAGTTTATTTTTAATATAATGGTCCTTGGATCCCTATAAATATACTTGTAGTAACCTGCATCTTTAATTTAGGACTATTAGTTCTGTTGTTTGAGGTAGGTTTTTGGTTACTGGTAATTTGTATTTAATTTTAAGGAGACATACCCTCAGCAAGAGGCGAATTGTTCCACTTCCCATCTGGAAAGCAAATCCGGAGACAGATCCAGATGCCCTGTTCATGAAGGACACAGTAAGTATCTATCTTTAGTACCACAAGAGCTTGTGCTCCAATTCTAAACTGTCTGAACAAGCATGGAGCTTGTGCTCCAATTCTAAACAGTTTCCTAGACTTTTTATATATTATACATTATATTAAAGAGGTCTAAGTCAATATTATTAATTTGAAGAAAATATATATTCTTTTGTTAAAAATGGTTGTTTTTTTTAAATTTTCTATGTGTTATATAAAGAAAAACTTGGCAAAAACAATCTTAAGCAGAGAATGAACGTTCATCTTATGGATGTCTTTATTTAATAGAGATTCTTGGATTTTGTATTTCAGCTTGTTCTTGCCCTGTACCCACAAACCACTTGTTTTTACAGAGCCTTGATCCACGAACCCCCCAAAAAGGTAATGTTTGTGTAGCAGGTTTGAAATCCTGTGACATTTTGATTATATATGAACATGTATACATGAATGTATTATCAATGTCACTGTATATTGTATTATATATCAGTGTGATGATCATAATGTATTTTACATAACATTGCTATGAAGTTTGTATCTTTCATAATTCAAAAGGCTTTCAAAAACAATTCAATCTCTTACAATTTTATGGTTGAGAACGATTTTTATCCTGCTTGTTTTCTCTCCCTTCACACAATACATTGGACAAAAAGACCCATCCCAACACAAATGTAGAAAGAAATGTCCTAGCCAATTAATTTTGTTGTCTTTTTTACCCAGCCCCACGTTATCTATTTGGTAGAAAGATCCTACAATACCTGTCCCATTACAAAAGTAGAAAGATCCTACAATACCTATCCCATTACAAAAGTAGAAAGATCCTACAATACCTATCCCATTACAAAAGTAGAAAGGTCCTATGTATCTGTTTACATGTATGCCCCTGTGAAGTGTTACATGAACTGACCAATATGTTACCCTAATGTTTGCAATCTTTTTTTTTTACTCAGCCCCAGGATGACTACTCGGTGCTGTTTGAGGACACCTCCTACCCTGACGGTTACTCCCCGCCCCTCCTGGTCGCCCAGAGGTATGTCATCTGCTGCAAGGAGGACAAGAAGAAATGAGGACGATTCAGGACTTTTCCCAGACCTATGTGTGTGACAGGAAACATCACAAAGGCTGTGATTCTCAACAAGAGAGAGGTTGTTCCCAGAGAGATGTGATGTGCTTAATTCAGATATGCATCATTTTCATCTGTGTATAAGACAAGAAACACCACCTTCCAGGCTCAATTATTGTGACTAATTACCCAAAGTGAATGAAAAAGTATGCTTATTAATACTGGTGTTGTAGATTTGAGGACAGTGTTGTATAGGTGATGTATTTGGTGCTGTTTGTGCATCTGTACTGTAATTCTAAATTGTAATGACAAGAAAATCAGGGGATATTTATTATAGCTATGTTGATTTATTCCACATATAGAGCACCTTGCAACAATTAATGTAATGTTACATCACAACATGTTCAACAACTATAAAAAAAAAAATGCTAGCACAAGACTTGGTATGTACTAAGATACATAATTATATCAAAGAAACTTGTAGAAATTTATCATGCGAAACATGAATTATGCATTGAATTATATGTACAGTGAATTAGTCTTTCACTTGGATGGAAATAATATAAATATTGATGTAACAATTATACAGTGCTTTGCTTTTGGTTATCATACAAATAAAATTTCTATACAAAAACCACAATTGAATGCTGTATTATCAATAAGCTGTCAGTTTACAATTATTACTAAAAGAACTGCAGTGTCTATGGAATTCTAGAATTAAGACTGCAATGTTTAAGTGATTGCTAGTCTTTACAGAGGTTAAAAACAGTATCTGCCTTTTCTAATATTGACATTTTACTGTACTTTGCTGTTGTGTATAAAAATGTGGCATGGAGATTAAAAAACAATCTACTTTCCTTTTGCTTCAACCTGATTTAAAACTACGTGTGAAGGTTTCATTATCCTGTGCAGTAAGACTTGTGTATCTCCAAGTCCCTGGCTCGTGAATACATTTTATCACACTGAGTACAAGAGAACATCTCGTTTTTCCGGTAATGGTGGTCATTGTTCGACTTGGAATAAGTGTCCGCTGATTGAGGATGTTTTTCTTGGGATGGGGACCTTTTCTTCTCTCTCCCTGAAGGGGGCACTGCAGCTAAAATGAGAGTCATTTAGATAGTTTTGCAATGCAAGGGAAGTAACTCTTTAATACAACAGTTTTACAGGACAAGATTTCTTACATTTAGGATGATCCTCCATGTTTAGTTTTCCTGATCTTTTCAGTTGTATGTAGGCACTGATACTGGTTGTGTTAGCCGGGGCCATGATCATCTTTTTGCCGCTGGCTGGGCGTTCTGCTTTCTTCGCTGCACTAGAGGGTCTGCTTCCTCTTCCAACGATGAACTCATCAGAAACAGGGATCTGTGAACATTTAAATCATGTCAATTCATAACAAAAGCTTCATAATGTGGTTAGTTGTTAAAATAAGTTATTATAACACTGCGGCTGACTGCTGATATGTATAATGACATACATTTGATTCACATAAAATTACTGTATTACTACATAATAAATTTGTAGAGTTTAAGAATAAATTCTAATTCTGAACATAAATAGACTTATATTTGATTCATATAATTAATCATCGGTTAAATTATTAATAATAAACAAAATTAGCGAGATAAAAGAAGACACCCTGCTTTATAAGTCTCACCCCATAGGCTGATGGTGAGGATTTGGGGGGCTTTCCCGAGGAGGGCTTGGTTCTTGGTCTCTCGTGTTCTGTTCTGGCATTCTCATTCTTGTTTTCATGATATGAACTAAATTAGAAACAAGAGATAGCATCGAATTGAACCATCAATGACTTGTGCATTAGATATTGGCCAACATCAATATTTTTTGTTTATAAAAAGTCAAACCTGTCTGGCATCCAAATATCTTTCTTCATTACTTTTTCTTCTTGTCTCGCATTTGTGAGGTTTTCATCAGACCATAGATGCATTGGTTCTTTCTAAAAAAAAACACAGGTTTTAGAAACACTTTGACCGTTATGTATGTTTATACCGATGTTGCTATTTAACGGTAATACTTAAGGATGACCATATATTCTCTGTATGAAATGTATGTTGTAAACTAGTAAATCTCAGTCATTTAAAACTCAATGGGACCAAGAAAAAAACATGATATTGGAGGATTTTGAGATATTAAGTTTAAAAGAATAATGATAAAGAAAAAGTAGGCTGGTATTTTTCAAACTCATGAACTCACATTGAGACAACATATCCACAGTAAGGTATATGACATTAAAGTTCAAATTACAAAGTTTGGCTGTATTTGACTCTTACATTTTCCCAGGCCACTTTGGGAGGCGCCCTGCCCTGCTGCAGGTTCAGGACTTTGCTGACCGAGTTCCTGAGAGTCTCGTTCTGCTCCTCCAACACCTGGATCCGGATAGTGTTGGCCTTGACCTGATTCTCCATGTCAAACACAATGTCTCCAGTTCCTAAAGAGAGTTCATACATATCATGAATGAATGTTTCATAAACCGGAAATATGACATTTCTTAATTATGAATATTATGTGAAATATTGTATGAGTCATTCTAGTTTTCTGACTATCTGGTAAATGTTTATGTTCTGTATGTACACTGTGTGTGTCTAAAAATAGAGAGCTAAAACACATAACATGAATAGGAACATATACTTTGACACAACTATATTTTATTTTAAATTACATGTATGTGGGATCCAGTTTATTTGCAATTTTTTTGCCTCAACTTGCAAACTACAAGGGCGTTATTTTAAATCATACAAGTTCGATTCAGAATCTGGAATATTGAAGTTATTCCATTCAATATTATGTCTGGATCGACTGGTCCATGGAGGTCTGGATATTCTATCATGAGTTTGTAACATTACCTTGCATGTCTGGATTTACTGGTCCATGGAGGTCTGGATATTTTATCAGGAGATTGTAACATTACCTTGCATGTCTGGATTCACTGGTCCATTGAGGTCTGGATATTCTATCATGAGATTGTAATATTACCTTGCATGTCTGGATTCACTGGTCCATGGAGGTCTGGATATTCTATCATGAGATTGTAATATTACCTTGCATGTCTGGATTCATTGGTCCATGGAGGTCTGGATATTCTATCATGAGATTGTAATATTACCTTGCATGTCTGGATTTAGTGGTCCATGGAGGTCTGGATATTCTATCATGAGTTTGTAACATTACCTTGCATGTCTGGATTTACTGGTCCATGGAGGTCTGGATATTTTATCAGGAGATTGTAATATTACCTTGCATGTCTGGATTTACTGGTCCATGGAGGTCTGGATATTTTATCAGGAGATTGTAATATTACCTTGCATGTCTGGATTCACTGGTCCATGGAGGTCTGGGTATTCTATCATGAGATTGTAACATTACCTTGCATGTCTGGATTTACTGGTCCATGGAGGTCTGGGTATTCTATCATGAGTTTGCAACATTACCTTGCATGTCTGGATTCACTGGTCCATGGAGGTCTGGATATTCTATTAGGAGTTTTTCTCGTTCCACAGCCTCTTCCAGTTTGTTTTCCAGTTGTTGTATATCGGATTTCAATGTTGTAATTGAACCCTGGAGTTCTTCTTTTTGGGCACTTAACTCATCGATCAAGGTCTGAAAATAATTGAACAATGGTATTACTGACATAAGTTTCAAAATTTAAGTTAAAATTCTTTTTTCAAACAAGGCCATGGTCTGAGATTCATTCACATACTAACAAACAAGCTCTAAAAAGATTTTAAACCTCATCATTAATACATGTACCTGTAAGGTAAACATCACATATTAAAGATACATGTATTATCAGTTTGTACCTGGTTGTCCTTCAGTTTTTGCTTGTACTGCTTGACATGTTTCTGCACTTTCTCCAGAGTTTCCTCTATCCTGTCCTTTTCCTCCTCTATCTCTGACACTTGGTCTTTCAGCTCTCTGTTCTCCTGATCAAGGTCATCTATCCTCAGCAGCAGTGAGTCCTGCTTTGTCTGCAGACTCTGTTCAGATGCAAACTTTATTTGTAAATCCAATGAATTCGGGAAAAAAATGTACATAGGTGCATGTGTATGATTTTGCTGAGTTTACAGTAACCTGGGATTGTGTGTTTTTTGACTGGCAACCATAGTGACTTTTCATTTAAATTTGAGTACATTTTTGGTGAAGTGATATTTGTACGTCATCAGATAGTCCATCCATTGTTCATATATAATATATATACTTGTCATATTAATTAACCTCTGCATAATGCTTCTTTATTCAGAATAAAAATTAAAATATACCGGTAAATTTATATCAGACATTCTTCAATGTATTTTTTATTAAAAGTATGACTCCTAAAATTGACACCCTGGTCTGTCCTGATTGGTAGAAAAAAAATAAAAATTCCATTGCTGTCTATTATCTTGATTGACAATATTGATCACATTAAAATGTTATTTACTTGATTATGTTTGGCAGCACTTTTGTTCCTGGCTTGTTCTTTGGACAGATCTTTGGTCGATTTCTCTAGTTTTCCCTCCACTTCCTGTAGACGACTCTGTACGCCGTCCAGATGATGCTGGAGTCTATTGACTTCTGAGGTGTCTGCATGCTTTACTTTTAATTCATCCACTAAAGCTTTCTTTGTATCTTCTGTAGTTTAATTAAAACCAATACAAAATTACATATACCTGGTATAATTTATATTCATACAAATTTTGAATCGTGTTGTAATACATGTGATTTCTGCAATGCATTAATTTTGAAAAACTGTACAATTAATAACTCTTCAGACATTCTGTACAATGAACTTCTGATATTCTATACAATTAATTACTTTTGCATTTTGTACAATTAATTTGTACAATTTAAATTACTCCTCATAATTCTGTACGAACCTAACTCTGTCAGCAGTCTTTGCTGGGAGTCTAACTCTGCCCTGTATTTCTTGAGCTGATTTTCTATAGTCTCCTTATTAGACACCACCTCCTCCATCTTTCTAGTCACAAGGGACACTGTCTGTTTGTGTTCAGCCTCAATTTCCGTTAACTTCACATCAAACTGTTTCTGTAAGGTTGTCTGAATTTCTCTCTCTTTTCTCATTTCAGCATCAAAGTTTGCTACTCTCCTCTCTAGCTTTTTACACTTTTGTTCACAGTTTTCCAGATCCTCCTTGAGAGGGTTGATGGTGGCCATAAGGTTTTCCATGTGTTTGTTGATCCGCCCCAGATCCTTGGCTTGTTCAGTGGACCATCTTATGACATCGTTCGGGGACAACCACTTCACCTCAGCCACCAGGGGGCGGTACTTCTGAAGAGAGGAGGGTAGTTTCTGTGACTGACACATATTGACAATAACATCGCCAGCACTGCGGAAGTTCTTCTGCACAACATGACAACCCTCACAAGGTACAAAAGCAGTTTCCACTGTCTGACAAGACTTTGTGCAGGCATCACGGGCAATTTCCTCCATCTTACTAGGGGTGATAAAGCCAGTCATGGCTGATCCCACTTTGTGAGGACTGAAGTGATATGGCTTCTGTCCACTTTGGGAACTTGTCTCACTCTGTTGACTGAGCTCCTCTGCCATCTGTTTCATGTTGTTTTCCAAGTCAACCATCTTTCTTGATTTTGACTTGATCTACAATAACCATTATGCTCATCAAATTCCATATCAACATACAGGTACATGAAGGTACCAATAGTTTGATTTTGAAAACTTTATTTACAGATTAATAGATACCTTAAACTTTGATCAAAATCTCTTTTTAAATTTGATGCTTGCCTCTTCTGTGTCTATGTTTGTACATGTACATACCGGGTATTTCTTAGAGTGTGAATGAACTATTGTATGGTAGTTTAACTTCATAAAGGTAGATAGTTACTGTAAGATTAGTAGCATACTGACTTACATCCGACATGGTCTGCTGGACGACTGTGTTGAGCTGTACTTGTCTGTTACAGAACTGTTTGACCACAAGTCCAATAGAAGAGGTCCGCTGGTCAATAACATCCTCCCCTGCACGGACCAACATCTGCTGGGTCAGGGCAGACAGAGCTTGTAGCAGGTACACAAATCTGCAAATCAACAAACTTAGTAAATATTTTTGAACTTCATATTCTATAATTATCTAATTAGTAATAAAATACAAACCAGTACATGAACAAGGTACAAGTAATTTACATTTTCAAGTAATACACAGAAAAATTCAAAATTGTTATTTCTATTAAAGACACATTCCAATCAAAGCAAATTATTTTCAGCTACTTGAAGTATAGTAATTATCCCACATGTTTATAATTACGTTGACCCATACATTTTAATATTTAATGTGCAGAATAATCTTATGTCATATAACATGTTTAAAATATCTTTACAGCAAGTTTTGAATTAAATGTGGATGCTAAATAATTTATGAGTGACTAATCTATGATTATGTGTTTCATAAATTGCAACCTGTACCTGTCTATGACGAGTTCATACAAGGCAATGTGGGCCACTTGGTTATCTTCTGCATCATCACTGTAACTGTAAAGATCAAGAAGCTCCTCTATGTTTAAATCTGCACTCTGCTTGTCAGGAAATTTCCATGAGGCAACTTCCACTGGGCCTGCCCGGGATATGATTCCACTTATGGCCCACTGAATGTCTGACACATCTGTGCGTAGACTCTCAAGAATCGCCTCCCCTCCCAACAGCTCTGCCATACCTAGACGTTATATACTGCTGGAGCTGGATACATAAAAATATAATAGAATATAAAGCAGAAACGTAAATAACACAATATTATTTATGTCTCTGATAAAAGGAGGGATGTCAATTTTAGTTGGGATTTATGGCTATCAATTTATCATGCTTGTACCAGCTGTGTACTATACTGAGTACAGTTTAATAAAAATTTCAATATATTTTTGTCCCTAACAAAGATCTATAAAAAGTATCTAAAATAAGAAATGAATTTCACATTCATGGGGTATACCGTTGTCTCAAAATATCGCTATACTGATTTCTTTTACATTAACAAAAGACAATTCATCTAATTATACATGATTGAAACATCTGGTCAATTATTTCATTCGTTTTTCAGTTGTATATTCTCTCTTCACGATTTCGTAATTATGGACATTATTTATAAACACAGATTTCTTTCTAAACAAAATATTACCGTTTTAATTTGAAAACGTCATTTCAAATACCACAAAAAGTTAAGCCTTCGTTTGTTTACAGGAATGTCGCAGATGCAAGACAAGTCGTGTTAGAGTAAGTCGTGCGAATTACAAACAACTTGTTCTTGCATTCTTTGTCATTTTGCAGGTAATATACTCTATTGTCTGGTTGCACTGTATATTTTCTTGGTGTTAGTTCATAGGCGTCGGAACCGGAGGGGCCCAGTTTTTTTGCAAAGTTAAATCTAAGCAATAGACACATAGCATCAGAAGGGTCCAGCCCCCCTCCCCCCCCCAACACTGTTTCTCGCAGCAAAGATAAATGTTCCTAAATTTACTTTGAAAAGATGAAAATATTGAGAAGTTAGGGTCATAAGTATACCAGCCCCCCCCCCCCCCCCCCCCCCCCCCCCCACGGATTAGGAATTTCATGATTTGTGAAAAAAAAAATTGGTAGGTAAAAATTTTCCTTTGGTGAACTATAGGTATACTACCCCCTCCCCCCCCCCCCCCCCCCCTTGCTTGTCAAGATTTCTGAGGATTAGTCTAGCCCGCCCCCAATTTCAATTTGCTTCCGACGCCACTGTAGTTATTACACATATTAACACCTATATATAGAAAATGTAAACTGTTCAACCATTTTAATTTAAATCGGGACTATTTAATTTTCAAGTGTTTCGTGTAAAACGATGTGTCCCTAATTTACCAAAAAACCTAAGGTTAACTGCACAAAACATTTAAAACCGTTTTAACAAGAGCTTGGATTTTAGGCAGTACGTGACAAACTTCGATTTCATGAAGGCGGGGTCTACTCATGATTAACTGCCCAGTCTTTGGCTAATAGATACTGAATATATTGAACACTTGAACGCAATGACACTCGTCCGATTTTTACACAGGGATGTA
This sequence comes from Magallana gigas, assembly GCF_963853765.1. NCBI lineage: Eukaryota > Metazoa > Mollusca > Bivalvia > Ostreida > Ostreidae > Magallana > Magallana gigas. The sequence continues at coordinate 7,818,151 of NC_088855.1, read as the reverse complement.
CATGTATATTTCGCTGAAACAGCGTCATTTTCACACAGCAGAGCAGATCTTGGCAAACAACTTTCCGGTTTTCACAGTATATGAATATTAATGAGCATCTCTTAGCGAATTAGAAAAAGGGGCTGTTTTGATGAGCAAACTACATATAGTAACATCCCACAGAAAGTCCAAGCTCATGTTGAAAACGGTTCTAAAGAAACGCCATATATAGGGATTGAAAGCCTTATTTTTTTTATAGTCTGCATTTATAAATATGAACCAGGTCTAATTTGATTGAATACGAAAGTCCATTAAATTCTTAGTGCAATTAGCCACGTACATGAATAACAGATCAACACCACAACTGGCAAAAATCGTCCGCCGTTATGACATTTGTTAATTTTTTTCCTAATTTTGTTTTTATTTATTCCGGAATACCTATGATAAATACGCCAAATGTCGATATTTTGCCTCGATATTTTCTTAATAATAATTAATGATTTATAATAATAATAAAGGCTGCTTTAAGGTATATCAAAATAGCTATACAGTATAGTGAGTTACTAAAAAAGCCAATGGTGTTTATTTTAATAGCTAATTAATAGTTGATAGCGAAAAAAAGGCGCGTATCTTTCGCAATGCAAGGTACTTTTGCGAATAACGCGTGTAACTTTCTCGGGGGGAAAAAACGAAAATATTTCGTAAATAAATAGGTTACTTTCGCAATATAACACATGTAATAAAGCGAAATTTTTGCACTATAAGTATACGACCCTATACGAACCGGTGGGGGGGGGGTGTCTTAACACCCCCCCCCCCAACTTTTTTTGGCAAAGTTATAAATGTACATGTATAATAAGTCAAGCCTCAACTTTCAAATTTGCTTTCGATGCCATATATATCTGCATGGTTCGATACGTATACAATACAATAATTATACATCGCTGGTTCGATTCCCGTAACCTTTTTTTTTATAGGCCTATATATATGATAGTATAATAATAATACAGTGTAAATAAACGGTTACATAGTAAAACTATTTTTAACGTTTATTTCATAATTAAGCGAATGATAACTTCACGTACATTTAAGATAAACGAATCTGTTCAAATCTTGTGTGAGTTCATGTAAATATGGTGTGGTAATAGGAAGTCATCTAGCTCTATGAATTATAAAAACATTTTAAAAACAATAAAATCCTTTCCACTTTAGGTGATTCATGCGGGATATGAAGGTGGCGACATTGCAGAAAAATTTCTGCGATCATATTGCAGAAAAAAAATACTGCAATGATCGCTACCTTGAAACCTGCATGAGTCGTCATAGAAAGCATTTTATTGTTTATATTTACATCTTTCTTTTAACAAATTGATAAATTGATTGTAAAAAGTAAGTAAAACTTATTGGTACGTTAGCTTAAAGAAACAGTCAAATCGTTTCCTATGGAAATTTGAGTCTAATTTCATCATGATTATTTCGTGCAGCATCTTCGCTAACCCAGGGTTTTCGGTCCACTTCGCTCCCCATTTAAGATGTTCGTGCAGGCGGTCCGTGATTTTTTAAAGATCGCTGTAGGTTTCGACGAAACGGCGCGTGTAGATTTCAGTCCTGTCAGTTTCAGTCGCTATAGGTTTCAACCAATCGATAGAGGGTAAATTCTTTAGAGCTAGAACCATTTTAACAAGGCCTTGGACTTTCAGTAGGACGTTACTATCTATTTCTTGCGTAAAAAAAGGTTTAAAATGATACTGGTTTCGAGTGAAATATACACCGATTTCATGGTCTTAGCTCAAAAGCCAGACAAATCTTGTTGATTTCAAAAAGCAATAGCTGAGTGGCCTACAATGAAATAGACAAGCCTATGTCACATATTGCTGTTTCACACCCGTTAACTACCCAAAGTCCAAGCTCTTGTTAGAATGGTTCTATGTAGAGCTAAACCGTGTCCGTAGGACATCTGTCATTTAACGATATAACATTCTATCTATGTATTAACTATAAGCCAGTTTCCGTAAGAAATAGAGGGGATCATGTAGATGTAAATATAAATGTATAAATACAAAGATATGCATTTTTTATGTTCATTCAAAACATCATAGTTCTTTTTTAAAATCATAATGTATTTTTTAAAAATTACCCATGATTTATGTGTACACTCTCTCTCTCTCTCTCTCTCTCTCTCTCTCTCTCTCTCTCTCTCTCTCTCTCTCTCTCTCTCTCTCTCTCTCTCTCTCTCCTTAAATGCATCGGGTTCAGGATTCTACAAAATATTTTTTTTCTGTTTTGATTTCTCTCATTACTTGCGGTCCTACTATTGGATGAAACACTTCTGCCATTTGTTTAGGAGGTATGCATCGCACTTTCCCCTTCAGTTGACACGAGGTTACCGTTACATAGACGTCCACAGGCAGATCTTCGTGATGTCGCAGGAAGAAGGCAAAAATCGTAACAAGGTCTATAAAGTCGTGTTAACGGGAGGTATGTGCACGTTGTTTCTTGCATTTAATGTTTGTAAACCTGAGAAGAGCACGTGGTCTCAATTAACTCTAAGTTCTTCTTGTGTGTCATTGAAACATAATATTGATGCTGATCCTGTAAGATAAACTGGAACGATATTCTTTAGTAGTAGTATCAGTATCTTATGATTATTTATCTTTATTTTCTCGTCCACTAATTCTTTTGTTATGTTTATTAAACAATAATAAAAAATTAATCCTCAATTTTATTATATAGTTGGTTTTAACATTAACAAATGACACATGATCATTATAAATTAATTTAGATTCCATGTGAAGCATCCTTAAGTTAAATTACTTGTCAACGAAGTTTTACATAGTCTTTAACCTTCAGAGACATCGTCTTAATTATTATATAATTATAACTGTTCAGTGCAAAATAATTAATCCTATGGCAAAGATTATAGTAGCAATTGCATATTTCCCCCACCTTTTAAATTAAGTACTTATATAGTGGTGAAGTTACTTAAGTATCAGAAGTTATCTGTTTAATACATGTAAAAAGTGATATATTTTCAATGGTAAAAACATTACATCATGACATGTTATGTTCACTTTTGAAAAAAAAATCACAGGCAATGCTTTTGAGTAAGTATATGATAAATAGAAGGTTAAAAACTCTCCTTTAATTTCAGTAGTTTCAATTATATTAGAAGATTGTTTTAAAAATCTGTCTCTTGAAATAAATTTACATGTAGGAACATGGTAGAATATTCTTTCTGTATCTATAGTGAACTATGTAGAAGTTTTTAATTGGTGGTAACTCCAGAAAAGTTTCAAAATAATGTTTTAACCGACCTTTGTCCAATCGGATTGTAGTAGGGCGAAGTTAAGACATTGTCACTCATGACTTAATATTCATTATTTCTTTGATGTTTGATATTACTTCATCCCTCTATCTATTATAGACATCGTTGTTCCCTTGTGAAAGAGTTTCAAATCACTTTCAAAGTTACATATTTATAAGATATACTAAACCTTGATTTGTCACTTATAACTATTGATAGATATTTTTCCTGATCATCTTTGTCATTTCTAATTTACTCCATTAAAAACTCTTTTGAAAAACTCTCTCTTTCCCCCACTCTCTCTCATTCAAGTCACAAGCAGTTATGTCTCAACTCCACTTCTTTGATCTGATTGGACAAGGGTCAGTCAAAACATTACGTTAAAACTTTTCTGGAGTTAATGCCTTTTAAAAGCTTCTACATAGTTCACTGTATAGAAGGCTTAAAAATCTTCAATTTTGATCCACAGCTATTGAAATTTTGACTGTATTGTAGTGTGAATTATGTCAGTCTTATCAAGCATCTTTCAAAGAATGTAGAAAGACATAATTCCCATCACCAAGGAATACCCTTAACAAGTAGCACTTTGCCTTTACCTATGGTATGCAAATGTATATCCTGTTACATGAATTTTCATTTTGCAAGAAGTGACAAATTCGAATGTTCACAGTACTAATGCAAGATCTATAAATTGTTGACCTGTTTGTTTTGTTAGCCATCATCAATACATGTATTTACATTACACAAACATTTTATAATACACCAGTAGCTATAGAGCGTTAACAACTTCCCCGTGTGTCCTTGAAATAATTTTTCTAGAAACTGCTAGAGCTTTGTAAACTGGTGCAGCTAGCTATCTCAATGTTATATATTTGATATTATAATGCTCCAAACTGACAAAGCAAATGAAGAATTTGCAGATAGTTGATTAATGAACTCTTTTGTGTGATTTTGCCATCCATACACAGCATTTCACCTACCTCAAATAATGCAATTAAAATTGTACTGGATTGCGTTATGCGTTTTACATTACATTGAACAATTTTTTTGCATTTTATTTTTAGTGCCCTAGATAGCTTCTTCAGACTATCTGGAATATTAGATAGCCCCCTTCTACTTATTATCTCCTGGTTTCCAGGATGTTTTTAGATTTTATGAATAATCACGACACTTTTATTATCGTAAGTCAATCATGTTCATTTGATCTCTGTGGCCTGACAATGCAAGTCGGAGCGAGAGCTCATTTAAAGTCATTGATGCATCATTAATATCATTAATTGATAATTATTCATTTGTACTTTTTACTCCTTCTCCTTAAAACATGAAATCAGAGTGCTGAATTTGATATAGGACCTGATATGAGGGAAGTTTGTTGTTGATAAGGTTTAACCTGAAAATAGTCCTATTTTAAGATGTTACTTCTGATATGCATGTAGTATATAAACCAGTTACAACTTCAAATGTATATAAAAGATGCAAACTATATTTCAATATTTTTGTTCAATATTTCATAAGAAAAGACATTGTGTATGCTTCAAGTGAGAAATGCTTTTAAGCAGATGTTAGAAATTCAAATATACAGGTATCTAATTTACCTCAAATCCTGACACTTTTGATCATATGGAGAAGCATATGCAGTTTAAATTTTTTTTTTTTTAATCAAGCCCTAAATGTTTGTATCTTGTCAATGAAGCTAAATTAGCATAAAAAGTACTGTAATCAAATATGTAGGAGGGGAAGGGAAAAAAATGACATTATGATGGTATGCCAAAAAATGTCTGGGAGTTAAATGGTTTAGTTGGTTTCTATTTCTGAAATCAACAGGGGATGGACAGGCTGTTTAGTGGTGACTGTCAGTTTTCTGTCTCCCCATGGGGTCAGGAATGTATGTGTGGAGTTATTTTGATGGCAATGGATGTACTTGTCGGTGTTGGTTGTCATTTGTGTTTGTTTTTCAGGGCCATGTGGAGGGAAAACCACCGGCCAGGCCAGACTTAGCTCCTTTTTTGAGAGCATGAACTGGAAGGTGAGACATATTGAGATCAGAGTTCACAGCAACCATCCATTTATTATCATCATCAGGCATTGGTGTGATTGTCCGGCACGGATGTCAAATGTCTGACTATGTAAAAAAAAAAATCTCTTCTTGATTCAACATACCAGAGAAAAAGCCTCCTTTATGCATATAAAGTGTATCAGATTGCTGCACAAAAAGAAAACAGATAGAGAAGTGAACACCAGATATTGAACATGACTCCAAAACTAATTGCACTTTTATCCCGAAGAGCAATGACATCTGATTAATGTCAGCATTAATGTCAACACGTACCTTATTAGTTTCATTTAATCAGTACTGCACATTGGATAAGGATTTGGTCTCTGTGCATTTTCTGTGAAATCTCCAATATTTTATCTAGTATATAATATATGCTTTCAGTGTAATCATGAACTAGATAATGGTTTTTTGTTTTTTTTCTCTTAAGCCAATGTTGATTCTCATGCATTGATTTTCTGATTTGTGATGTAACACAATGAGAAAACAAAAAACCTGAAATGAAATATTTTATTTCAGGTCTATCGATTACCAGAAACAGCTTATATATTCCTTAGGTAAGCCCATTTGTTTGGAATTTTTATAAAGGCGAACAAGAAAAGAACAGTATGACTAGCATTGTACATGACTGTTAGGGACTATTAATATTACATTTATAGAAGTTGTTGTGCTCAACCATTAGCGAGTTCGATCACAAATTAGGTTGCTGTAATTCAATTAAAATGAAATCAAACTCACTTTAGTCTGACTAAAATGAAACCATGGTTCAACCAGCAGAGAGACTTTGGTCAAGGTTTTTAAAGATGGCGGAAGAAAGCGCAGCATCCTAATTTTGCTTTTGTTAAATCAGCATAGCATACTCTCTGTTAAATTTTAGCATACACTCATAGGAATTATTGCATTAACATGCCGTTTTCCTTCCTTTTTGAATTAACAATAAAAAATGAGTAGCAGTTGAGAAGCAACTGACATCTTTCTTATTGTTTTAACCTGGCATTGACCAATGTGAATTTGAACATGACGTGCACTATAAGTTATTCTTACTACCAGGGTTCAACTTTAGATGGTGATCAAACTCGATCAAACTCGCCCCATATCTTGGCTAAGACTTATGTTAGCCCTGTCTGTCCATCCATCTTTTAGTAAAAGTTTTTAATGATTTTCATTGGTAACTTCCAGACATTGAACTAAGTTTTGAGTTGAAGCCATACTGTAATAATACCAGTATGGGGAAGTACATTTAATGAGGAAGTCTTTCTTTGATAAGGTTGCCCATTAGTTTTGATAAGCTGCTGCTTGGCAATTTTCATTCTCACCTGTTTGACTATTCAATTTGTTCTGACATGTCTATAGTCTTATTACATAGTATATATGTAATGCACTTATATTATCCGATCAGGAGCCAGCATACACAACATTGGAACTATATACCGGTACATGTTTTGAATTGATTTTCATGACTTCTTAAATTTTTTTCAGTGGTGGTGTTAAATTTACAAGTCTCTCCAAAGATGATGGTAAGTTTTGTACAAATTGAGTTTGTTAATATTTAATTCTTTTATATGTTGTAAACAAGTTGAAGCCAATTGACAAATTAATAAAAAGAACAATATATAATATCTAATTATCTATTTCTAGCATACCGACTCCAAAGGAATCTCATAAAAACCATGATGCAGATTGAGGACACATTTTTTGATCTGGCCAACACCTGTGAACAAAACTGTCTGCTTATCTGTGATCGAGGCCTCATGGATGCCTCAGCTTGTATGTATAATGTCAAGGTGTCCTAGGACAACATTGGTGTTATATCCAGCTGAGATAAAATTCCTAATCATATCAATTGTTAGAGTGATTTTGATTAGAGTATAAATGTTTTCAAAAGATTATTCTTAAAAAAAGATCTCATTAAAATGTTTTGCATCAAATTGAAAAATGTATCAGTAAACAAAGAAATATACTGTGATTGGATTGCTGAAAAGAGAGAACTAATTTTTGCATCATCCTGACAAAATGAAACTATTTACTCTACTTTTATCAGATTTGGATCCAAACGATTGGGAGAGGATGAAGGCTGAAAACGGTTGGCACTCGGTTCAGCTGCGAGACAACCGGTATAACCAGATCATACACATGGTGTCGGCAGCCAATGGCGCGGAGCCTTTCTACACACTGGATGGCCATAACACGCGGCACGAAGGCCTGGAAACTGCACGCAAACTCGATGAAATTACCGCAGCAGTGCGTAATCTGTTCTTTTTATTAAATCTGTGTGATTTTTCTTGATTACATTCAAAGATTACATATGAAACATATTAAAACTTAGGAGGATATTGAATTGTTGGGAGTAAATTGTCTTTCCGTTCTTTATTCATTTCTTGGATAATATCTGAGACTGTGATTTCAGGCTTGGGTAGGTCACCCTTACTATGATGTTATCGACAACAACACTGGCTTTGAAGAGAAAGTCAACAGAATGATCTCAGTGAGTGATTTTCTTTCTCACCAATGGGACACTTATTGCTGCGGTCAAGCTATTTGTTTACAAAAATTTATTGTTAATGTCTCTATTGTTGGCCTCACCCATGTACATGTAAATATACATCATTTGAGTTATAGTTATAACCAAGTCCTTGATATATATCTACTTGACACCACTTGACACTCCTGTGAAGTTTGACATACCAGTAAACATGTTTTGTTTCAGACAGTGTGTAGCAGGCTGGGTATAGAAGTCAATGACAGATTGAGCTCAGAGAGTAAGAAAAGAAAATTCCTGGTCAAGTCTCTGGCTCCAGAAGAGGTAAGCAAATTGTTACAATGCCTCTACAGTGAGCATTTGTTTTCATGTTTTTGTAGAGAACTGGCTATAGTGCCATAAAAAGTTATACAAGCTCACTTTACATATTAGTTTCACTTTAACATTATGAATATACAGTTGGAAAGTGAAACTGAGATCAGTCTGTGTGCAATCTGCAAGAGGCTTCAAATATCAACTTTATGGGTTCTAATATTAGGAGTTATCAAAATCAAGCTGTTTAAGTTTTATGGTTCTAAGGACAGACGTTATAATGTTTCTGTAGAGAGCACTTGTTACAATGTTACAATATTCAGATGACTGTACGTTTTGTAATCTTTGTGATAGGCATTCCCTGGCTTTCAGGACTTTGATGTACAGCATTACTATCTGTCCAGTCCCAGCAGAAAAACACAGGCCAGGATCCGAAGAAGGGGCCAAAATGGTAACTGTTTAAAAAACACTAAGAATACAATATCATTTCTGAGGAGAAACTGGGATGAGTAATCCGAGGAAAATATTTGAATTCGCAAACCTCCATATTTTATGTACCGAAAGATTTTTGAATTCTTTAACTTTATTGCAAAAAGTAATTTTGAAGAGGACATTTTCAGGAATTTTGCAAATACATCTGATAAAATAATTGTATATTAAGAATGTAAGGTCCTTCAGGACATCAGATTATTGTGAAAGTTGACCTACAACAGTGATATCAAATACCACTGCTTTGTTTCTAGGTAACTGGACCTACACCCACACCATGAGAAGACAAGTCCAGGACTCAATGGTGGAAATAAGGATGTCTATATCAGAGAAAGACTTCAATGTATGTATCATGAGTTGGCATAGGTGAAGTACAAAAGAACTATCAGTTAAATGGTACTGCATATGAGTAGCTAATCTGTTTACTGGTAAAATAACAGATAAAAATTTGTCATTTAGAACTCTCAAGGACTTATAATGTCTTGAAGACTTACATTAATAAATGAGAACGAGTAGAAATATTTCTTCCCTAGGTATTTCAGTAAAAATATATGTATGAATTTTACAACTATATAAATCATTCTCAGAATGAAATATTAGATATTTTCTATTTTCTGATTTCCTAATAGCGCAATTTTTTTTCACCATACAACTACAATGGAATGTGGAGAATGTGCAAGATTCTCGCATATTGTTGTATTTCTGCACTAGGGATTACTTTTCCTTTCAAATACATGGATATGAAAGTTATGATCCCCAATTTATGTCTAAGATTTACAGTTTGAATGAAATGGGTATTGTCAATTTCATATTATAAACAATATACATACCAGTATATAGGAAGTTATTACCCCGCAGCAACGACTGCGTGAAAGTAGAAGCTGACCAGTCTTGCTCATTTGAGTTACCGTAGACTTGGCTTTGTTAAGAGATATAAGGTATTGAACATAATTTCATTGGTTATGAATAAACAGAGTACATTTAAATGTTTTATTAGAAAAACGTCACCATTATCTTATTATTTCAGATTCTGCATGAACAAAAAGACTCCAAAAGACACCCAATCTATAAAAAGAGGCGGTGTTTCCTGTGGAACAATCAATATTTTCACCTTGACATTTACAAGGAACCAAGTCCAGAAAGGTTTGCTTCATGTTATATGTGTTCTCTGATCTGCTCAGTTTTAAGTCAACGGCTTAAATTTTAGCTGATTTTTTTACCGAGGTACAAGAATCAGTTTATTGTTAGAATAGCCGTCACTTTGCCAAAATAAATCAGCTCATCTGTTGGTCAGTCTCAATGAATTAGCTCAACTGTAGTTCAGTCTTGATGAATCAATTAAAGGGGCATGGTCACGATTTTGGTCAAAAATAATTTTTCCGATTTTAATATTGATAATGCTTCAAAAAGGCATTTTTAATAGGCAGGCGAAATTTGAGTGTCATTTGGTGAGTTATAAGCGAGTTACAGAGCTTGAAATTCTTCAGTGTGTAAACAAAGCATTTGTTAACATTTTGAACGTTGAAGTAAAACATTTCAACTTTAAATCTAAAAGGAATGTGTTAAATGTTAGGAACTGTGTATCTATGCTTAAAATAAATAAAAAGATAGACAAATAAGCCGGAAAAAGATTTTTTACTGGTATATTGAACCTATGTAAACAAAAACAGGGCACGAGCCTTGTTTACATGACAAATTGTAAGCCCTGTATCTTGCTTAAAACTCAACGACTGGCACCCAAATTTTATTTGATCATTAGAAAGTCATTCCTAAAGCATTGCAAATAATAAAAACAGCAAAATAAAATTTGACCAAAATCGTGACCATGCTCCTTTAAAGCTGTCAGTAGCTCAGTCTCAATGAATTAGCTCAGCTGTAGGCAGTCTTGCTGAATCAACTTGGCTCAGTCTTCAGGAAAAAAAAGCTCATCTATTGCTTATACTTAATGAGTCCTCAAGTCTTCCTGAACAAGCTTAATTGCTTGATCTACTTAAATAAACTCAGCTGTTGTATGACATACAAATTAATCTTTTGTTTTATGTTGCAGGTGCAAAGGTTTGATTTTGTTGGAGACATACACTGCTCTGAAAGGAGATGATCTCCCTTTACCTGATTTTCTAGAGATTGAGCGAGAAGTTACGGGTTTAACGGAATACTCCATGTACAATTTGTCTCTTAAAGAATGACATGCTAGCCCTCATAGAATTTATTATAGAATTTTTTTGTGCCCAAGTCGTAGAATTGAAATTAGCCGGTGCCTATGTGTATTTTTCTGTCCGGCCTTGTGTGTTGTTCTGTGTCATACATGTGTTCACTAGGAAGTGTATTCTGGTTCCTACATATCTTGGCTGGTGGACCCTTCTGTAGAAGAGACACCCCCAACAGATGTCTCAGTAAAATTCTCCCATTGTATTCTGTACTCTGTCCTTTGTATCTAGGACATGGGTTTTTATTTTTCCAGTGTATGTTTTTACATCCTGTAGTTTTAGTTACTGAAGCTTGTTGCTCATAGTTAGCTCACCAGAACTTAACACAACTTATTGTAATCCAGATTCTTCCATGGGTAATGTGATCCCTGTAGATATCTTATAACATCTACACAAGATGGTTGATTTAAGTGGTGTTTCTAACTCCCCCCCCCCCCCTACCCCCATCCTCAATATTTCTTCAATGTAAAATCCTACAAAATGTTTTGCACTGCAAAATTCAAGGCATCAAAAACCATATCTTTGAGATTAGATACTTTGTGTATTGAAAACCAAAGCTCATCACCAACTCCCATATGAACTTGCATTTATTTCTGTAACAATCGTTGTACAGTAACGTTCATTGCTCTAATGGAAATGCATTTAGCAATTGTAGGTATGAACGAAACAAGTTTATCAATGGACTAGATGTTATCTACAACTCATTGAAAGTAATATGAAATACAGTAAATAATTATATGGAGCCAGCTATTTGGTAGATGGCCAACAGGAAATAAGAAATGCATTGAACAAATGATACACGTACAAGTAAACACATCATATACATGTATTTCAGATGTTAAACTGGATGATAAGGAAATTATTACATGCTTTCTTATGTATTTTTGGGAGTTGATTTTAATTAACTCTCCTATGCAGTTACTCTGTCAAACCGAAAGTGAAACAGTGTTTGGACCTAAGCACAAATCATCACCGCTGACAAGACTTAGATCTTGAAAAAAACAGATAAATTTGGTGTACTGTATGCTGAACCATTAATTTTCAAGGAAACATATTTATAAATACTTTGAAAATAGTCAGATTTTAAATAGTACGAACAATTTAGATATTTTTTGTAGTCGTATGTATTCCTACGCCAGAGTTCAATTTAGTCTCGTTCAACCATACGCTCGGCTGGATCCGTAAATCTCCGACAAACGGAGAGTCTTTCTTGGTAGTTGGAGATCAACGGAGAGAGCCGAGCGTCTGGTTGAACGAGACTAGAGTTCAATATTGCTTGGATCCAGACATGTGTACTATTTTTAGAAATATTTCGATTACTGATACATAGTTTGATGGAATTAACACATGATTCATATGGAGTTTTCTCGAAATTCTTGTCAGAAAAGTTAGAGAATTCATATTCTAAAAATGTGTGGAATAAAAATACAGTTAAGAAACTAATTGCCACGCAAAATAACATATCGTTGATTTTAAAATTAATAATGATCGATAAAATCAACTCCCGTCAGTACTTCAGTACTTTGATTAAAAGATAAAAACATAACTTCAATGTCTGTAATAAATCAATAATTGACATAAATGATGAACCCTGAGGGGAAGAAATTAACCTAATGTGATCCCAAAGTTTCTCATTGCATTCAAACAATGTGTAGTCAGAAGCGAAAGTAACTTAACAGAATCTCAGAAATCTCATGTCTTTGAAATTTAATTGTAACAATCAATGTCAGCTCAAGGTAAATGAAACCAACATTCCAGATATTGCTTCTGTTTTTTGCATGTACTGTTGCCATGAAATGCAGGGTCTGTGAGTGAAAAGGGTTTGCATGAATTTGTTTATACTGAATTAATTAAGTAATGTTAGGTTGCTGACTTCTAAGAATCTCAAAATTTTAATAGCAGATACATTGTATTTAATAAATAACTGTATCTGTGAGACGGAATTTAATTTGAGGACTTAACTTGATTAATGGACTTGTAAGTTTAGTCTTGTTAAATTAAGTCGTTAAAGTTCTTTTATGGTCAAAATTTTATGAAATTTTGGTTACAATTTGCTTGATGATTTTTTTACTACTCGAATACAGATAAATTAATTGGTTACAAACCTGTATGTCATTTCGGATTATTTTAGATTTTGATGACAATGAAGTGAAATTTTTTTCACTTTTTTTTTTCAAGAATATACCGGTAATGACAGCATTTTCAATACTCTGACTTATTCTTTTGTAAGTTTTCTCTAGTCAAAGTAATATGCATGTAGTTCCAATGGTAAAAGCATTGCTAATCATGAACTGATTTGACAAGGAGTTATAAATATTCTTCTCTTTTTACGTTTTTTTTTCTAGAACATGATGGTGCCAAACATTGTTTTCCATCAGTAGCAAATGCAAATATTTTCTATGTAGAATTATTTTCATTTTATTGAAAAATATTTAAACTTGCATTTCATTGCATGACTTTGTGAATTTTTTCTGTTGAGTTTACATTATTTCTTTGCTTTTTATTTTTGTTGAAAAAGCATGGTATATGGGTATATTTTGGAGGTAACTTTGCATTTTCAAATGAATATGTCAAAAATCTTAATTGTATTCTCATATATTTTTTAAAAAAATGAAATATTAACTTGGAACCAATTGTATAATATCAAATATATTTCTAATAATGTTTTCATTATTTTTGTCTGAACAAAAGAATGTGATTTTATTTTAACAATATCTTGATTTAGGCAGCAGTGCTATTGTGTAGGCTATGCATTATTATTCTGGTGTGTTGTTAGCTTTGTATACATGAGGGTAAGGCATTTCTATTGTAATTTTTTTTTTAAAGTCTGTAAATGACTTATTCATTCACTGTGCATAATTTCTATGCACAGACCTTTGGTAATCTCGTTGGACAAGGAAATGTTTCATTGATACTTTTTTTGGACTGGTTTCCAAGGATACGGGGCATTATTTCTGTTTCAAACTGGCAACACATCTCCCCTGACCAGCAGATTTGGACAGACTGTTGTACACCTATACTTATTGTAAAAACACATACTGCTATTTCATTGTTGTGTTATGTAATTATTTTTTCTAAGATTCCGAACCTGCTCGTTGTTGCTTTAATTTAGCTGAAAATGTTTTTGTTTATATGAATCTGTTTTCTTCAATAAGGTTGAGTAGAATTTTGAATTAACAAACTATCTGCTGTTCAACTTGTTCTCTATTTTTATCTCTCTGATTGTTCACACCTCTGATTAATGCACCCTCTCATTGTCATTGTTAAGTCTCGATATATGTATCACCCATTAAAGAATCGGACAGACCTTTATTATATCATTAGGACAACCCTCTGTTTAACATGATAACTCTGTGTAATTACAAGCACGTCTATAAATAGACACACCCCCTCACCTCTCGATGTGCCTGGTACTCACTTCCGTGTAGAAACTTCCTGTTTTTTTATAGACAGGAATTGCGCTGCCCCCGTTCCTCCTTCCGTTTACAATAATCAAGAAATCCTGATCTGTTCTCGGTGTTTCTGATGATTATTTTTTTTTCCTGTTGCTGTTGTGATCAAACTTATTTCAATTCATCATGTCGTAACTCAAATATTGCGTGACAAGTTTGCAGAAATAAAACTGTTCATCATCGACCATGTATTTTGTCTTTTTAAAGTCTTGCAGTATGTTTATACATTAATTAATCCATCTATGTATGCATCTTGTTTATTTCTTTAAACTTATCTAGTAGAAAATAAAGTGTTTGCTGTTACTTGTAGAACCATTTTTTTTAAAGCTTGAACTTTGGGTAGTTGTGTCAAACAGCAGTGTGACGTATGCCTGTCTATTTCATTGCTGGCCACTCAGCCATGACTCTTTATTGAAATCAGATCTGGCTTTTGATCTAAGACTATGTAGTCTGTGCATATTTCTTTCAACGTCAGCGTTGTTTTCAACTTGTTCTAACGCAAGAAATATTTCACCAATGAATTTTAAATGTAAAGATCCTATCGCGAATTTTCCGTGAAGTTGCGGTTAGCCCGGTAGCATGCCAATCGGCTTTCTGCTATAAATACTACCCAACTTTCACGAACGTATTTTGTATTTGTATTGTAAATTGTAATGTAAAAGTTCTTAAAATCCATAAGGTGAATTCAGGGGAAAGCTCAATTCGTTACGCTCGCTCAAGTTTACGCTGAATAAAAAACTTTAAAACGGAACAAAAGTTCAACAAGTTGTATATAAGTTGGTAATTAAACGGTACATGGGGTTCCAATGAAAACCGATTCTCGGAGTTCCGAGAGAACACCCTAATAACGTGCGGAGATTCCAGCACGGACATTCTGATACAATTCTTTGCACAAAATCGACACTAACGTGCGGAAATCCAGCACAGCTAGCCCGATATCACACACACTCCTCTAACGTGCGGGGTTCCAGCACAGTTAACCCAACATAACACTCTATGCTAACACTCCAGCACAGTTAGCCCAACCGTTCTCTTCTATAGTCTGTCCCAAGTTATTGCTTCCATCGCTTTTTGATGATTTTTAATAAAATTACACATACCTGTGATAGAAATACAGTTGAAATCGTTAAAAGGGAATATATCCACGATATCTTTATTGAACAATTATCCCTTTCCACTCAGAAAAGTTCACAGGAACGAAAACAGATTCCTTATGGAGATTTATAATGGGGAATGTTTACATCTTTTCTCCATTCGGAATACACTCGGAATACATCGCGAAATTTTTTAAACGTTATCATCCGGGCTTATTAATGGCTGTTGCAATGCAAAATCTCCGTAGACTTTCAATTTTGGGATGTGTATTGAAACCTGAAGCGGTAGAGGGGGCGTTTCAAAACAGATAATCTGGACATTTTTCATATTAGTGGATGAACGTAGTTTGAGCACAAAGGTATTTACTATTATTGAAATATCAAGCAAAAAGTGGTGGAAGCAAAAACTCGGGACAGAGTATAGATCTTAAACCATTCTCTCTTACAATTATTTTTTTGACAGGCATTGCTTTTTTATGACAAAGGGATAGTAATGGCATGCCAGAAAAGTAAACATTCACACATACATAGCTGTTACGATAATTTCACACTTCTATTGTAAATAATTTAATTTGCCTGGAGATTAAGTAAAGAAGATATCAAAGACTCACTCAGTGACCAGGTGTTAGGAGGATTAACATTTTTGTCACATGAAAGCATATCCGTTTGTTTGCTTTGTTATTTCCTTTTTAGTTACAAACTAAATTGCGTAGTTAATTTAAGAGAAAAAAATTCAACTTAAGTTCTCATAGCAGCTTGTAAATTTTAAATCGATAACCAGATTGTTATAGATAAGTTTAGAAATCTTCGAATTCGATTTTAAACTTTTAATGTAACAAATAGATAGCAACATCCTACCGAAGGTCCAAGGTCTTGTTAAAATGTTTATCAATCTGTTTGCCAGTAGCGAAGTGACTGTGTACATGTATGTTGTGACGGAACTGTCGGGATTGAGATAGGTCCACCACAAACCTTCGGTCCTTGTCAAGTTGTGCTCATCTTCACGATTTCTACGGTCTAGAAATGTTTTTTAAAAAAAGAAAAGAAATTCCATCAAATAAATCGACGTTTTTTTGAAAGAATTCATCTTATAATCGTGGAAGGTGGTTCATGCAGGTGGCAACGCACATCGAAAAAAAAATCCGCATTTTGAAAAAAAATTAATTGAATTGGATAAGTTTTATGTGTGTTTATGTAAATGTAAGAAATGGACCTTGTCACAAACACAGGAATGTAAAAATGTGCATTACAGATTACAGTTCAAATCCCCGTCATTTTGTTTTGTACAAACTATGTGAAAGGAAACGGCCAGATTAGGATTAAATGTTAAACACAAGATATGCAAGTACCATGTGACGTGATTAAAAGGAATTTCCTATTCTGAATAATTTCATACAAATAGGACGAAATTAATTGATAAATGCATTTTAAAATTCATGCTTCCAGTTACTAGTATTTTATGAATTCGCAGTTCTGACAAATTTCTACGAATTTGAGAAACAGTTTCCGTGTCTTTTTGTCACTTCATTGTATTTGTGTTCTATCCCATTTACCTGTAACTGCAAATGTCCCGGAACTTACATAGCTGTCTAAACTTTTTTTGGCTGTTACAGGTAACTTATTGGAAGGGTGCAGGGTTTTGTAAGATTTCTCTAAAAAATCGTGTCTGACGACCAGTAAGTTGCATGGAAATAACGGTCAATTCTTCCATTGGAGAGGTTCACTCGGCACATGCGCCTCGGCCGATTCGTACCTCGTCTAATGAATCAGCCGAGTTTTACCGAATGGTTGGAGGATAAATGAGGACTGGCGCCGAGTTTGGCAACAGTCCTCGGGAGTATGATCCTCATTGCAATTGTAGGTAAAATTTTGATCGATCATTAAACTATGTAGAAAAAGCCCTTTGCAGAGACATAAATAACTGTTATTTATGTCTCTGCCCTTTGACAGTAAACTTCAAAATTACTAAATAAGACATCATTTCGCAATCAAAACATCTTTTATTATATATATAGCCGCTGTCAATTAATGAACTGAACACTGATAACAATGCGTTTGTTGGCAGGTTTAAAATTGATCCTGTTTAAATTTGGCATTGCTCTGTGATAACGATCGAATTCTTTAAAGAGAAAAAATATTAAAAGAGATGTATACCAGTTACTCGTGTAAGAACTCAATATAAAATTTCCTGTAAAACACACAATGTATAAACACACATCTGACGTGCTTTTACAGAACCCCTAAACACACACACGTGATGAAGTGAAAATACCTTCCAAGTGCCTACTCGCATAACGTGATCGGAAGCATCCATGAATCATTGCACGTGCACCACACAAAGTAACACAATCATAATGACGATGTACAATTCAAAACAGAACTGTTAAATTTCTGATGATATTCATTTGAATACAGAGATCGACACATCACGTAACCTTCTGTCCTTAGTGGTGATCAAGGCGTCACCGATTAAACAGTTGCAAGAGGGTGTTTGCATTTAGCCGCCTACATGTATATAATCTTTCTTCTCGTTTTTTTTTTAAATCTACCCTGTCCTTTTTGTCATCGGTGAGAAGACACTAAAGGGGCTACTCTGCCGAACACGCGCGTCCTCCCGGCAGATGGCGCCACTGAGGAGTACACGTGACTCTCGGGGGCGGGAATTACATTCAGTGGTTGGTACTCCATATCGGCAGGTATCGTCATATAGTGAGATTCCTCGTTACCGCTGCCTTTTGACCCCTCAGTCAGTTGTTCTTTGCTAGAAAACCAGGATGCATAATCATTCTCGTTTTCTTTGACACTTGGAGGGTTGTCTCTCGCTTTTCTGTGACGTCGATTTCTGCGAAAATGAACGGAACAGGTAATCATATCTTATGCATAGGTAGCAGGCTTGGGGTAATGCTAAATGTAATGGTAATGCATTGCAATGCATTACATGTTTTCAAAGTAATGCTAGTAATGTGTAATGCCTCAAAATTAGCATTACAAGTAATGCTAATGTAATGCATTACTTTCCAAAATCTAGTGTAATGCTGGCATTACATGGCATTACTTTGCATTACTATGCATATTTATGCATGTTCACTTTAAAAAATGTGATGAATAAATGAATAGTTGAAATTGAACTTGATTAAAAGAAAGATATAATTCTAATTAAGAAAAAACATGTTCTAATTGTACATGTTTTATTAAAAAAGGTTTTTTAAAATTCATTTTTGAATTGTTTATATTACTGAAGATAACAGCACAATTTCATAACTTTTTTTAAAAGATTGTTATTATTAAGAGTTTTTAATCATTTAAACAATTTACTCCAATTAGTTTGCACTTCAATAAGAAATGTGTCAACAACACACTATGCCTCCAGGATAACCCAAGTATCAAAACAATCTATTGTTATAAGAAGTACTAGTGCTAAACACCCCAATCCCCTTCCCTTCGCTATGTCACAATAGAATAGGAGACAGACATGCACATTTAAAAGCAAAATGAATGCACTGCCATCCATGATGAAAATCAATATCACTTCCAATATTATAACCCATTTGAAAATAATCTTACTTATTTTCTCTCCCTTTCTCTCTCTCTGTCTGTCTGTCTGTCTGTCTCTCTTGTATATTAATTACACTGTACATTAGTTTGGACTGATAGAAAATACAAGATTTATGTATTTAATCTATTATTGCACTTAATATATCCTAAGATAAAGATCGTCAAACAGTATTTTCCAGTCCAAGCTTTGACTGCTCCTACAAAACATTAATTTTATTTAGTACAGCCCGGAAGATGGCTGCATTTAAAAGATGAACCCATTGAAACTTCGATCATAAAGTGCAACAGCAATCTTTTGTCTTAAAGTGTCCTCCGTAAAAAGAAATACGATTAAAATATATTAAGAAATATAACTGGGAAAAATCATCTGTTTATAAATTAATAAAATTTAGTGTCCAAAATTATACAGATTTGTGTAATCTGGAGATATATCTATATTTAGCTTTTAAAAACCGCAACATTATTTCATAAATTGTTTTTTTGTTACGCATGTTATCCTGTGTCTCTATTTCATATCTGATATTGTATCATGTCAAATGTCTATAAATATCATTTTACTTATGTAATATGTTGTTCATATTGCCACAATATGATTATATATTGAGCAAATAAAGAATGACTCTTGGTTATTCATTGAATTTGAACCTGATACTGAGCATGAAGCTGTAGATATGTTAAAGAGTGTTGTATATTTAAAACATGTTTATACTCTTTATAAGCTTTACTTTAAAAAAAAAAGTAATGGTAATGGTAATGCATTACTTTACTCATGTAATGGTAATGTAATGCATTACTTCAAGAAAATCAAGTAATGGTAATGGTAACTTAATGCCCAAATTCATGAAGTAATGGTAATGTAATGCATTACTTTACAATGTAATTCGCCCCAAGCCTGATAGGTAGGTACCAAATATTAAAACAATGTATAATAAGAATATACATGCAAAAAATTGAAGAAGGCAAGAGAGTATAATTTTTTTACAGATGTCAAGGAAGTATTCTTCCTGCCATTTACATGTTTTGCGTAATTTACAAGATAACAGACCATAGAACTAAAAAGCTTTTAAAGGTTATAGTTTGCGTTAACGTGTGTTTCTTTCATATTGTTCATACCTTTTAACCAGCACGCATATTATGACCAGTAAGACTAGGAATGAGAGCACCAGTGCAGCCCCAATGGACAGAATATGGGCGGCACTCAGCCCAAGACCAAACACGGAGATCTCTGCAAAAACATGAAACACCATTCTCGTGAAAAATAAAGAAAGAAAAATGGAGTTTGTTGGTGTTTGTGAATATCTTGGCCGGTTATTTTACCATTTTTGTCCGGTTTCCATGGCAGTTCCTCTATTTCAGGCAGAGAGCGACTTGTGGATTCAGGCTGTGTCACGTGATCAGAGGTGGGCGGATCGGAGATGGACAGGTCGCGGAACACTGGCGCTCTGTCGTCTGTTGTTGTCTGGACCTTGTATTCTGTGATGGTCAGGGTTGTCAGCAGGTCGCTTAGATCTGTAAGAAGTCACAGATGAAATACGAAATTTAAAGCAAAAGCTATGAACTAGACATCAAACGTCCGCCGCATACTTGCATACGGGCCTTGCATACCATTCAACTGTAATATTGTCAATTAAACCGTTTTTGTCTGTCTCTTTGAGTGTGTGTGTGTGGGGGGGGGGGGGGGGGATTCGTGTACTAAGAAATATTAATCAAAGTACTGAAAGTACTCATAGGAGTTGAACTTGCATAAAGGACTATGTGCGGTTTTATGCATTTTTTGCCCCCAAAATCAAAGTTTTCGAAAGAACTTTAAAAATAAGGTGAAAGATAGTTAAACTCATATTGGAAATAAAGGTGTAAAAGGTTATCACTACAGTGACGTCATAATGTAGAAATGACGTCACGAAGATTGCATTATTTTGATAAATTGATGTTTTGTAGCAAAATATGGGTGTTTTCCGATGGTTTTTCGGCTGGGTAACATCGAGCGCAGGCTTGCTCAAGTACCATTTCTTAGTATAATGTGTATAA
This sequence comes from Magallana gigas, assembly GCF_963853765.1. Lineage (NCBI taxonomy): Eukaryota > Metazoa > Mollusca > Bivalvia > Ostreida > Ostreidae > Magallana > Magallana gigas. The sequence goes on along the minus strand of NC_088855.1, from coordinate 7,797,199 downwards.
CTATCTGAAGAAAAACATATGTTAAAATCGCACTTGAGCAGACCTACGCTCTATAATTCCGAATGAAAAATATAGTGCAAAAATGAGAATATTTTCATTTATATGCAAATATGCGGGAATTAGGTCATTTAGGTGACGTCATAGATAAACAGCGAATGAGCAATGATGACCAAAATCAAGATTTAAGTTATAGGCATCCTCTATACAATGATTTGTGACGATTTTATTTTTCTACGACACTATTTAAAAATTGATTGAAATCGGGGGCAGATATTTGACCATACCGCACATAGTCCTTTAATTTCAGTAGTATGTTTGTAGTTGTACAATGTACATTAATAACTAGACAACATTGAGATGGTCACCACCTCAAAGGGCCCTGCTTTAATAATAGACTGTTACAATAGAATGAAAAGAATTTCAAAGAATTTTGCTTTGTCATTGACCCATAAGTTTGAAATTTTCCATCTTGCTAAGAACGTTTCTTTACAAATAAAGATACCAGTTTGAGACGATTCAATAAACATATAGATATAGCCGACTCTAGGGCCAGAAAAGGATCATTTTACACAAATGATTCACTTATATTGCCTGAGAAAGCATCGTAGCAATGTGTTTTTAACACAAAAATAATTTGGCAGATCACATGGATTTAAATAAACATGTGTAGCATACTGACAAACGTGCTGATACAGCTCATCTCCATTTTTCAAACTGAAATCTATATCTCCTGAAGTCAAATCCAGAACTTCCTTTCAATTGAGATACTTTTACAAAATACTGATGAGTGCATTGGAAACACACTGCCTTCCTCGAATCCATTCTGGAAATATATTAGAACCTTGGTGAAAATTACCAACCACACTTTTTTCAACATCACTGCTACCACAAGCACCTTTTTGTTGTTTCTTCCTTTCATTAGAACAAGAAGGTGATATACATCTCTTTGGCATATTGGTTTCAATTTTAAAAACAAAATTCCCTCATAATAAGTTGATACACTGAACATACACATATAAATACGCTCTTTCCTTTTATTGATGTATGTCAGAAAAATAACTGTTCTAGTCCCATGTCCTTGATTTGCATAAAATTCCTCTCTTTTTTGAAAGTTCGTCTCCAGAATGTTCATCTCTTTGTTTGTTCCATTTACCATTGGATGCTCAACTCTACGATTTAATCTCAATAATCAATGTTAATTTTTTCATCTCCATGTTTTTCAACTCTTGATAAGTTCTTTATTTATTAAAATCAACATCACATTTTTTAGTTCAACCATACTTGCATTTGTTGTAAAGAGCAAAACTGAGTAAGATTTCTGGTATATAAGGGGTTTCAAATCAACCCTTTTTTATTTCACGGAATCAAAACATGCCAACTCATAAAACCTTGCCTCTTACACCCTGCAGCACAATGATTTCACAGATCACTACCATGTACAGTCATAGTAAATACTTTTGCACAAATTAATAAATACCACTAAAACAGCAACGTCATATCATGTACATACACTGTAAAAAGATATTTAATTACTTTCGAGATTCATTGCACTCAAGACTTCAATTATTATAACTTTCAGATTCGCAGACTAACAAAACACACTAAATATGGAACTCACAAATCACGACAAAAGTCTTTTTTTCAGATTCATTCTAAAATATTCAAATAATAGATTCTTATATCATAGACATGAACGTATATAATCAGAAGATTTTACATTGGTCTTATTCTACCTAAACAACAAAACGAAAACACGTGAACATCGAACATCGGCTTGCACATATACAGCTCTAATCTAACGAATTGATGACTTTTTAGTGAAAATACGAATTCGTGCAGTAAAAGTGATTTCAGCATTTACTTTGACATTGATAGGATTTGACAAAAACCTGATTTTCTTTTCTTCTCCTATAAGCAGTTTTCTTAGATCTTCTTCGAATGTAAACAAAACTTGATGACGCTATCGTGTATGAATATTTTAGTGTACGAAAAGTAAAACTAATTAATTTTCACGCGAAAACTTGTGAGGTATTCGTATACATGTACAATATACTCAGGGTATCTATTTATTAAAAGGTATAAAACAAACAATGAACTATTTTTCATTACACTCTATACATTGCAAAGCTGTTTCGCGCCACCGTGTCCGTCTCGTCAAGAGCACTCCTTTTAAAAGCACGTTTCGTTACAAAACATAAACAAAAACAATAATTCATTATACTCCAGATATCAATCTTAAATTAAATAAGAATTTAAATAGAAAATATGAAATTGATATTATTAACATCATATTTATCTGTTTATCGTAGAACACACTTGATTTGTCTTTATAATAAGCCCTAGCTGATACCTGAATAAATATTTGCATTTTTGTCATGCATCAAGACTGCAGTGCAAAAAATGAAATAATTAAAACAGAAATGGAAAATGCTTCGATCATTTCTGTTACATATGAAACTCCACTGAGATCATTTTCGTCGGTTTAAGAAAATTTTGCAATATTCCACGGAACTTTTTGCGAATATACGCTTAACATTCGCGAATAAACGCATATTTTACGCAAAAATGACGCCAAACTTTCGCCAAAAAAAAATCCGCATAATTTTAGGCATTATACACGCATCAGAAAATTTGGTATCCTTCAACCTGTGCTCGATAATGAATAAAGAGCATTTCGACGAAAATTGCTTCCTTCTGACTTCTGTTTGCTCTCCACCGAAGATATTTCAAAAATGTTCAATATGTAATTTCTATAGACAAATTCGTTACAGCGCAAACTTTGTTCAAATTAAAATTGTCTAAATAGCTTTCTGTGCATGGGAAATGACTTACACTTCCCCGAAGCATACATTTCTTACTTCCGTATTGATTATTTTCTTGGTATTTTTTAAAAATAGGGTTTGATACATCATTAAACATTTTTCACAATTTTGCCAAAGTTAAACCTTTGAATGATGTATGTAATAAATTCTAAAATGAATCGTTCTATATACAAAGTCGTCGTAAAAAGCATTTTAATATATATTGTATAATATGTTGCATCAAAATTCATCAAGTATTTTTTTTACTTCCAATTTCCTTATATTATGTTACATTCAATTTTTTTTTTCCAAAATATTATCCAGGCTGTCTTGATTTTTTTTTATCAAGATGAACTTTCGCGTTTATTCGCAAAAGTAACGCGTTTATTCGCAAAAGTTTCCCGTTTATTCGCGATAATAATATTTTTTATGAAAATGAGCTCAGTAGGCTTTCGTAATGATAATGATATCAAATCCTTTAAAGAAAAGGTAAAAAAAAATCAATTAAAATAATAAGTCAGAATCTTCCGAACTGATATTTACACATACGTTTATTTGTTCGAAGAAGACTTTAAATTAATCCTATACATGACTTATCACTAAGAAATAGTACAATTTGGACCGACAAGGATTTACACATATGCATGCATTGTTACAATAAAACCTTCCTAAATCGTAAATTACGACTTCATAATCCGTTATAAACAAAATTTCGTCACATAATACGTAAAAACGACTTTTGTATCATTAATACACCTGCTAACAACTTTTATCGGGTTATTATGGTTTTTTAAAACCCTTTTTAATTTTTCGTGAGAAAAAATGTTAAACTTAATTAAATTAAATTACATTTGCTGTTCAAATTCTTAAGCTAATGAAATAGAAAAAATGACTTTTTAAAACAAAACGTACCTGATGTGTTGTTACAAATGGAGGGCAGCAAGCTCCCACAATCACGGTAGCTAAAATTAACGCCAGTATCAGTACGAACCACAGTCTTGCATCTTGTTAGGAACCCTGAAAATGTAGATAACGTTATGTTTCTATATAAAACAAGTAGAATTTTAATATGTCTTGCCGTACCCTTGCCTATTAAAAAAAAAGAGGCCTTCAGGCCTTGACGGTCACCTGAGTCCCATATCCATCAAATTGAAATGTCAGAAAGTCTCAAGTTTGCATTTTAAGTTTCATTTTGAAGTCTAAACACTAATATGGGATTCATCTGACTGTTACCCTGCTATTATTGTTTGATGTTTGAAAATATTCAAATATAAAAAGCGGGTTGGGGGTTCAAGAGTCGGATACGGAGGAATCTCGGATTATCTATACCTTAGCTCCATGGGCCAAATTTTATTTGGGTAATAGAACACCTGCAGGCCTTTAATGGTCAATCTTTTCGCATATTCACAGTTTTATTTATAATGCACACAAAATGCATACAGCTTATTTCTACAATTAAATATACAGGATGTTAAAGTAGATTGTCTAATATAGAACATGTATTTAATTCAATATTGCCAAGTGAAAATTTACCGTATAGTTTTAAAGATGAAGTTCAAATTGTTAATGTACGACACACAGCAATTACCCTAAGTATATGGAATTAGAAGAATTTAAGATTGTTTAAGATTTAATATGATTTTACTATATAGCGATATTGGCCCTGCCATAGGGCCTGAACCCCTGACCCAGAGGCCATGAGTTTCATAATTTAGAGGACTTAGTTCGTGGACATCATACCCATACAATAAGTTTTCACAAACATGCATGGGAGTAAATGGAAGATTTTTAAGATCTAATACATTTTCACTATATTGCTATATTGACCCCGCCCTTCGGCCTGTATCCCTAAGCCAGGAGTCATGAATTTCACAATTTAGGTAGAGGATTCCATGGACATCATAACCATGCATTTAGGTTTTTCCCCAAATGTGTGGAAATAGAGAAAAAAGATTTTTTGAAAATTTGTCTTTTTTTCCTATATACCCCCACTTACGGTGCCTTTGGGGTGGTAGAGCCATAAATTTCACAATTCTTCTTACGATGCTTCACACCAAAAATTGTAACAATTAGGTTTTTAGATTTTAAGAAGAAGTTAAACTGAAAAATTTGTTAACGTGAATATAATATTAACGCACGACGGACGAAGACAAATTGCAATAGGTCACCTGAGTGACTCAGGTGATCTAAAAATCAAACAGAACACCCCAAAACAAAAGACCACAATTGCATTGGTTTTATCCAAACAAAATATAACAACAACTTTTGTTTCGTCTTATCAAAATACTGTAGAAGCACATATATTCATTGAGTTAAAACTTCGCTGTTTTTAAACCAAATAAAATTTCGTTGGGATTTAATTCCGTCGTATCGTAATCTAAAAAATGTATCACGTATCAACACTGTATATATAAATATTTTGGGTAAAAAAAATAATCATGGATTTAATAATTTTGTTGATTAATACTCCTAACGAAACTAACGAATTTAAATCCCCAACGAATATTTCTGCTTCTACAGTATACCAATTACGTTGATTTCGGCTAAACAAAATTTAACAATAACATTGGTTACTGGTGTAACTCTTACGTCATAAGAAAATATTGGCTTGATAAAGTTTATTTATACCATGCTTTTTTGATATATTAAGGGCATTAACCTGGTCTGTTGAAGTTACTGATGATCATGGTTCGGTTGGTTGGAAACAGGGACTTGTTGTACAGTTCATTGATGTCCTGATATGACGTAATGGAAGCGACGTCATAGCCGTCTGCACACTGCACCGCCATTCTAGTCAAACTACTAGACTGCGAACGTTTAACTAAAATTAAAGTATGGAATGTGTGACATTTAGTACCGTTAATTTTGGTACCCTAATTGGAACAATTAAAACCGAAAAAATTTCTGAATTCATTTGATTGGAGATTGACTTACCACAGATGAAATCCAAGCTCTGTGTGAGCGATCTAAGAGTTTTTCCAATCTCCAAACGTGAACAAAGCCCTAAAAAATAATTGCATTCCTTGAATTTACACAGCATACAATGTACTAACTAGTAAATAACGCGGAGAACTATCTATGCACGTCTATTTGCAATATCTAGGTGTTTTTTTTTACTAATTTTTCATTGGAAAATATGTACGTGTACAGCTAAATATTATTATTGCACTAGAGATATAAACTTGCAGCCCTATTTTGGTGACTTCACTTTCCAGGCGAGACCCAGATTCCCCTGCCCCCCCCCCCTCCCCCGTTTACTGTCGTGTTGGATATATCGTACCTTTGCGGGGACATCCAAGTTCTACACGTTTTCCGCTGACCCAGTAACTCTGCCCAAGCTTCAAGATGCCGGGGTCTCTATTGACCAGCTCTCCATCCAAGTAACACGTCTGCACCGCTGTTTCATAGTCAAAGGCTTCTCCTTGGGCCGAGCCTGTTTTGAATTCAATTATATAAGATTTGTGCCGATTTTTCCACAATAAATTTTATTTTTTTTTCTTTGAAAATGTGCGGATGCTATTCTCTGTTCAGTTGGATTACAGGCGCCTGACCTTAAAATATTTCTTTTAATGATAAAATTATTCCTTGTACAATGATAAAATCATATAAGTACTATAACTATAAACATAAGTGATAATTTTATAATTAAAAGAAATATTTTTTAACGTCAGGCGCCTGTCCCCAAGTTTTGGAGCACAATTCTTTTAATTGACTCAAGAAAACTACTCTCACAAGAAAAGACATGCCGTGTATATTTTTTTTCAAGATTTTTTAAATAAATCAAAATATTGAATTTAGATAGATAAACCTTTGTTAATTCAATAAATAGTTTAAAGTAGGAGCATAACTGATATTAAAATTGGAAATTTTCGTGTTATCGATGATGTCGAAATAAAATAAAGAGAACAATAACAAACAATTAAATTAACAAAACAAACCAACCAAACAAACAAACAAAATTAATTCCTGTTATTATAGAATATTTTACAATTGAGAGCATTACTTTCAACATAAATAAAGGTTTTTATTCTAATCAATACGTAACTTACTTACCAAATATGAAAATAACACAAAGCGTTAAGCTAACAAAAATAGCAAAAAAGCTGAGTAAATACATCCTCCGAAATTAAGTTTCACGACTGATAATGATAATGATACACTGTGATTCATATCGCTATATGCGCAGGAAAAGAAGTCACGTGGTGCGTTTTGTTTCATCCCATCCCCGCCTCTTTCATAGATTTTATTTTTGTTTACATTTTATTAATCTGCATCATGACCAATACAATTAGTGATTCTCCTAGATTATCATTCCTAGTATTCGCTCAGCCTAATTAAAGTTTTAATCCTCTTATATACTGCATAATCTTGTATTTGTCTTATATACTGCATAATCTTGTATTTGTCTTATATACTGCATAATCTTGTATTTGTCTTATATACTGCATAATCTTGCATTTGATGGACGCTTGATACACTTTTCACTTTGTGTGGTGTATACTTTATAACATGGAACACGTATTAGACATATGATTATATTTCAGTCATTCTCGCAAAAACATGACCCGAGGTAGCCCTCAATATCTACATGTAGCAGCCACCCCCCCCCCTCCCGCTTCGGCCCACCGCAAGGAAACTCCAGCGTTTGTGTATTATGTTTACATCAGATTATAATCTAGACGTACAAATATCTGTATACAGATATCTATAGACATATCTAAGGCAAACGTCCTTCTATGAAGTGGTCACTTCACAGTCAGGGGAGACAACAAAGTGTCTGCTTTTTTTGTGATCTTTATCTTTACTTATGTGCTTTATATATGGGACACTGTCATTGTGACGGATGCTGAGTCACAAGTACTTTACTTCCTCCTTATCATCGCACTGATAATAAAACAGCAAGTCCTTATTTCCGTTTTATTCATTATTACTTTTTTTTAAATCTCTGATAATCAGAAACTTGCATGTGTGCTGTAGTCTCAGAATTCCTGCAAACAAGGCCAGGTTGTTCCTCTAGTACCCCTCAATGGCCACATAACAGCGATTCTCACGGTCCCAGGCATTTATCAGAAATTCCAGGGAAATTAAATAATGCTTTTGTATTTGTATGACTCTTTCCAAAAATATTCAAGCACAATGAATGCTATTCTCAACGAGAGTGCAAATTCATCTTATATCATTTTCATAAATAAACTCTTGCATATAAAAAAAAGAAGAAATTTTGTTATTAACACAAGTTTTTAATATAATCTTTGATAACAAATATCACATAGAGTAAGATATGAAATGTTTTGTGTATTTCCTCGCTGAGATCCCTGTTACGGAATGTGAATTGTGTCATGACCCACTGCCAATCTGCTCAAGAAGGGTCACCTGTAAAAATAACAATGGACTGTTAAACCTGCCCAAAGTGAATCCAAATACATGTGCAGTTTTTTAAACTATGAGTTTTGCGAAAATAAATATAATGTATTTACTATTTAATTTGTATAAGGCATTTAAAAAAAAAAAAAATAAAGATTAATACATAGTACATTTTATCCAATATAATTTCTGCTTGGTTGTTTTTTTTAAATTGAAATAATTGCAAAAAAAGTGAAAAATTGGTCATAATGAAAAATCTTGGATACTTTATAACTCGTGGATAACCTCTGTTATATAGGCAATTTCGTCCCATATGATCCACATACATGTATGTGGCGAAGTTGCCTGTGTACTTATTGAATACTGATTGAGCTGACCTTATCTTTGAGTTGTTGACATCGTTGTAAGGCTAAGGTAAACAACATCAGTGCCTCGTTCAACCACTGAACAGAGCACTCAACCTAAAACACAGAGGTACAAGAAGTAAGTCGTACTCCCCAACATTGTCACAGAGTGGATATATATTACAACTAAGTCAAAACAGAATGAGCAAATTACTGAACACAGCAATCAATCTACAACACAGAGGGGTTCCAAAATGACAAGAATTTAGGTCATAATACCCAGCATTATTATTTATTTTAGAGATAATTTAAAAGAAATTTAAATATCTACATTTTCCATATGTTTACTAATGCCTAAATTTAAGAACATATTTGTATTCTTTAAACTCTGAATTATTATCTGATAGGACACATACCTGATTTCTGGATATGATATCCGTCTGATGTGTGGAGGCATTGATACCAAGATGATACACAGAGAGAATTAGTTTGGAGGCATGAACATAAAAACTTAAAGCTACATCATTTGGCACAGAGGGGCGAAGAGTTTGCTGCAAGAAAAGCCAGGAACGGAATTTTTGAGTTCATAATTCTTTTAATTACACAAAATTGTAAGACTATTTGTATATTAAAGCTATAATCACTCCACAGTTAGGTTTGCTTTTGTTACATTTTCCTATTATATTTAATCTGAACAAATCAATATGTTGACATATCACCATGAATCACATTATAATCCTATCAATTACATATGTGCACAACTTTATGTTGCAAGCTCTCTGATCAATGTCTTACCATATTTCGGTTATACACCAGTTCTTCTAAGGATTTTCTTTTAGGGAAGGCCAAGGCTGAACGACCCTGGTTAAGGCTGTCAATCACTTTATCCAAAAGCTACAAGAATGTCAGAGTTCTCTTATTATGTCGTTTTTTCTAAATCAAAAATCCAAAAGCCACAACAAATTTGCATTTGACTTCATAATGTCATTGTGTCAGCATACCATAAGGAAGAGACATGCTTCCCAGAATTGTAAAAGCGTTTTTTCATCACAAAGCATCATGTTTTGCTGCTTAAATCCATTGAAAGTCAACTTAAGTATCCAACTTTTACCCTATATGTAGTAAGTTTAAACAGTGTAGTCAAAGTGAGGTGTGTATTACAATGTAGATACTCACAAGTGTAACCTGTGTACAGGAAGTGTAACCTTGCCTTTCCTCCTGTTCTTCTATAGTGTTAATGGCACCGTACAAGAAATTTGTGGCATCTTGGACCTGACAATCAAATAAAATGGACATTTTTGAACTGAACTTTGCTTTTTAATTTTCTGTGATTGAGGTTGTGTAAAGCACCTGCTAGACTTCCTGAAATCAATCAAAAATTCATATCTTGACTAAAACACAGCATTTCTGTACAATTCCCACCTGCTGAAGTTTCCAGGAAATTTCTGGATTAATTGTTGTCTTGTATGTGTGGTTATCTTTGCCTTGTTTGTGTTTAAAGCTGATATCCTACAAGTAAAAACGTTCTAGTATGAGTCATCAAAGACATATCTCTTTTTGAATGTTTTAACTTTAATTTACCTTGTGTTACCTAATCTTCATCAAACAGTTCTGTAAATTAAGGAGTTTGTTCAAAGACATGGCTTACCCCTTCTGAGATCCGATCCCCAACCAGAGTGACCATGCACTTCACGGAACCATTACTGCCACTGAGTATATAACCAGCTCTCAATTAATGCCAATTTAAACCAACTTTTATTTGTTAGGTACACAAGATTTTTATTGCTATTAACCATTCACTGATAACAAACAAGTGTAGTAGACGTACTTAGCACTGTTTAGCAGCAGTCTTTGGGAGGTAACCATACATTTGTTTTCATCTGAAAAATACAAAGGCTGCAATTTATTATACGAGATACAAAGAGTTTGCATCAATTAATCAAATTTCCTTCAATTCAATGTTTATAGCATGATAGAAATTATTTTGGTGGACACAGGTACTAAATCAATGCATACCATGTCCAGGTCTTGAAGGGAAGAGTCGGGAACACTCCTAGCAATACAAAACAACATTTGTCTATTATATTTGTCAATCCTTGGGTACTGATAGTGATGCAAATTTAAATACAAATACTGTTAAACTTGTTTAGGCCAAAAAAAAAAATATGCGTGTTTCCGGTAACCCGACCGACCCTAATTTTACGCGCCGACCCTAGCACTTTTTATTGCAAATCCGGATTATGTTCCGTAATTTGTTCTAAAATTACAGTGTTCAAAACACGCGCAGTTAAAAAGACGCTTGTGACAAATGAATAAAAAACGTCTTTTCAAGCGTTTATAAGATTTCACATGTGTAGATACTCGACAACATGGCGGGTATCGCAACCCTAAGTCCACCACATGTTGTCATGGGGTTTAAGTTAAAAAAATGTCTGCATTCACCCGAAATTAATGCAATAAATAGCTTTCCTGGGCACTGGACTGTGGGGTATTTATACGGAGAAATTCATAATAGCCAAAGGATCGACGTTTGAGGCATTAAATGAGTTCTATTGAGATGACGAGTCATTTCCCATTTATTATAAAATGTTTTGTAACACACAGGGCACACATGTTGGGGCTCACTATCATGTTTCTTCATATGTCTCTTGAGGGAGGAGAAGAGTTTATAAGAGTTTCAGACCTCCCGATTCTCTTTAATTGGGGCCGATATTTGGCCCAATTCCCAACGTGAAAAAGGCATCTTTTTTCCCAAAACTGAGTGTGTTTCTCCGAATTTGAGATTGACTAAAATAAATAATGTAACTAAAAGAAAACCATATTTATTCTAAATATATATTATGTTTATTCAGCAGTGATAAAAACACTGTGAAGATGTGCAACACTACCGCATTGTAAACTGTTTCTTGTGATCGGTAACTTGTCCAGAATTTCCTCAGACAGAGTCAGTTTAATAGAAAAACGATGTTTATAACTTTTAATCCTGATATAACAGTTGGTTGATAAGCTGTTATAAATTTTTAATTCTGCAATAAATGTTAAAATTATTATAAAAATATTTGTCTAAACAGATCATCTACAAAACGGTAGTAATTGGGTCAGAGGGTTGGACTAATCATGCTAATACCCCAAATACACAGAAGTACAGAGACTGATTTTATGAATATTGTCATTCAGCTTACACAATCAAAAAACATTTATTTGTTAAAGGTATAAATATAAAAATAAATAAAATTTTACATTAATACAAATAAGATAACTTTTTTAAAATTCTGATAAACTGTTTCATTTTCTTCTTTGTCTTTTGACATATGTAGTAATTACACAAAAACCTTTTGGGAAATTTTACATCTTCATTAAGAAACTTGTATCACACTGTGAATAAACTTTTTTCCTTCTCATTGTTATACGCACATGTTCCCAGTTTTAAAAATAATTTTAAAAAAAATATTAATTTTTACAAAATCCTATCAGTATACCGGTACCCTAGTTTTCTGTTCAGGGGACTGTACGTATAAAGTAAGAAAAAAAAAATCCCAATTTTTATCAAAACGTCGCTTTTTGCCAATCCATTGGCCCCGGCCCGTGTACTTAAAATGGGTGTGAGAGGCCTGAGTTTCCACATACAGTTTACCTAAAAAAAACCAGTTAAATATAATGTGAAGTTAAAATAAAAAGTCAAGTAAAAAAAAAAAGTAATTGCCTACCTACCTACCCTAATTTTGGGGGACATGTTACCGGAAACACGCATATTTTTTTTTTTGGCCTTATAGCAAAGCCCTAAGGAAACTGAGGATTTACAACATGTTATCTGTAATTCGTAATTCGTTATAATATTAACGAATATCAGTTTACATATTGTAACTTGTAAGCTAGAGTATCTATATTGAAATATACAAGGAGGTACTCCCCACCCCCATTTTATTTTCGCTCCTTTACGAGGCAAAATTAGGACTTCGCAATATCCAATGACTCAAATTATCTCTCTTTAAACACAACCTTGTTTGGGCAAATTCAAGGAGGAGCAAAACTGTTTGCAAGTGTAGAAGAGTGAAAGCTAAACGGGGCGATCATTGTGATGTTAAACAAGAGGCCCATGGGCCACATCGCTCACCTGAGGAAAAATAGGTATGATAAAATCAGCTTAATGGAGTCATAATACAAACTATATGGACAATGTACAATAATACATGTAGATCCTGTATAAATAAAATCCATTCTTCCCCCTGGATATTCTTATGTTTATAATCATTTATCCCTTTACTAACGGGATGATTTATAGTCATATCACATGTTGAGTACTGCAGATCCTTAACAATTGTGTATATATGGGATATAAATCTTCATCAAACTCTGAACCTTCTTGTGAGGCCGAAGAATTGTCCTGGGGCCAAAGTCTTAACAATTATAAAGAATCATCTGGCTGATTAGTTTCTGAGAAAAAGGTTTTTAAAGATTTACTCTACATATTCCTATGTAAAGCTTTGACCCCCCCCCCCCCAATCCATTGTGACCCCACCCTAGGCCTACTCCCAAGGGTGTCATTATTTTTACAACTTTGAATCTACACTACCTGAGAATGCTTCCACACAAGTTTCAGCTTTCCTGGCTGATTAGTTTCTGAGAAGAAGATTTTTAAAGATTTACTCTATATGTTTCTACGTAAAAATTTAACATCCCCCCCCCCCCAAATTTGGCCCCACCCAACCCCAAGGGATCATGATTTTCACAACTTTGAATCTACTCTACCTGAGGATGCTTCCACACAAGTTTCAGCTTTCCTGGCTGATTAGTTTCTGAGAAGAAGATCTTTAAAGATTTACTTTCTATGTTCCTATGTTAAACTTTGACCCCCCATTGTGGCCCCACCCTACCCCCGGGGATCAAGATTTTCACAAATTTGAATCTACACTACCTGAGGATGCTTTCACACAAGTTTCAGCTTTCCTGGCTGATTAGTTTCTGAGAAGAAGATCTTTAAAGATTTACTCTATATTTTCCTATGTAAAACTTTGACCCCCCATTGTGGCCCCACCCTACCCCCAGGGATCATGATTTTCACAACTTTGAATCTACACTACCTGAGGATGCTTTTAAACAAGTTTCAGCTTTCCTGGCTGATTAGTTTCTGAGAAGAAGATCTTTAAAGATTTACTTTCTATGTTCCTATGTTAAACTTTTACCCCCCATTGTGGCCCCACCCTACCCCCAGGGGTCATGATTTTCATAAATTTGAATCTACACTACCTGAGGATGCTTTCACATAAGTTTCAGCTTTCCTGGCTGATTAGTTTCTGAGAAGAAGATCTTTAAAGATTTACTCTCTATGTTCCTATGTTAAACTTTGACCCCCCATTGTGGCCCCACCCTACCCCCGGGGATCAAGATTTTCACAACTTTGAATCTACACTATCTGAGGATGCTTCCACACAAGTTTCAGCTTTCCTGGCTGATTAGTTTTTTAGAAGAAGATTTTTAAAGATTTACTCTACATATTCCTATGTAAAACTTCGACCCCTCCATTGTGGCCCAACCCTACCCCCGGGGGTCATGATTTTCACAATTTTGAATCTACACTACCTGAGGATGCTTCCATACAAGTTTCAGCTTTCCTGGCTAATTAGTTTCTGAGAAGAAGATTTTTAAAAATTTACTCTATATTCCTATGCTACACTTCGACCCCCTATTGGGGCCCCATCCTACCCACAGGGGTCATGATTTTCACAACTTTGAATCTACTCTACCTGAGGATGCTTTCACACAAGTTTCAGTTTTCCTGGTCTTATGGTTCGTGAGAAGAAGATTTTTGAAAATTTCTCAAAAATTTTCATAAATTCCTTATTATCTTCCTTTGCAAAAAGGGCGTGGTCCTTAATTTTCACAACTTTGAATCTCCTTAGGCTAAGGATGCTTTGTGCCAAGTTTGGTTGAAATTGGTCCTGTGGTTCTTGAGAAGACGTTGAAAATGAGAAAAGTTTACAGACGGACAGACAGACAGACGGACGACAGACAAAATGTGATCAGAATAGCTCACTTGAGCTTTCAGCTCAGGTGAGCTAAAAATGTTAAAAATGCATGAAGCTAATCTGTTTTTTCTTTACCATCCAATTTTGGAACAGATATTCATTTGACTATATAATATCAGTAAATATCTCATGTCAGAGTTTATATCCATGATTTTTTTTTTACATGTAAGTAATTGTAATGAATCACTGGTGTTAAGCCGATATGCGTACCATTTGGTACGCATATCAGAAGATGGCGACGACCTTTGCAGGTTCGTAAGTTTACACAACTCTTTTTATTTATTCAGATCGTGTTTCAGCAGGTAAAACGTCAGTGTTTGAAGGGCTAGCGAGTCTTCACATGTAGCAACCTATAAAATAATCTAAAACTGCATATTAATTGATGTTTTCATCGTTAATGAAAATCCCGATGATATGCGTACCTACGGCATGTTTATGTTTTTGGATATACGTACCATATTTTGATGATATGGGTACCACCTACTCTCCTATTATTTTTTGTGTTTTCTTATTTTCACTGAATTGTGCGGTTTTGAGACGCTGAATGCATTTGTGTTATATTGTTATATTATCGTTATCCCCAGAGCGTCAGTATGTTGAGAACTTGGACATATATCATTACTTTATAGTAGCGGGAAATAAACATTCAAATTTTCAATACATCATACTAATTGATCTCTTGTTTTCGGTCGGTCGGTTCAATCAGTTTTGATATACGCTTAATACTGAACCTCGATTCTGGCAATAATTTTTTTTCAGAGAATTCAGAAACAAGAATGGATGAATCCCATGTAAGTAGATAATATTTAAATAGTTGTCAAGAAATTATCCTATCTGTTTAATGTCAATTGTTTTAAAATGATAAATACGCCGAGTTAAATTGTTTCATGCTTTATCATTTAAACAGAATTCAACATTAAATGGTAAATTTTTGAACAAAATATTCTTTTATTTGTCTATTGTTTCATTCGTTTGTAATTTTATACAGTTAAACTTCGATATCTTGAACACCGATATCTCGAATACAATGGATATGTCGAAGTGATTTGTAATTAACAACCACTCATTTTTTTAAGTATCGTATTTGTACCCTCAAAATCTCGAATACTCGGATATCTCGAAGTTATAAACAGTCCCATCTAGTTCGAGATAACGAAGTTTGACTGTATTTATAAACAAAATCATTTTTCATACTTGAATATTTTTTTCTGATTAAGAAATTGAAGGACTCTAAATATCTGTTATTATTCGGACTTGAATGTTGAATTTGGACTTAAATTAAGTGAGATTTTGGTAATCTGATGATTATATATCAGGCAATCTAAATCACCTGTATTTCTTTCTTAGATGATTTTTTTTCATTTATAGTTTTCATTTAACAAGTTGTTTTAATTTTTTTTTACGAAATACAGTTAAATAAGTTATAAATATAAAATTCCCTTGAAAAAAAAACAAATCAATTTGTATATTAGTGGTACGTATATCTTACCGATGGTACGCATATCCAGAAATTCTTATCTGTTTTATGGTACGTATGTCTGTTTTTGTAGGTACGCATATCATCAGAATTTTAATGAATGAAGAAAATATCAATTAATATGCAGTTTTAGATTATTTTATAGGTTGCTACATGTGAAGACTCGCTAGCCCTTCAAACACTGATGTTTTACCCGCTGAAATACGATCTGAATAAATAAAAAGAGTTGTGTAAACTTACGAACCTGCAGAGGTCGTCGCCATCTTATGATATGCGTACCAAATGGTACGCATATCGGCTTAACACCAGTGATGAATGTTGACAGGGATCAGAACTTGCTATATCTATGGATTTGTTATCCAACTGTCGTCATACAAATCAAACTATATTTCCAGCTTATTCTTATCAGAGTCTTAAAATATATGTCATTAATCAACAGTAATATTAATACTTACCAACAATATGCTACTAATTTCCTCCAAAACCTTGTGAACTTGGTCCCTTAATAGCCAGTCTAGTTCATGTCTCTGTAATAAGGGATGAATTAAAAGTATCTATTGTAAAAGCAGAAATATTAGTTGGAGATATAATTTAAATTTTGTGTTGTTCATAACATTTACAAAAATTCGTATGACACTTTATGGTAAGTTGATAAATGAGATTTTTTTAAAAGCAAAATTTGGTAAATATGTCTTCTATATCAAGTACTTTTTATATTTACTTTAAATCTCATATAAAGAGACTCTTCAAAGCTACAATTAAAATGTTTATCTTGTTAAAAAAAAATTATTTGTAATATTATATTTTAAAGGGACTTGGACACGATTTAAGTGCAAATTTTTCAAAATTTATTTTCACAATTTTATTGTCTATATATAGTAATGGTTATTAATAATATGGATGTTTTCGATGCTTTGTCAAAATTTGAAAGTCAAATTAGAGTTACCGGTACAAGAGAGTTACAGAGGTTAGAATTCTTTGTTTTGTAAACAAAGCTCGGGTCTTGTTATTGTTTACATATGCATTGTATTGGTATAAGTTTCTCTCTAGTGTTGCTTTTTGTTGTTGATAAAAGAAATTAGGAACACATTAAATCAGTTTATCTTGTTGCCACAAGTTATTTTGTCAAATACATGTAAATAATAATTTCTTCTTTCCTCTGTATTTCGCTTGTAACTTGATTTCTAGCATTAAAATGTTGGTGAATCATTCAAAATACACAAATAGATCATTTGATACAGAAAAATTTAATATCAAATCTTTCATCTCAAATAGTGTCTAGGTCCCTTTAAATAAAATGACATTTTTTTATATGACAACTTTTACTTCTATTCAACTCTTTCATTTAAACCCCTGAAACTAAGTTTTTTGTTCTATCACAAACAAAATTTTATCCCCTTCCCAATAAAAAATTCTGCTTCAATCTACAGTTTTTCGTCCTCTGGAAATAAAGCTGTTTGCTATGGTGTTCCGATGGGGCCACTTCGACCTTCGCACTTTCGCCTTTAGGTCGAGGTGCGAGAGTGCGAAGTTGCGAAGGCGAAAGTGCGAAGGCGAAAGTGCGAAGATGCGATGGCGAAGCGCAAAGATGCGAAGGCGAAAGTGCGAAGTTGCGAAGGCGAAGAAGCGATACTACTATCGCACCTTCGCCATCGCAACTTCGCACTCTCGCCTTCGCATCTTCGCAATTTTGCCTTCGCCTTTTTATAATTGTGGAGCTCTCTATCGTTTAAAGACAATTTTAGCTGTATAAAAGGACATCTGAGGCAGACGATGAACTTTTTAGAATTTATTTTCAACAGCTTGCGCAGATCCATAACTTTTTCTAGGAGGGGTGGTGGATGAATAATTATATTTGTGGGGGGCGGGGGAGGGTTCCGAGACATATTTTGGAGATTTTATTATTATAATATATAATTAATAAAACTAAATTGTCCGGGGGGATGAGATGCGGACCCTCTCTCCCCCTTTACAGCATGTGTGAAGTTATTAATATTGAGTTTTCCAGGGGGCGGACCCCCTCCCCCCCCTCTAGATCCATACATCAGCAAGGAGTGTCGCATAATGAAATTAGAATTTAACTGTGTTTGATCCACGGTAAACAGACAGCTTGTAAGTGACAGAAGCCTGGAAGTGCATATGTATACATTATGGCGGACATTACATTTTATATGGAGTATATTTAATGATTAGACATAGCCAGCACTGGTAAACATATATGTCACATATACACATTAAACTATTTATAAACATTCATAGTAAGCACAATGGCCTAGCGCATGCGTACCAATGATATCATGGATTAATTGGAAAACCTTGGCGAGTACGGTATCTGCATCAAATTCTATGTAATCGACCGAGACTTTCTGAATGCTATCAAAAAAGGCGAAGGCGAAGGGGCGATAGTAGTATCGCTCATTCGCCTTCGCCTTCGCCATCGCATCTTCGCGCTTCGCCGTCGCATCTTCGCACTTTCGCTGTCACACTCTCGCCTTCGCAACTTCGCACTCTCGCATCTTCGACCTAAAGGCGAAAGTGCGAAGGTCGAAGTCGCCCCATAGGAACAACATAGTTTGCTTTTTTAACAGGAGAAATTTGTGGAATTCATAATAGAAAACATTTTATAATATTATAATATTAATTTCTATATAATATTTAGTATCTTTATACATTATATCTGTTCTGAGCCAGATGAGATCATGTATTAGGCCCTAAAAAGTGGGCGTTATCAAAATGTGTCATCACCCAACGGCAATGTTATTCATTAGATTCAGCGCATGACAACCTTATTGCGATATGTTCTGGATCAGTCATAATCAATTCATAAAAGTTCACTTCTTTGACTAACGTCGAAACTTTTAAAAACCATTCCTTAGTGCGAATATCAACAATTGCTCACAATAAGACCAGATTCGTAAAGAAAAGTAGAAAATTAAATAACATGAACTGTTATTTATAGTTAAAGTCTGGCCCTATTGGGAACGATGATAAACATCGTTTGCTAATTACGCAGTTTGACACGTTACCAAAGTTTGTATTTCTGGATCCTCTTTCTTCTTTACGTCCATGTCAGTGTGAGTTATACCTAATCTACCTCCTTCAGTAGAGAGCTTTTCTTATAGAACTTTGCTGGTGGATCTATGATCTAACGTAAAGCATATTTATTTTTGAGAAGGTGGAAAAACAACTTCACAACGATATAGCAAATAAAATTTGCACTTTTATGAATCATTAAATGCGTATTAACTTCATGTAATACACAGTTTACATGATCAGTAATCTTGTACACGATCAGATTGTTTTCCTATTTCTTTATATCTTAAGGTGATAACATTAGGCCCTCTTAAAAGTATTTTTTTAAAGGCCCTGCTCTGCAGATGACGGATCAGTCTGTCCGTCCAATACCACATGTCCTGAACATATATCTCAACCTGTCCCAATCTGGCTCATATTTCACCAACAGAGTGCCTTGTGGGTGAAGGGTGTACAGTGACCTTGAACCAGGTTTCTAAGTCAAGGTCAAGTCAAACCTCTGTTTTCAATGTTACCTTTCAGGACCATGTATAATTATGTATGATCTCTACTTTTGGCTTATATTTCACATAAATAGTGCTTGTGGGGTAAGGGTGTGCAGTGACTTTGAACCAGGTTTCTAGTCCAATGTGAAAGTCAAAGCAGTTTTCTTTAAATTCCACTGTTGGATCATTATTCTCTCCCTTTTGCCCAATCTTGCCAAAAGACTGCTTTAGGTTATTTAAAGGAGTTTGAAATGACCTTGAGTAAAGTCTCGTAAAATCTTTCCTGACCTCATTGAAGACGATCACAACCTCAGTGATGTCAAATTCCAAATATCCATAAAAAGACCTCGTGCAGACTATTGGTACACAACAAACAAAACATTGATGCTATGTCTCGTTGATTCAAATTTGGAAGCAGGCATCGATAAAAGGTTATCTTTACAAAACCTCTGCATTTGCATACATTAACATACCCCAGCCAATCACAGACATGCTTTTATCTGTTTTGGAGAGGTGTAACTTTTCCAGAGGTCATATAGAAAACAAGCATGAATGAATTTTTCTATCCTCTTTGTGAAGAGTTCCAATAAATTTTTTTCAATAGCCCTTTCCTGGTTTTCAGAAATAAAGGTTGTGTGAAGATGACACATCAATGTGTAAGGAGAAAGGGGGGGGGGGGGTTAATCAGACTAGTCTTGTGGAACAAAACATGAATTATTGAATTCGCTATACTGATTATCATAAATTCATTATACAGCTAACACAAATTAGTTATAGTGAATTGCAGTCATAGTGGAGTAAATTCACTGGTCCCTAGGACTTCGCTTTAACCCAAGTTTTACTGTATAGGTTTTAAATTAACTCATGACCATCTCAGATGTATAAATAAAGTGATATATCTGTTGATATATCAATATCATACCTACCATCCAATCCCTCAACAAAATCCCCTACAGTAACTTCTTTACAATTATTGCTATTTTTTATGTCAATACCATGATTTAGCTACCTGAGAAGTACAATCTTCACAGAGCCGGAGGAGAGGTAAATAGTGTACTTCTCAGGTAGCTAAATCATTTTATAGATAAAAAAAACCCAGCAATATAATTATTTTATTATATGATTCAGCGACAAATTGATACAGATATATAAATTTGAGTGTTTTCAAGCGAAGACTTTATTTTGAAGCCATAGTCGAGAAATGCGATATTTCATTGGAAGATCTATTTTTAGTCCAATGTAGAGGAAATCAAATTTTATATTGACCTTGATCATGTGCAGGTGAATATAATGTTCTTTTTTTCTACATTGTTGGATATCATCCAATCAGAGAGCTAGGAATTACTCAATCATAAAATCAAAATGTTTTCTGTCAATAACTGTGAGCAAAAGATTTGAGTAAGATACAAATATTTATTAACAAAAACATAAACACTAAAATCTGCTTCTCAGCTTCATTTATATCTAGCTTTCCGCTTTCCTTTCACGGAAATAAGATTGTCATCTGAAAAGATAAATCATATACTGTTGTTAAAATAAATCCATTTCACAAAAAAAGAACATTTTATTAAAAATGTTTTTTGAGAAACTAAATTTTTTTTGGCACTTTCTGGCAAAGCAATTACACTTTCTGGACTCTGTTGAGTTCTTTATAAATCATTTATCATTTTAATATTATCAAATGAATTACATGCAAACAATTTTTTTCTCAATAGACATAACTCTTGTACAACGGTTTCCACAAAACCGTTGTCTGGCTAATTTGTACTTACTAGTCATTCTTGGGATTTTCCCTCCATACAATCTCTGCTGTTTAAATAGCTTGGCCTTCTCTATTGATGACAACACTTTTTTCTTGGTCTCTTTAATTTTTTCTACACAAACTCCTCCCAATCTGTAAAAGACAATTATCAAATGTCATAAACTGTAACTAACTTTTATTTGTGTGCAAAATTTTTTAGTGGATTCATTAGAGCCTCATTGTTGTGAATATTTCCCGCCACAAACCAGTACCAGTACTCAAATATCTCTGGTATTTTTTCCCCATGAAATCTACATCATAATCTTAAAAATCAAAGTACTGAAGTACTGACGGGAGTTGATTTTATCAATTATCATTTATGCAAAATCAAAGATATGTGATTTTGCATGGCAAGTAGTATCAGTAATCAAAATCGCTCGGCTGTCTCCGTTTATCTCCCACAAGCAAGAGAGACTCTGTTTGTCGGATATTAACGGAGCCAGCCAATCGCTGGTTGAACGAGACTACATTGAACTCTAGCGTAGGAATACATATGACTTTCAAAAATATCTAAACTGTTTGTACAATTTAAAATCTAACTATTTTCATGGTATAAATAAATAAGTTTTCTTGAAAAACAATGCTACAGAATACATAGCATCGAATTTATCGATTATTTTCAAGAACTAAGTGTTGTCAGCAGTATAATTGATTTGTGCTTAGGTCCAAACACTGTTTCACTTTTGCTTTGCCTGAGTAAGTGCATAGGAGAGTTGATTAAAATCAACTCCCAATAAATCGATGCAAACCAGTTTATTTCGGTGATCACAAATAAAAGTGGTCTACAGTATTCTAATGTCATTGTAACCAAACTCAACCTTGCAAATAGCTGCAATAATGTAGCTCTCTTCAATGCTTTTTATCTGGTGTTTCCCAAATCAAACAGGAAATAGAGAGGAAAACATTATCACTGCTTCTTTGCAATAATCTAAAAGTTTACTTTTCTCTTTTATCAAAACCAAATTTATATTTATGTACATTATGCATCACACCAGCTGCTGCAATTAAAGATATCTGATTACCCTAACATTTATATTATTAACATTCAGTAGCATGGCAATGCCAAAATTTACTTATTTCAAGGTAAATACATGTACCCAGCTTTTTTAAAGTTTTTATAAAACATACACTGTAGCTCATTTGTGAGAAAAAAAAACAGAGCTTAATGTGATGTCAGTTATCTTTAAATGAAACAAAACACAGCTTCCATATAGAAGTCAAAATTCCATACCTGTTGTCCAGGGGGATAAAATCATCACCAACATCAAAGTCCTCTTCAGTATCTGCAAAGCTTTCTTCATCTGGTGAAGAAAAAGTTAATATCTGAAACTTCAATAGGATCTTGATAAAAGTTCATATAAAAACTGGGACATAGCTAAAAGATTTATCTCTTTGTGGTTAACATGTGTATACATAAAATGTGATGACTATTAAGGGGAACAGTCTCAATAATATGGTTAGACAGTGATCCTCTTATAAAAAGACTCCCAATTTGAAGCACTATAATATCCTATTGTTTGAAGGGAGGATTACCGGTACATAGACAACTGATCCAATTCATGTCAATTTGTACTTGACTATCTTTTGAAAACATGGACTTCATACATACATGGGAGAAATCCTGTACCTATACCAGAGTACAAAGAAATAGTTTATTGTTTTCAACAACACCCAGAAGATCCATCTTTACAGTGCATTGACTGAGATAAACTCTTTAATTATTGCTTTTTTTTCAAGATTAAATACTGTAAGAGTGGTTATTTAGACATGGGCGAAATTTATTCTACATGTACTCTGTCCCAAGTTTCTGCTTCCACCACATTTTGCTTTATATCTCAATAATCATAAATACCTTTGCGCCTGAACTACATTCGTTCACTGGAATGAAAAGAGCCCAGATTATCTGTTTTGAAATGCCTCCTCTACCACTTCAGGTTTCAATACAGAACCAAAATTAGAAAGTCTATTAAGGGGATTTTGCATTCTACAAAACATTATAGTACCCCAAATTATAACATTAAAAATTGTGCGAGGTGACCCAAGTACTTCCAAATGGAGAAAAGATGTAAACATTTCCAATTTTGAATCTCTGTATGGTGTTTTATTTTGTTCCTGTAAAATTCTCCAGGTAAAAACATATGATCTGTCAACGAAGAAATCTTTTTTTCCTATTTATTGATTTAAACTGTACTTCATTGACAAGTATGTTTAATTTAATCATCAAAAAGTGATGGAAGCAATAACATGGGACGGACTTTAGTTAAGTGGTAAGCTTAAAGTCCCATAAAAAAAGGTCTGGCATATGGTTAGAAAAATCAAAACTTTAGTGTTGTAATCATGCATCGAGGTATTTAGAACAATTTTAAAAAGAGCTTCGACTTTGGGTAGTTAAGTCAAACGGCAATGTGAAGTAGGCCTGTCTATTTCATTAAAGGCCACTTAGCCATGGCTCTTTGAAATCAACAGGATTTGTCTGGCTTTTGAGTGAAGACTACGCAACCGGGGTATATTTCGCTTGAAACCAGCATCATTTTTACTTTTTTTGATGCAAGAAATAGATCGTTACATCCTACTGAAAGTCTAAGGTCTTGTTAAAATGGTTCTAATGCCAATGCATATTGTTTGACTATACTACTTAACCACCAGATAATATTTTACCTTCTGAATTTTTTTCTTGTTTGCTCTCTTCTTCCTTGGCTGCCTTTCTCTTCAGAACATTTGATTTTGGTACAGAATCTGGGAGATCATCAAAAAAATCTTCGGACAATCTTTTTTTGGCAAGAGCTTCTAGTTTCTTTTGCTGTAGGCAGATAAAATAAATGTAAAAGATGGTTGCTAAAATCTTTTCAAAATATTACATGGGTATTCGATGTAAATTACAACCAATTAAATTTTATTTTCTTTAGAAAAATTTTTGCAAATTAAACAAGCATAGATGGGTTTTATTTCTCACCTTTTGAATTTTAAACTGTTCATCTATCTGTCGCCGTTTATCTTTTAATTTCTGTTTGTTCTGTCCAATTTGCTGAAGAGCTGTCTTCATCTGCTGCAGTGCTGCCTCGCGACCGGAGGAAAATGAAAGAGCCTCAGGAACTTCATCATCATCTTCTTTCCCCTCCTCCTCTAATACCACCTCCTCATCTTCCTCATCATCATCTTGAGGTACTCTTCTTTTGCTCAGTGTAATATCTTCTGTATAAATCAAATAAATTTGGTTTTTTTTATTCTTCCAAAAAAACAAACCCCACAATGTTATTAAAGTGATCTTTCTTTTTAACTGGAGCTGTTCAATGGTGGTCTGTGCACAACAAATGTATGATACTGTATCACATAAGTGTGCTCCACAGACAGTGTGTACAAACAGAGGAAGTTTGAGTTGTATTTGCACATTGGTCAAAGAAATTTTTATGAGACCAAGTAAAAAATTCAAAATTACCAATAATCATTTGCAGAGCTTAGCAACATGGAAAACGAAGCATTTCTTACCAAAATTCTTACCTGTAAATTGTAAACATCTTTTTTCATTATTAAAATAAAAAATGCTTTAAAAACATTAAAGTAAGTAACACATATGCTTACTTAAAAAATTGTTTCCTCCCTGAATTTATTTATCTATGAGAACTAATGATGATTGAAGTAGAAATGTATATCTTTTTGTTATTATTTTTTAAGAATGTCATGCATTGAAAAGATGAATAAAACAATTTAATTAATTTTAGGTAATGGTTTGCATTAATTTTTTTTTAATCTCTTTTCTTGGCAAATTGTTTGAAGCATATTGCTCTACTAACATGTTGTGACTTAGCATGTGACCTTTAGCATAATTAATAAATATTTAACATATAATTATGATTTGAGAAAGCAAGCAGATCGTACTGTCTGCGTTTCAAACCATAAAAATCTGCGCTCGGCCCAACTGTCACACCGTTTACATATTATGATACCAAATTGTATACCCTATTGAGCAATCAAGCAAGCTATTGAATTCAAAACTTCAATAAATTTATCCTGCTCGAAGACCCATTTGGGTGATAAGTCTCAGTCTGTTTAAATCAATTTTGTTTTTCCTCTGTCTACAAGTTGATGCCATATAGATGTTGTTTGGTTTTCGGTATGTTATTATTAATCAATATAAAAAAAAATTCTGTTCAGGCTGTTGCACAGCTGATCAAGTAATTGTCTGTTACAGGAAGGAATCGCTGCTCACTATAGAATTTGAATACCCACCATTGTCTTCGATACTTGATTCGTCTGAATCACTTTCATTCTCTGGAAAAAGAACAGAGTCGTATTGTTCAGTCAATTCTCGGGCTTTACGCCGTCGAAACATCGTGGTACTTTGAAAACAGCACGGTACCTAGTTTCGGTTTTCGGCATAGATTTTTAGTTAAGTTGTACAAAATATTATTCCATCTGCGCCAGCTGAAGCGAATAACAGCGTTTTATTTTTCTTGAGAACATGATTTTATATTGAAAGTTCACTTAAACAAGTTCTCAAAAATAAACGCCGTTTAATTTGATGTTTGTCGTTTTATAGTATAAAGAAAACTACCGTTATCGTTTTATTTTCGCGAATAGTCACGGGTTATAGTATATATATTCAAGGCCATAAACTTGTACTTAACAACTACATTTGTACATGAAATACATGTAAGTTATCGGAATTGAGCCATCTGAATAAGGCAAAAATTTCTTGGTTTATTATTTATTATTTTTTTTATTGAATGCAGAAAATCGTTTCCTGGAATTTCTTTTCTTTAAGGGTGCATACAATACGTGTGTGTATGTATATACTATATATATATATATATATATATATATATATATATATATATATATATATATATATATATATATATATATATATATATATATATATATATATATATATATATATATTATATATATATATATATATATATATATATATATATATGTGTGTGTGTGTGTGTGTATTTGTCAGTTCTTTTGCGAGGAGTTGGTCTCAAAAGAATTCACGTTTTTTGTGTTTTCTGTCTATTCTGTCTATAGTCCGTTCGAGGATTATAACCTGTGAAAGAATTTATTATAAGTTAAAGCAATATGAGCTGTATTTTTTATAATTTTATTTTAGTGTAAAAACCTGCTAGTATAATAAGTCTGCATGTAACTTGAACTTTTATAATAAAAAGGATTAGAACAAATCATTAATTTTTGTAAAAAGAACAATTTCTCTTCTAAGGAATATATAGCAAATCAATTTTTGTACAGGACGACAATAATTCAATTTTGTTCCAATTAAGGCTTCTCAACGCCTTTTCCTACAAAAATATGGATAACAAAAAGAAGATGGGTGGATAAGGCGTGTAAAATGCCCATACGCGGTCGGACAGGCTACTGAAAATAAAAGTATCTATTAATCTGATGGGTTTTATTTAAATCATTTAAAACAATATATATTTAACGAATCATTGATTTTTAACCTAAAGGTATGTTCAATACTTGGAATATGTTGACTCAAACAGGCGTGTACCTATCAAAACCTGCAAATACTGTCATTTTTTAGAACTTCAGGGCATTTTCTTTTATAGAGTGGGTCTGTGCTCCATATTTTTCTCATAGTCTAATTAAGGTCTATTGGAAAACAAACCGATTTCAATCAACAAAAACGTGGAGAGATGACCCATCAACATAAAAATATCATTTTGTATCCCAACAATTGAACGTTTTGGAAAAATAATACAAGTCCGGTAGTTCGTGGCCTTAGTCACACATAATATTTAAAAAGCCAACTTTGTTGTGTCTGAAATGGCTCAGTGGTTAGAGCACCTGGCATAAGCTAACCTTATATATCTGGGATTTTTATGTTACGGGTTCGATACCACCAAAATTTCCGACAATATTTTTTTTTTTTTTTTTTTTTTTTGTTAAATATATTAAAAGCTGACTATAGTTAGAAATTTTGCTTTTGCAAAGTTTTATTATAATATATTTGAATAGATTTAATTGGGGAAAAATAAATTCAAAATTGTATTTCACTACTAAACCGAATGGGCATTTGCGCCATCTTATTCCCCCATCTTCTTTAAAAGCCATGATATTTTTTGTCTTTTAACTAGAAAATAACATTTTCGTGAAAAAAAATTCAACACGAGAATTGCAGCTCATATTGCTTTAAATTGAAATAGATGAAAGGGAAAATATCCAAAATAACTTAATTCATTAACATATTATCATTTTTCACTCGAAACGAAAAAAAAAATTCTTACAAAGATTTATTGCTAGCGCTCTCGAGCGCTAGCAACTACGTTAGTCTTTTTCACTGGAATACGCATGCTCGATTCCATAGTAGGGGATTCTGGGACTACTACTGTAGATAAACTGTACCATTTGAATTTCGTTTTATCATCTTCACATAAAGTTTTTTGTTTATTGTAAATGTCAAAAAGTAACAGTATCTTAGGTATTATAATGCAAAGTTATTCTAAATATATTATAATAAATAGCTAGTTTTATCTTAAATTTCCGGCAGGCTCGGAAAACAACCTCGGATATATGTTTTTCGAGCATGCCGGAAAGGCCCTAGAAGATACGATTGTTATAAAACAGCACCAATGCAATAGTTCTTGAAAATTTTCACCTTGAAACTGAAATTACAGTAGATACATAATGATAATAGGGCACAGTCTATGAGCTATGCCATTGCCGATGTGAAGCCCACTCTAGATTTAGAACCCCACTCAAGCCCGACACAACTCTATTACACCACTGTGCCTTCCTATTGTTAATTAATCGATTCAGAAATTTAAACTAATGTTTTAGAAATCTGCCTCTAAGTTTTACGATGGCTACAGCGCTAGCTCACCAATCTTTTTTAAAAGATAAGCTTGTAATGGGAAATGTTGACATTTTTTCTCCTTTCGGAAGTCACTCGGAATGCTTCGCACAATTTTTCGCCAACGTTAATTGTCATCCGGGTCTGTTGCAAGGCAACGTCCCCGTAGATTTCTTTATTTTTAGCCGTGTATTGAATCTTGGTAAGCTCGTCCTACTGCCACGAGTGGACTCAGGACCCCTTGCATTGTGAGGATGCTAAAGGGGCGTTTTAAAGGAGAAAGCTTGGTAAATTTGAATACTTTTGAATGAACATCGTTTGAACCCTGATCGAATTATTTATAAATATCGATTAAGTGAAATTAAATGAATCGAGGATATCTTAAATGGTATACAGTAGAGAATAGAATAGAAAATTATTTTTCTTCTAAATACAGAATAGGACTCTTTAAAGAACCTTACTGCTTGCTATGTAATATTAGCTAGTCAGGTCTACCCCCTCTCAAGGTAGGACGAAATGTGCGCGGGCTTGATAATTAAGTTAGGTGGGAAAACTAGTTAGTAAAAGTTAAATTTAGAAAGTCAAACGTAGCTGCATTTTGTAGCCTTCTCCGATTTTTTAAAATGATGAATACTGGAGAGGGCTACACCTCCATAGGATCTCCGTAATGGTGCAAATATTTTTTTAATGCAGCTGACTTTGGTCTGAAAAGATCGTTTTTATGTTTGACATCCTTTAGATAAAATGATTTTTAATTCAGGTTGAACACACTTACTGTATATAAATCAAAACCAAATAAAACACACCAACATGTTAGTTCTCAATTGATTTTATGGGATTTAAGCTTGGATTTTAGACGGATAATGTGAATGTGAGTATAAATAAGCAGTCTTACCTTTTTCTATGACTAAAACATCATTTAAGGAAAGGGAACATATTGGAAATTTCAGAATTACAGCCTTATGTTTAAAATGGGAGAATTCCTATATTCAGTTCAAGATCTGCTTCCTGAATTCTCATTTGCTGTCCCAAAATAAAACCGACCAAGGTCAGTAAACGTGGCGGACAATTTCAACTTGCGTTGTTTACACGAATTTTTTTTTACCGATACATGGACTATACTTGATATTTTTGAATTAGTTTATGTCAGACAGAACTACAATGTTTGAGTTGTAGTGAGAAAAGCTATTCTATTCAATTTGAGCGGAAATCGTTGCAGGAGTGAGTCACGGAGATCCTATGGAGTTGTACCCCCCCCCCCCCCCCCAAAAAAAAAAGAACAAATCTCAAACTTAACAGAAAACAACTAATATTGCCTAATTTTATTTTTGATCATGACTGTTATTCGCCATTTCTTGTTTATTTGCTCTTTTCTGTACGGATCGACTATCTTGTGAACAAGCTGTTTTTGTATGACATGTTTACGACAATGAACACTGAAAGTCTTTATTTTTTAAAATTAAACTTATTTTTGCTTTAATGAATAAAAAGCTTGTTAACGAAAACAAATTACACTCAAATTAACTTACATTTATCAAATATCATGACATCAACTTTACATCATAATTATGTGTCATTTACGACATTGAACTCGAAATGTCGTGCAACCTGTCGAAAGCTGCATTTTTGCAAACTTTTCGCAAGCTGTCATGTGTTCATTCACAACTTTTATTGTTGAGAGGTAAGCTTACATATTTTGATCAATGTATTTTGCTTATGGAGCAAAACTGGCTCCAAATATGTGATGCTCATCGGATTTTCGAGACCTACTGCAATGTTATCATAGATAGAGGAAATTCGAGTCGTTTACCCAATGCTGTTGTAGACATGATTAAAGACCTAAAATGTGAGATAATGTTATGAGATAAATTTCATTTTATATTGCATCAATAATTAATCAAGATCTAAATGTTCTTTAATGTTGTTTGTTGACCGAGATTGCATGAGTAATGATGATCATTGAAATGCTAAAAAAAAAAATCACCTCCTTCCTCTCCTGAATTCTCTCATACTGAAAGCTTTTTTAACTGTATTAACACATAGTTTTGCTGAATTTGATTTTTTTATTTAAGGTGTACATGTATCCCAGTTCAAACCACCAGTGGTTCCCACTGACATTGATCCTTTTCCTTTATTTATGGAAGAAGGGGTTCAAACTATACTCAATGACATTACTGGGATAGATTTGAAGAAGACTGCTCTGCTACAACCTAAGAAGTTGCCCCTTAAACCTGTGCTGAGGGCTGTCCCAGATAAGGAATTGAAAAGGGTAATTGTCTAATATTTACTAGAATAAATTCAAAAGAATTTTATACAAAATTAGAATGTAATACTTTGAACACAGCTGGGTTCATCACTAATCATCAGATCCCAACCTATTAAACTTGGGGTCTGATGAACAGTATTTTTATCAAGTTGTTAGTTCAGATTTATGAATTCAGTTGAATTGTCAGGTGACATATATAAAGATGTGTTTTACTTTTTTTTTGTGTGACAATTTATCTCAATTAAGTAGATCAAATCTGACAGAGAGGTTAATGGTGTTTGAATTTGTCACCATATTTCAAAAAGATTTTTTTACCATGATACTGTGATGATAGTTGTCAGGCTTCATTTTGTTTTATTTAGTTACAAGCAGACTCTTTCAAAAAAGAAAGATCAAAGATAGAACAAAGGCCACCATTCATGAGGGCAAGAAAAGAAATCAGCTGTGAGTTAGCCAGGAACCCTGAGATAGCCCCTGTCATGACGAACAATCTACTGTTTATCGACACTTCAGCTTTCACTCGCTCAGAAAGAGCCAACAAGGTCGGGAAAACCACAGCACTGCAGGCACTTAATGGGACATAAACACTTTCTTTTCAATTTTTTTTTTTCAATTAAAAAAAGTCTTGGACTGACACAGAATTTTCTATCTTATGTTATAAAAATTAAAGGGGATGTTCATGCCCCAAGTGCCTGTGCTCAGCATAAGAAACCTGTCTTACATGAACCTTTACACGTATAACAAGAAACTGCAGGATTTGTATCAAAATGTATTCATTGTTGATTTCCTAGGTTGACATTAGAACTGATATAGCTACCGGTATAGCTTGAAAAAGATTAATGAATCATACAAACTTTATGTATATATATATATGCTTTAAAAATTGGGCTTCATATATTATGATTTTAGTACAGTTAACATTGCTCTTATTCATAAATATAGCAGTGAAAAGAAAAAGAATAGAATATGTAACCTTTGTTGCCTGTTGGTATTTGATGATATAAATGATGTTAAGGGATTATTTTATTTGTGCTAATATTCACTGTGCTACATTTGTTTCAATGTACATACCGGGTACTCTCTGAATTCGTCAGATTTTCAAATTTCTTCAGCTTATTTTCAATATTAAAAACTCTTACACATACCTGTAACCTTTCAAAGCTGCTATATGGGACAGTGTCCTATGTAAGTGAGAGATTTTATTTGAATTTGAGTTCAAAACAGCTTTGAAAGTTTAGCAGGTATGCACTAATGTAATTCTGTAAGTATTTTAACATTATAAGAAAGTTAGGACATCAAAGTCAACCACTACAAGTCATTATTGTTTTTTGGTGATGACTTAATTTAAATATTGATATTCCAGGACAAGGTCGTGGTGGTCAGGGACACAGAGGGGACACTAAGGACCGCCACCCAGGAGGAAAGAGACCGAGCCATACAGATAGCCTTCCCTGTCAGGGGCAGGACCATATTCCCATCCAGCTTCTTCAAACCTGAGAACCTTCATGTACGAGTGCTTAGTCTTAGATTGAATTGTCAAAGTCACATAACCAGAACACCTTTGGGTACAGGTCCTTAGTGTTTGATTGAACTGTCCAGATCACACTAAAGGGCTGTCATGTCTGTATAACATTCTGATTAAAACACAAACACCCCCTTCTCCTTTTAAAGACAGGGTCCGACAGGCACCATTTGAGTTCATCTTTTTTAACCTTGGCAATATGCATATTTAATTTTTGCTGTCAACCAATCAGATGAGAGCTTTTAGACAGTGTATTTGGATGGAAGAATCATTTTTTTATTCCATTCAGCTCTCACCAATCCCAGCGTACTTTCTTTCTAGTTTTCAAGAAACAATTCCTGTTAAAAGCTACTGCTTACATTATCTAAACACCTTGCTATGCAGGTGACATATTTTATTTTTAAATTCACTAGGCCTATTTCTAAATTTATTTCAATGTGCCTGATTTTTTTTACCAGAATGCTCTCCAAAGATGTCGGTACAGCTATGTCCTGGATAAAGTATGTGTCCAGTATGATCCTGATCACCCAGAATTCCTCAGGGTAAGAACCAACCATTTGATGAAATTTTTAATTTGTATGTATTATAGTCTGTCTCAAATTATTGCTTCCATCACTTATTATAAATCAAAATACACATACCTGTGAAAGAAGTACAGTTGAAATCGATGAAATGGAAAATATCCAAGATAACTTCATTGACAAAATATTGGATCCCTTTTAACTCATAAAATTTTACAGGAACGAAAATAAATTTCGTGCGGAGATTTATAGTGAGAAATGTTTACATCTTATCTCCATACGGAAGTACCCGAGACACCTTGCGCAATTTTTCAACGTTATAACCCAGGCTTATTAATGGCCGATGCAATGCAAAATCCCCGTAGACTTTATATTTTGGGATGTGTATTGAAACTTGAAGCAGTAGAGGGGGCGTTTCAAAACAGATAATCTGGACATTTTTCATATTAATGGATGGACGTAGTTTGAGCACAAACTTTTCAAAGGTGTTTATTATCATTGAAATATCAAGTGAAAAGTGGTGGAAGCAAAAACTCGGGACAAAGTATAGTAATGCTGGTAAAATAAATCATTTTTGGAAATATTATTATTTGCTATAGGCAAAAAATTCAATGTTTCAAGTCCTGTTACAACATGCACCTGTTAATCAAAGCTAGTCCATGTGTAAAGTTATGGAAATTGTTTGTTTATTAATTACTTCCTTAAATGTGATTCAATATCTTTATGATTAATAGTATGAGTTCACTTATAAAAATTGAAGCATGCTTATCAAAATACCCGATAAATCTACCTTTGAGATTTATACTATCCAAGTTTACTTTCAAATTGATACATTTGCATTCATAATGAAAACTAGTGTTTTATTTACATATTTTTAGTATAATGTATTGTAGAAAGGACCTTTTATCTGATAAATGACACACTGCTTTGCTTGTAGATCACAAAAGAGATCTATGACTATATCTTGGAGAGGAGGGAGTTTGATGCTTTGCGTGGCACGCGTCATTTTGGATCCATGGCATTCTACTTATCCTTATGTCACAGAGAGTATGAATTGGTCTTGGACATGCTAGAGAGAAAACTGTAAGTACCCAGTAGTCTCTTTTATTCTTTATAATGTCTTATTTTGAATTCGTTCAAATTACAATGAAATTGAAAAAAAATATAAGAGAGAACAATTTATGAGGCATGAACTTAGAAGTGGGTTAAGATGAACACTTAAATAAGCTACAAGTCTGTAGCTCACGTTCTGAAAAAAATTTTGATGGACAGCCTGGGAGCTACAGTTCCTTTGGTGTTAAAAAATTGCAATTAACAACCCATAAAAACTTGCGCTAGTTTGGACTGATCAATCTTATTTTCATACATACATATTCTGTTCAAATATTCATTAAAAAATTCCACGAATATCAAAAAATTCCTCTTACATTTTTCCACAGACATCGAAACTTTACTTGCCTCTAATATTCTAAAGTAAAGCAATGACAGGAGAAGTAAATTGACTGAAGAATTTAATAATATTTCATATTTTCACAGAATATGTGTTGAAAGTAGGTTACTAGTCTTAACACTAATGCAAGTTTTTGTGAGCCGTAAATTGCAACCTTTAACACTTATTGAACTTTAGTTCCTAAGTAGTCCATCCAAATTTTTTCATACATGGTCTATGTACAGAACTGCATTGTCAGAAACAAAAAGTCAGACTCTCTACCTTCAGGTTAAAAAAGGAGGAGAAATATGAAGGGTATGGGGGGTCTGGCGATGAAAGAAATTTTGAGGTTATTTAATTTATTCTCTGGTGGAAGAAGTGGGATATCAAAATAGAATGGTGACTTTACTCTTTACATTCAATTTGAAGAGGGTTTTTTTCACGAATATGTGTTTTTAATTTGTTTTAGCATCGTTGATGTTATGGATTACATAAGACTTCACAGAAAAATACACAGTCAAGAAGGGTCAAAAGGATCGCTGTCCAAACCTCTTGGCTATGATAAAAAGAACTTTGAGGTAAGTTACAAAAAAAACATAGTGATCAAAAGCAGTATGAGCTGTGACTTTCTAAATTCTATTGCTGCAAAATATACTAGAAGCAAATTACATGTATAAATTTAACCTAAACCTTTATGATAATTCAGATTAAAACAAATTGTGACATTTTATCAGAAGAAAGATTTGAACTATGAAATGTGTATAAAAAAAGTTCAGGTTGACAATATTGATATTTGGCTTTTATTTATCTGAGCCTTTAATTAGCTTGTCCCACAACAACATTTGTAAACCATTATTACAATTTTTGTCATTTTCAGTGAAATTTTACAAATCTAATGCATTGTAATGTAATTATAGATATTATAACAATTTAGAACTAAAAAAATGCAGGACATAATGCTTTAAAGTTTGTATTTGAAACACTGAGTATGCTTTTGTGATGTCACCCTATGACAGAAAGTATCTCTCTCTCTCTCTCTCTCTCTCTCTCTCTCTCTCTCTCTCTCTCTCTCTCTCTCTCTCTCTCTCTCTCTCTCTCTCTCTCTCTCTCCAGAAGAAAAGGAAGCTGCATTGTCTTGTTGTACATGTACATGGATGCTCATGCCCTGTTAATGAATTGATGGGCATGGGGAAATCAGATGGGGTAGGGGAGGGTATGTTTAGGATACACATCCTGTTAGTTGAAAATGAAAGCCTTGAAAAGATAGCCTCAAGCAAAATCAGTGTGTACATCATCTATTGCTATGTTCATGACAAAATCTAGTTTTTATACCCTGGCATGTATTTGGCCAGGGCATATACAGCAAATCTCAAATATAACGAACACGGATATAGCAAATTTACAGCTATAACAAATTCTTATCCATGTCCCGGCAAATTTCTTTCATAAACCTGGCATGTATTTGGCCAGGGCATATACAGCAAATCTCAAATATAACGAACACGGATATAGCAAATTTACAGCTATAACAAATTCTTATCCATGTCCCGGCAAATTTCTTTCATAAACCTACAGAAAATTGCTGTATATAACGAACACGGCTTAAACGAATTTACAGCTATAGTGAAGTAAATTCAAGACCCTGCTGGCAAAATATTAACATAGTTTAACATATTTTATCATTTTTATAACAAATATTTTCCATTGCAAATCATTGAAGATACATGCAATTTTAAGATGCATATATAAAATACTCAAATTCAAATAATATACAGAATTTTTTTTTTAAGAATTAAAGTGAAAAGTTTATATTGACATTTTTTGTAAATGACAGTAATACTGATTTTATAACTTATGATAGTTTGGTAAACTGTAAGCTGATTATTTTATAATGAATTTGCCATAATAATTCTTAAGAATTTGTTATATACGGATCTCTGTTTTTGAAGAAATTAATGGGATTATACATGAAGAGGATAACTGGAAATAGGAAAAAACAAGCTGAGAAGATGGTGGAGTCATTGCTTGAAGCCGGTTTGCCAGAAATCATCAAGGAAAACTTGTCACAAAGAGAACTTATTGACAGCTATTTGAAATTGGAAACAAATGTTTATTAAATTGTTGTAATAATCTGTATTTGTTTGTGTTTTCTCATCCCCAGAGAGGTAGTATACATTGTACCAAGAGTACATGTTCCAGTATTCATTAATAGTTTTGTATGTTACAATTTAATGACTGTCTGATGAAATCAACACTTCATTTCTCTGTCTCCCACTGTACAACTTGATTTTTCTGCAGGTTCCTTAGTTTGCAAAACTTTCCTAAATCATTTTGAGCCTAAAATTAAAATTCAATTGCAAAAAATGTACTAGGTATGTTACATTATACTTATTACCAGTTAATCAGGAATAGTACAAAATAAAACATCTATAGTAGAAACAAAATACAAAAATGTTCATTCACAGAGAAACAAGTTAGAGTGAGACTTGTCTAGTATGAACAAGTCACATATTTGCATTTTATGCTTCATTTTGGAGTCTAACCCTAATCCAAGACACCTTTTATACCCAGTAGAATCAAGTGATGTATATTCATGGACATCATGCATTCAGTTTTACTCAATTTGTTATTGGTCAGGAGTAGAGAAAGAGAATTTCTAGAATTTAATGCAGTCCAGGAGCCATGAATTTCACAACTCTGGTAGAGGGCTTCATGAACATCATCTCCATGCATTTAGTTTTTAGCTCACCTGAGCTGAAAGCTCAAGTGAGCTATTCTGATCACATTTTGTCTGTCGTCCGTGTGTCCGTCTGTCCATCCGTCTGGCCGTCCGTCTGTCCGTAAACTTTTCACATTTTCAACATCTTCTCAAGAACTACTAGGCCAATTTCAACCAAACTTAGCACAAATCATCCTTAGGCAAAGGGGATTCAAAGTTGTGAAAATTAAGGGCCACACCCGTTTTCAAGGGGAGATAATTAGAAATTAATGAAAAATTTCGAGAAATTTTCAAAAATCTTCTTCTCAAGAACCAGAAAGCCAGGAAAGCTGAAACTTGTGTGGAAGCATCCTCAGGTAGTGTAGATTCAAAGTTGTGAAATTCATGACCCCCGGGGGTAGGGTGGGGCCACAGTGGGGGAACGAAGTTTTACATAGGAATATATAGAGTAAATCTTTAAAAATCATCTTCTCAGAAACTAAACAGCCAGGAAAGCTGAAACTTGTGTGGAAGCATCCTCAGTTAGTGTAGATTCAAAGTTGTGAAAATCATGACCCTTGGGGGTAGGGTGGGGCCACAATGGGGGGTCGAAGTTTTACATAGGAATATATAGAGTAAATCTTTAAAAATCTTCTTCTCAGAAACTAAACAGCCAGGAAAGCTGAAACTTGTGTGGAAGCATCCTCAGGTAGTGTAGATTCAAAGTTGTGAAAATCATGACCCTTGGGGGTAGGGTGGGGCCACAATGGGGGGTCGAAGTTTACCATAGGAATATATAGAGTAAATCTTTAAAAATCTTCTTCTCAGAAACTAATCAGCTAGCAAAGCTGAAATTTGTGTGGAAGCATCCTCAGGTAGTGTAGATTCAAAGTTGTGAAAATCATGACTCCTGGGGGGTAGGGTGGGGCCACAATGGGGGGGGGGGGGGGGCGGTCGAAGTTTTACATAGGAATATATAGAGTAAATCTTTAAAAATCTTCTTCTCAGAAACTAATCAGCCAGGAAAGCTGAAACTTGTGTGGAAGCATTCTCAGGTAGTGTAGATTCATAGTTGTGAAAATCATGATCCCTTGGGGTAGGGTGAGGCCACATTGGGGGGGGGGGGGTGTTAAAATTTTACATATGAATATATAGAGTAAATCTTTAAAAATCTTCTTCTCAGAAATTAATCAGCCAGGAAAGCTGAAACTTGTGTGGAAGCATCCTCAGGTCAAAGTTGTGAAAATCATGATCCCCGGGGGTAGGGTGGGGCACAATGGGGGGGGGGGGGGGTCGAAGTTTTACATAGGAATATATAGAGTAAATCTTTAAAAATCTTCTTCTCAGAAACTAATCAGCCAGGAAAGCTGAAACTTGTGGGAAGTATCCTCAGGTAGTGTAGATTCAAAGTTGTGAAAATCATGACCCTTGGGGGTAGGGTGAGGCCACATAGGGGGGGGGGGTGTTAAAGTTTTACATAGGAATATATAGAGTAAATCTTTAAAAATCTTCTTCTCAGAAACTAATCAGCAAGATGATTCTTTATAATTGTTAAGACTTAATTTGGCTCCAGGACAATTCTTCGGCCTCACAAGAAGGTTCAGAGTTTGATGTAGCTAAATATCCCATATATAAACAATTGTAAAGGATCTTTTTGAGAACTGCAATACTCAACATGTGATATGACTATAAAATTGAAGCAGGCAGCTATTTTTTCATTAGAATCTTTTTGTATTACTGTTTTGAGTTATTGCCCTTGATTTATTGATTCTTGATTATTTTAATTAATGCATCCACTGTTAACCAATTATTGTGATGGTTATTTTTATACAATAATAAACATTCAATGTATATAAGTTGTTCTGCATAAGTAGTTTTGGGTTAGGCCGGATTAGTTTGTTTATTTTTGATTTCCAATTTTTAGATACTATGAATTATTTTAGGCCGGCACATATATAGGGATCAGTGTATATTGCATTTTGCCGAGCAACTGTTTGGGATTAAACTTGAACAGGTACGGAGAGATTGAGGGTGTGGACATCCCTGCTCTATCTAATCTTCGTGTTTTTCTAACCTAGAGTGTGTGGTCCTTCCTGCCGTGTATCGCATTTATACAAGTGTGCGGTCATACCTGCTTGTCTTGGTGGTGGTTGCGGCGGAGCACTAGTGTATGGTCATCCCTTCTGGTGTTCTGGCCTTTCTAGCGCAAGTGTGCGGTCATCCCTGCTTGCGTTATCTCTGCTTGCGTTAACGTTGGTACCTGTGAGTTGCGTAGGTGTGCGGTCATCCCTGCCTGCTTAACTTTGAGTCCCTATATATGTGCAGGAGCGGTGATTAAAGTCTGCTCTTGTAAATATTGGCAGCAATCAGGGCTATCCGAGTTCCAAGGGGGAAAAATGGATTTTATTTATACAGGATCTACATCTATTATTGTGCATTGTCCAGATTGTTTGTATTATGACTCCATTAAGCTGACTTTATCATACCTATTGTTCCTCAGGTGAGCGATGTGGCCCATGGGCCTCTTGTTTAGCTCACCTGAGCTGAAAGCTCAAGTGAGCTTTTCTGATCACTTTTTGTCTGGCGTCCGTCCGTCCGTCTGTAAACTTTTTACATTTTTGACTACTTCTCCAGAACCACTAGGCCAAATTCAACTAAACTTGGCACAAAGCATCATTGGGTAAAGGGAGTTCAATTTTCTTAAAATGAAGGGTCAAGCTCTCTTTTAAGGGGAGATTATTAGGATTTATTGAAAATTTGTTGATATTTTTCAAAAATCTTCTTCTCAGAAACCATTTGGTCAGAAAAGCTGAAACTTGTGTGGAAGCATCCTCAGATAGTGTAGATTCAAGTTTGTTCAAATCACTGTCCCCGGGGGAAAGGTGGAGCCCCTATGGGGGGGGGGGGGGGTCAAAGTTGTTATACATAGAATATATAGAGTAAATCTTTAAAAATCTTCTTCTCAGAGACCAATCAGCAAGGAAAGCTGAAACTTGTGTAGAGGCTTCCTCATGTAGTGTAGATTTCAAGTCATGAAAATCATGACCCCAAGGGGTAGGGTAGGGCCACAATGGGGGTCGTACTTTTACAATGGAATATATAGTGTAAATCTTATAAAATTTTCTTCTCAAAAACCATTTGGCCAGAAAAGCTGAAACTTGTGTGGAAGCATCCTCAGGGGATGTAGATTCAAATTTGTACAAATCATTATCCATGGGGATAAGGTGGGGCCACAAGGGGGGTCAAAGTTTTACATTGGAATATATAGAGTAAAAATTTAAAAATCTTTTTCTCAGAAACTAATCAGCCAGGAAAGCTGAAACTTGGGTGGAAACATCCTTATGTAGTGTAGATACAAATTTGTGAAAATTATGACTCCGAGGGAGGGTGGAGCCACAATGAGGGGGGTCAAACTTTTACATAGGAATATATAGTGTAAATCTTTTAAAATCTTTATCTCAGAAACTAATCAGACAGGAAAGTTGAAACTTTTGTGGAAGCATCCTTACCTGGTATGTAGTGTAGATACACATTTGTGAAAATCATGACTCACGGGGTAGGGTGGAGCTACAATGGGGGTGGTCGATCTTTAACATTGGAATTTATAGTGTAAATCTTTTAAAATCTACTTCTCAGAAACTATATATTATTCTGTGTCATTTTCTATAACAAACTTTTTAAATCACAAAAAAAATGACTAACGCAGATTAAAAAGGTTACAGATTTTCCCATTCTCGCAAATTTTATGACACGTGAAAAAAAAAACCCTGGATATGCAGTATTCACAAAAAATGAAATATTATGACATATGGTTTTACTTACCGGTACATCCAAGCATTTTGACATATTGCTGATTCTTTCAAATTGTTTAGACTTTGGCCCCTGGACGATTCTTGGGCCTCACAAGGGGTTCAGATTTGATGTAGGTTTATATCCTATATATCAACAATTGTTTAGAACTGCAATACTCAACAGGTGATATGACTATAAAATCATCCTTTTAGAAAAGGGACTTGGTTATAAACATAAGAATATCCAGGGTAAAAAAATAGACTCTTACTTATACAGGATCTAAATGTATTATACTACCTTGCCAAGATAGTTTGAATTATGACTCGTTTAAGCTGATTGATACCTATTGTTGCGTAGGTGAGCGATGTGGCCCATGGGCCTTTTGTCAAATATATTTGGAAGATTTTTAAGATTTACCCAGTAATACATTTTCACTATATGACCATAATTGCCACATCCTAGGGCCCAGACCGGTGACCCTGGGCCCAGGAACTTCACACTTCATGGACGTTATAACCATTCATATAGTTTTTTTTCCCCCAACATGAGTGGGAGTTGAGAAGATTTGTTTTGAAATGTTACCTTTTTTTTTGCATATTTGGCTCCACCCATGAGACCCCGGGCCATAATTAAATTTCACTATTTGGATTCCTCTTATTTTAGAGGTGCTTCAAACAAAAAAATAGTACAGTAACTAGTAATTTTCAAAAAGAAGTTAAATATGTCAAACTGTTAATGGAAATAGGTCACTCCAGTCACTCGGGTGACCCAAGACCTAAAAAATCCCGTGAATTCAAACAATGCTTTCTGACTCACTAACTTTAATTTATGTCTATCTTTGAAACAATGTTGTATTGCTTCTCAAAATTCAGGCAAGTATAACAGTATATCCTAGTACTGTGGAATCATTTTACACGATGGGTCAATTTTATTAGTGGGTACCTCTTATCCACGAATTAACATCCTCCACGAATTAATAAATTAGGGTTATTATTAAGTCATATTTCCTTTTATAGGTATAAGATAATAGACGAAATTATGTCCCAACGAAACTGAAAAATTTTAGCAATCCATGAAAATTGACCTGAACGAATTTTGATGATTCCACAGTATATGTATTTGTCTTGTATTACTACAAATCCAAGCATTCGTCTCATGTCTTTACATGCGACTTTGGCACAGTAGTTAATATCTGGCTCAAAATGCTGATAAGAATTTACAACAAACCTGACAAACCTCAGGTATTTTACCTAAGTGACCTCGATCCAATTTATTCATGAAAGCGGTTATCAACTAGACCCGCTTTGAAAGGGAACCTTGTTTATGTCTGAGGTCATTCAAAATGTTTACAATTAAATACTGCCCACATGTTTGGTACCAGTACTTTTCCTTAATTTCTCCATAGAATTCAATCTTGTCTCATTGAATGATAAAACAACACAAACTTCAATTTTTTATGACAAACTTTAATAATAAAATTTCAAGTAAAGTTTAACAACCATTATACAGTTTGAGGACACAAAATGCAAAGTTACTTCTGTATTTAATCTGGAAGCCACTTTTTTTTTTGAACTTTTTGGGGTTTTTTGAGTTTTCAACGAAATACATCTTTTATCAGTTTCAAACTGGTTTTCATATTAAAAGGTAAGCCTCCACTTATGCCACTAATCATTGACAAATCAGCTTCGAAAAAGAAACCACAGGTTTTTACGGTCAAGATCATGTATGTAGTTTTTAATACTGTGCATATACAAATTTAGAGGTTGGATGTTGATTTTAACCTGAGCTAAAATGACTCCTTTTTTCACATGTGTCATTTCTGAGCAATTTGTTTCCATTCATTTCAAAAATCTGAATGAGACGCCAAAATGGGAAATTGTCATGTCGAAGTTTGTCCAACTGAGACACTCCACAAGTGTAATCCAAATGTTTAGGCCATTTATACACAACTAGCTTCAGCACTACACAGGTTTGGCACGATAGAACATTGAACACCAGCTAGAGAGGCAGGGAAATTTAACGCCAGTCCTGTCCTTTCTTTTGATTGGCTGGAATGGAATCTTGCCGCCCAGAATCTATCACAGATAATCAAATTTTTCATGAGATTCCTTAATGCGAGTCTGAGAAGAGATAGACAACTAATTCATATGTGGCCATCATAATAGCAGTGTTTGGGATCTGACGGACCAGTTGAGTTCCAATTCCTCGGTATAATCCGGCCCTCCCCTCCTCTTTATACACCACCAGTAGAGTCTGAAAGAAGGAGCGGTACTTGGTTCCCTCCTCCCTAAGTCGAGTACGAGCAACCTCTGAAATATAAGGATGAAAATTAATTAACAATGTATAACAAAGGAGTTA
This sequence comes from Magallana gigas, assembly GCF_963853765.1. Classification (NCBI taxonomy): domain Eukaryota; kingdom Metazoa; phylum Mollusca; class Bivalvia; order Ostreida; family Ostreidae; genus Magallana; species Magallana gigas. The sequence continues at coordinate 7,754,468 of NC_088855.1, read as the reverse complement.
CTTTCACCGGCATAAACAATTAAAAACCGACAATATTTACCATGTGGGTAAGCAACACAAGTTGCAATGGTTTTGGAGGTTGCTCCAGCCACCATACAGCGCAAGAAATCTGTCCAGTTCGTGCTGTCCCCAGAGTAGCGTTCTTGTAGACGCGCTTTGATGGCCTCATAAATCACAAAGTGGATGACAGTTTCAGCCATGCCATAGTAGGAAGCAGTAATTCCCTTGTAGAATCCACGAATTCCGTGTTGCTCGTTGATTTGTCTAATGCACTCCCTTACTGTTAATCTGTTGTTTCTCCTTTTTTTAAAATAAGCAACAACTGTTATTTTCAAAATCATCTTTATCAAAAAAGCATAATTTAATAACTTTTTTTAGAAGATCGTTAACCAATAATTAAATAGAAACTTGAGGAGTTCTTACTTTTGATCTAGTTGTAGGCGCGTCTTCACAAACCAGATAGGGTTAGTCAATGAACAGGATGTGAAACCTGAAATTAAAAAAAAAAAGGACATCAAAATCTTCATCTTCAAAAGCATCAAAACAAATTGTTCAAGGTATAAATGTTGTGAGTGATAAGGATAGAAATAACACAAAAGCATATTGTATATTGGTAGTTAGATGATTTAGCATACAATATACATAAAAATTCAATGTTATGAATAAAAGCAGTGCAGATGTTGTGCAATTGCAGAGTTTACAAACGTCTTATTTCAGTCTTCTGTGGTGTCGCATGTACATGTTGCTTTATTTTTTTTTTTTTTTTTATTTCCAATAACAAGGGATTTCAGTCTTTTGTTTTGCAATGTGCAAAACTGATGCATGAATGCCAATACGTGACAGCCTTTGCCAGTCTGCTGATGGTTTGACACATTATTGGGGTTAAAAATGAAGTTAATGTGAGGTGCCAATTCTTCAGTTTGATTGCAAAATTGTGTGGCCAGTTGGACAGTCATGCATCAATGTTGCAGCATTTCTCCACAGTGGAAAAGAATCCAAAATAGAGCCAAATCCAAGTAACCTTTACTGTACCTTCAAAGTACTCTCTGTTAATAGTGCCCTCTGGTGAGGGAGAAGAAAAGGGGCAGTACTCAAGGGACAGTACTCAAGTGTACTGTAGAAGTTTTCTTTAATGAAAGCTGCAGCATCCATCTGAAAAAACTTTGTTTAGGATTTGCTGCTACGAAAAAAATTTGCATGTTTGACATTTAACACAACTCCTAGTTGAAAGCTGTCCAAGAAAACCTGTGATAGAAGTTCAAAAACTTCATGTCTGTTAACATTGTGCTTAACATTAAATGCCATCTAGACGGTGACTATAATTTTGTTGAATATGTTGATGCGTTTCTTGAAGCAATGTGTATTTATATGATCCCTAAATAGTTTTTTTAATTCATCCACAAAGGGATAAATTGTGTGACAAAGGGTGAGGTAATTTTGAAAGCAACTCGTCACAATATTTTTGCAAGTTGAATCAAAGCAAACTGATGGATCGATGTGGGCGACTACATGAAATATTATATTACTAATTGATAATGTTTAAGTGCAAGATTTTAACAAACACATAATACATGTACTGTATTGTTTTAGAGTTTAAACAATGCTATATAACAGAACAATGAAAAAAGCAAATAAATACAAAGTATGTCAGGTGAGCCTGAGCAGGAAGATTATTGGTAGACACAGTCTGCTTCCTGTGTTACAGCTACATGGAAAAAGTATGCAATCACACCTGCCAAGGCCACTCTCACAAGTTTGTATAATTAATAATTTTCTCTGAGAATCAATGCAGTATTTACCTGCAGTGAGTGCTGAGAGGAAGTGAACTACGGGGGTGTCTGGGGTTAATCGGCTGTTCAGAAACGTCTTCATGTTGGCATAGGAGAAAAAGTAGATGGCTCTGGAATGACAAGACAAATATTTATTACATCATCAAAGCACCAAGAAATCATCTAGCTTGTTTTACATTTCTATGTCGTCTGCATGTGCCTCATTTTCATCAGAAATTAATATGACCTTGGAAAATGGAAATGAAAGCAACCCTTAAAATTGTTCTTGTTGTTAAAATTTATGAAAATATCTGGCTTCATCAGTAATTGTTGGCCTTGTTAAGACAACAGACTATACACTTTAGTCACAAGTGCTAGATGGACTCCCACTTAAGTATGAAGTTTAGACAAGTGCTGTTAATAAACACAACAGGGAGCACAGTATATTATTCTTGAATGCTTCTGATTAGAATCTATTTGTGGTGCTATCTATGTGGTTCAATCTATTTAGTTTTTATAAACAAATTGAAAGGTTAAGCGCTTTTTTTAATCAGTAAATAAATTTTAAACAGATTCAAATTCTTGTTAATTTCTGAAGAATACAGTTGGGGGGGGGGGGGGGGGGGGTGTGATTCAGACCCTATTTCTAACAGAATAATCTCCAGTCAGGTCACCGATTCTTTTCGGTAAAACTCTTCCACTACACTATTCCTCATTCAATAAAACTTGCCCAGTGCTGACAAAATGGAAATATCGAACTTTTGAGCTAAAAATAACCAGGAAATTTTCCACTATCTGCTAGCCAACTATGAAATGGCAACTTGCCAATGCCGCATAATGCATAATGCTATGTTTACTTCTTTCCGCATGAATGAGTTTCACCTTTTACCCCTTAAAACTTGTTCATGCGTTGGAAAACACATCATCATACAAAACTGAAAAACAAGGAGTTCACTGTCCATTATCAAGATGAACACTCATGACCCTTGATTTGACCCCATTTTTTTTTCAAGCAGAAACATTGCTTATGTTCTCAAACCAATGTAAATCACTTGTTCATAATTTACATCTTAATCCCATTTTCTTAACTGAATAATGTTAAATTGTTAATTATATAAACAACACTGGAGGGAAATATTTCTGTAACCTTTAATTGAAGGTAGTCAAGCATGGCCAACTTGCCGCTATATAACTGGTGAGTAATCTTCCATCAATAATGTTTTTCAGGTGTACATCAATGAGGTCATACTCATAAATCAACTACTCAATAAAAGCAAATAACATCTTTGAATTCATACTCAAGACACATGGTTTTCAAAAAGTATATTGAACCAAAACCATTCCAAAGCACTTTTTCACCAACCCCCAAAATAAAACTATTGTAATTTTCTGGGTAAAATTTTAGGGTAGTGTCCAACATATTATCTTTTTTTAACAAATATAAAAGAAAAGGGCTAGACAGGCTTCATTCAGTTTGATATAAATGACTTTAATACATTGCCTTCAACAGATTACTTGATAAATCTTGGTATCGATCAAACTTATTTGCATAACATACATGTATAAATATTAATTAATGTGTAGATACAAGTGAATAATTATCTCTATCAATTCTGTGACATTCTTGTAGATGTAACATTCTATTAAGATATGGAAATGTGTGGTGTTTGAAGATTTTGTACAATGCTCAGTAACAGAAATTAAATTTACCTAGAAATTTAATTAACCAATCAAATATGTAATGGGATTTTTTTCCCTGGTGGTCAACTGATATCAAAGTAAAAAAATTTTTTTATTTTCATAGGATCAATCTACTTAGCCAAGGTTACAAAATGGATGCATATGAGAAATACATTATAATAAGGTACTAATGTGAAAAGTGTACCACTATCAAAGCCCTCTGTATTGTTCTATAATCTATAATCTATAAAAAGGCCAGTGATTCAAAATCTAACTATAAATTAGGTCAATGTGTTAATTTATTTGAAATGTTTTACTACTAAAGAATTTGATATTTCCTGTTTACAATTATTACCATGATGTACAGAGAAGAGGATTGAATTGAAATGGTATTTTTCATCACTCTAAGCTTCCTAAAGACCTTAAAATTAATGTGGAAAACCTAAAGGATAACAAATTGTGTATATTTACCTTGATGGAGCTACTCCTACAAGATTTGGTCCTAGACCCCTGAATAGACCCTGCACACCTTCTGTTTCCAGGATGTGTCTGAAAACATAATATAATCTTATGATAAGTATGGACAAAATAAAAAGAAATATTTTGCAATTTTTAAGGCAACCAATATTTTCCTTTTGGACAGAGTAATTTTGATCCAGACTTACGCCAAACAATACCGCAGGCTTCCTGTCCGCGTCCTCATTACTGGGAATACTGCCCCTTGACTTGTGTGGATGCCCGCAGCGTGGGCAAGGACTGTATTGTGTGAGGGTCGAAATGCAGGGTGGTGGGCAGATGCAAGGCTGTTCCCCAGCGATGACTGTAGCCTCGTCTTCACAACTTCTAGAGGACATGTTGCTACTGCCCCTGCTGTTCCTCCCGCTCTAAATATAAATAAATATAAAATTTTTGATAAAGTTGATTTTACACATGAAAGCAAGAGCTTTGATATAAAAATTTTAAATATATCTTTTTAGATACTTGTATTTAAAAGTAGCTATCAATACCAAATTGACCTAGCTATCAGTCCAATACACATGCACCCATAACAACTGGTTTGGACTTGGACTTTTTAAATTTATCAACTTGACCGTAACAGGGTTAGACCGGGTCAGGGCATCATGGCTTAGTCTGGTTCTTGGTTACCTAACATCAGATAATATCACTTGACTTCCACCTTGAACCAGTTCCATCAAGTTACACTTAATGTATCAGCAAATTTGAATTTCTTTACAAAGGTGGCACATTACAGTATATTATAAAATAAGAAATTTCAATAAATTTCTAGCATTTCTTAAAATTCATATTAAAATAATGGTCAATGGTTTTATTATGATGATGCAGCATGGCCTTCTCCAATTTAATTTTTGTTTCTACCCTTGTAGTTTGTTGCATAATAAAAGCTTTCTGTATCTAAACTGAGTATTTTATCTTTGTTTTTATTATCATGTAGTCTACGTAAAAAAAACCCATTGATCCCCTGTAACTTTTTTGTTTTCATTGAGGGATTATGCCTAACGTTTCCTGACACACATCACAGGCTAACCGATGACCCAATGACACAGTAACGGTCGGTCACGTGTGGAAATTTTTTTTAAACTCATTTTTAAATACAAAAGTACATCCCGTTTCTTTAAAAATTACAATAACAACAGTATTATAAAAAGATGGGAGACATTCCAGTAAAATTTGGACTTTAATTTGTATGTGCCAGTACAGGTTTTCACCTTTATCTGACGTAAATATTAGGTTTGTTGTCATCATTATCGATGCAAGAACCATCAGTCTTTTAAAATTAAATTTAGCTTATAATATTCCTATTTTAAGATATATAGTTGTTATTATGATATTTCATGTAAATATAAACCCATAAATGAAATACACATGCTAATGTTGACAATTACATAAGGAGTTCGGCTTACAAAATCTGGTTTCAGTGAGACAATACAAGGGGACTTCACGCGCCTTTTAAAATAGTCTCTATGCTAGTCTTGCCAAAAATTGTTAAGTGTTACATGCAAAATAAGCGAAATTATACCCATTACTGAAAAAAAAACCATTTCTTATTTGAGCTCTGTCACACAATCAACATATACGTCTTTTGTAATCGTGCAAACCGGCTTTTTCTATATTGACACCAAACGTTTGCCAAAAGAGGTCTAAAATTAAAACATAGAATCTTACCCTCCAGCAACAAGATGTACAAAAATTCCTTTATCATTTGCCATTTTACACAACTTTTACAAAACACGTCTGACTTTGTCTACAGTTAATTCGAAATACCTCCAACTCACAAAATTTTCGTGCACGAGATGGAAACATGATCGCCCTACTTTCCAACCAATAATATTCCTTTGACCTTTCGTTTCATTGGTGGATAAAAATAGATAAGCACATGGATGTCTGACCTTGGGAAATTTTCTAGTGTATTTATTTACATTATCAGGATCGCGGATCTTATATGAGAACAGGGAGCGGGGAAAAGTTGCTATTTCTTCGTCGACGAAGAGCACGTTCCATGTATCAAACAAAACTTGCACATAGGTACATGATTTTTGTGCAAATTATTTCAGCATGATTTTGTGAACATATTCGACTTCTTTAAATACAGTTTAGATCTATTGAGCTTAAATTAGCCTTGATAAGACTTTCTCTAAAAATGCTGTATAAAGTGAATGTAATAATGGTATAAAATCATCCAGGTTCTTTATTTTGATTCTTTATAATAAGCCTACAGATGACATTATTATATCAATAGTGAGTGCGTGGCTGTTGGAGTTAAATTCCGGTTGTTTCCAGATTATGCTAGAAAGAATTTGTCAAATTAGTATCATTATAATCATCATATACGTACATGGCTATGAAAAATTCAAAGATGAATATTTCATTGACACAAATCAATTGAATTACACTCAGAATAAAATTGGCAAAGTCCCATATTAAACATGTATCCTATAGTTCATACATAATTCTTTTTTTTTTATCTTCTCAAAATGTACATCACCACGGTAAGATTGTTGTTGTTTTTTTCAAGGTAACGTTACATGTATTTATAAGTGACCTAATAATATTTATAAAGTATTATATATATGGCATCACATAATTTTATAAACGTATTTATATAAAAATATTCTTACAAAAGTAGATCGATTTCTTTGTTTAAAGCAGATTATATACAGCTCTAATATATATAAATGTTTACTACGGTAGTTTTTATATGGCTTAATGTATTTCAGTTATTACAGAACAGAACACTTATATGAACATGCACCCAAGGTTACAAAATGCATGTCCATCTGCTGAACGTTAATATTTGGCGACCGACCATCTCTCTCTCTCTCTCTCTCTCTCTCTCTCTCTCTCTCTCTCAGGCACATACATGTACGTGTATTTTTATGTTGTTAATGTGTGGACGTTGACCGACTTTAGCCTCAGTCGGCCAGGTGTATGGCCAGGCATCACGTGTCATGAATTAAGCCAAGCGTGCAAAAGATTATTCATCATTATTGTGTAGGTGTACAAAAAAAAAAAAAAAAAAAGATACCCCCTCCAAAAATCGTATGCATTAGAAAAGAGATTTAGATTTGAAAGTGAAATATTTTGATCTTAACAAGAAAAATGCTTCTTCTTTTTTGTTGGTGATTCATGCGCGGGTATAAAGATAGCGAGCTTTGCAGAAAAATACATGCATGTATAACTCCGCGGCTATGTTAAGGCTGTCCGAAGCTAAATATATATCGAAAAATGATACTATTTTAATTATCGAAAAATGCTTTAACCAAGTGAGTTTCTTTAAACTTTTATTACATAAGTTAACAGTGGCATCCAACACTATATTTGATGTATTTTTGTGACGTCATATATTTTTCTTAAGCACGTGACGGGTGTATTCTAACACGGTAAATAATCTATAAAAATCGCATCGGCACAAGTGAATAATGACATTAAATCAAAAATATTTTTATGAGAAATCCTTCGATAAGTAATGTATTTTGCAGTTCTTGCTGGGGGTTCATATAAATATTTCGTTTATTTGAAATATTGTCAAAACATTTCGCACCGCCATCGAAATTAGGCATATTTTTACCTTTTAGGCTCGATTTACACACAATCGGGTCAATCGGTAGGTTTCCCCCCAGCAAGATTCACAGTGGTACTTATTTTCTCTCCCGATTTCACGTAAAATATACTAAGATTGTTTTTATCTTTCATTTGTGGCAAGCCGTTTTTTATATGCACATACATATCACCATTCATTAGATTACACGTAGCAGGGGGAGTCTCAAAACCATTAGTTTATGAATAGTTATTTACTTATTACGAAGCTTTAAAACTGTTGATTTTTTTATACTCCATATCGGTGATATTGAATTTAATATCACTAGTATTTACAACAGTGTCTATGTAAAGGAATGAAGCGGTTTTATTATGCACAATGAATATCACTTATTACGTTACGATACATTCCCTAAGAACGATCGAAAGGAATGCAGATCGTGACGTCAAAGTTAACTATGACGTCATATCTTATGAAGTACAGACAAGTGACTTTCTACATAGCGCTGTGAAATTAATCGGGCAGCCTTAACATAGCCGCGTCATGATATTAAAATTAAAAAAAAAAATGATTCAGTAAAATTATTTGTAATGTTCATTGTGTTAAATAGAAGAAACAGTCATTGTTTGGGAATTTGAATCCGATATCATTATGATTACGTATATATTGTGCAGTCCGTGATCATTTTTTTTAGATTGCTGAAGGTTTCGACTTCATGATCGATAAACTGCATGGTTAGAACTGGATCATGTAGATTTCAGACCTGCCAGTTTCTGAAGAGTGTATATGAGACAATTCTTTATAGTAGTGGTTGTAACTAGAAAGATAAGGTTTATTTTAATATAGTTGTGTCAAACAGCAATGTAACGTAGACCTGTTATAACGCACTTTGAAAAATTACTCTCTTTGAATTTTTTTTTCAAATTGCGTTAATTTTGGGATCAAGATATCGTCGACATCAACGCACTTTGAAAAAAACCTTGGCTCCATCGATATATTTAAAAAAGAATCAAATGCATTCTCAGCTTTTTTCGATTAGAATTTTTGTCTTTTCTCATAGGCTTGTGTAGTTTGACAATTTACACATATAAAACAACTCGGGAGATTTGAATTATCAAAACTGATATAAACCGATTATAGCAACTGTCTTTTTTGTATGCAACAAATTTACTTTTTAGAAGCATGCAGGTACACTGCGCTATGCCAGAAACGAAAATGATTTATATATATGTATTACTTATCATAGCATGAATGAAATGTTGAATGTACCATTCCTTTTTCACTATTCCAAATATTTAATCAATAAAATGTATTATGAGTAAGTATAAAAGTAACTAAATAATTGTTAATGTTCATATAGAAGTTAAAGCCCTGTAATAAATTATATAATTATGCTTAAGAAATTTGTGACCACGAAATATAATTCCTTCTTACGAAATAAAATTCCTTCCGTCAAAATTCATATTCGCGAAATAAAATATGTACGTGGTCACGCATGAAAATGCGTCTTTACGCTAAAACATTGAATGGGCAAGAAATTAATAAATTCTTTGGAACAAAATGATACAACTTTTGCTATGGTACTTACGTATACAAGTCTCTTTATTGTACAAATTTGAACCATTCATCTTTTGTTTTTTCTGTACAGAGATTAATGTTACAGTAAATAAATTACATAATTAAAAGAAAATATGAACGTACATGTACTTTCAATGGACATGAATCCAAGACCGTTACATTAATGTCATGCGAATAGTCTAGGATGTCATGCGAAAAGTCTAGGATGTCATGCGAAAAGTCTAGGATGTCAAAAAAAAGTAGTGAAGCACATATTGAATAAATATAACAAGGTTGTTGATGCAAATTCCCATTTGCCACAGAGACGCTTATATCTTTTTCATGATTTATTAATAAAAATACATAAGAACGATTTAGAAAATCGTTTTAAAATTTTAAAAGGCGAGTCGTGTTTGTCGCTGAATTGATTAAAATTATAAATCATCAACCTTTTTTATATATAATTTAAACATATAAAATAAAACATCGATAAAAATATATCATATTAAAAAGTAAAAACCATGGGACATGCCGGCCGGGAACTTCGTTTTCACCTAAATTTCTTTGGTAGTTAGTCCTACTTTCATTTTAAAAGTGAAAAAAGAATGGAAAGAGAGAAATGCCAAAATGTGTTTCAGCAAATAAGAAGACGTGAATATGGCATAAAACAAGGGCCGAGATCAAAATTTGAAATCCTTAAGACTCTGTTATTAAATGTAAGTACTGTTATTTTTTCTATGCATTGAAATTTAGGTTCTCAATTTTTATAACGGCAACAGACTGTTGTTATGTATCTGTGTATATCTATAGTACCAGTACAGTTACCGTTATATATACTCGATCTACGTTACGTACAATATATGTATAACTTTTTATAGCTGAGTAAAATTGTTCTATTCATAAAAATAACTAGCAAAAACATAGATAATTATAATAGAGAGTTCCGTTTGGCATTTGGTCTATACTCTATATCAATATAATCCATTCTGGCTATTCAGCCAATTGGTCCCATTGTCTCAGCCTCGGGGCATTACATTTCATAAGTATGATGCGAACTAGTTCATCGTATAAATCAGATATACACGTATAATTATATACCACTATATATTAGCAATCAGTGGCCCTCATGGGACATTTGATGTGACGGTTTTATGAGTTCTGCATTTTATAATTATGACTCTTGTTTTCTTTCTCTTTGATTTTTTTTTATCAGGAAAACTATGTTTACAAAGATGTATGGAGGGTGTATTCAAGCAAACATATAAAAACAGAAGGGTAATGTGAGATTTATTCAGCATTCAGCATTCTTAAGGAGTCTGGGTATTCAACAAATTACCCAAGAAATTAACCTAACTCAAAGGACTATGTGCGGTTTTATGCATTTTTTGCCCCCCAAATCAAAGTTTTAAAAAGAGCTTTAAAAATAAGGTGAAAGATAGTAAAAATCATATTGGAAATAAAGGTGTAAAAGGTTATCACCACAGTGACGTTATAATGTAGAAATGACGTCATGAAGATTGCATATTTTTGATAAATTGTTGTTTTGTAGCAAAATATGGGTGTTTTCCGATGGGTTTTCGACTGGGAAACATCGAGCGCAGGCTTGCTCAAGTACCATTTTTTAGTATAATGTGCATAACTATCTGAAGAAAAATATATGTCAAAATCGCACTTGAGCAGACCTGCGCTCTATACTTCCGAATGCAAAATATAGAGCAAAAATGAGAATATTTTCGTTTGTTTGCAAATTTGCGGGAATTAGGTCATTTAGATGACGTCATAGATAAACAGTGAACAAGCAATGATGACTAAAATTAGGATTAAGGTTTTAGGCATCCTCTATACAATTATTTGTGAAGATTTTATTTTTATACGATACGATTTAAAAATTGGTTGAAATCGGGGGCAGATATTTGACCATACCGCACATAGTCCTTTTAAGATATAAGTTTTAAACTAAAATTTGGTAAAGAAAAAAATTAAGATATATAAGTTTTAAAATTTGAATGTTTTCCAATGTCTTTGTACAGAGCTCTTAATTCTTATTAAATCTATTTTCAGGGGAAGGATATTCTTAGAAAATTACAAAGAGTGTTATGGAGGGTTCGTAAAATAGTTTGAAAGATCAAGAAGGCTTAGAAATTGTATTTTATGACTAAACCAAGTGGGAAGTTGTGCCATCTTATTTCCCCATCTTCTTTTTAAAATCAATTTTTTAAAAAACTTTTTGTCAAAGAGTATTATATAATGTATAATTGCATGCATGTGTTCGTAAAATGGATGTTATACCCAGAGTATTGACTTGTCGATATTAATAGGTATGGAAAGGGGAATAAGCCAGTTCACCTTTATTCTCTACGGACCCCCCAGGACCAGAAGATCGAGACAGCCCTAGAAGCTGCCATTCAACCAGTGTGTAAATCTTCTACCGTAAAACCTGTACATGACATACACACTAAGCTGAAAATATTATTACATGTATCATGCTTGTGACAGCAACAGTATATTTTCATAATATGAATTTTCTGGTTGTTGTAGGTCCAACAATGCCTGTAAACTGCTAATATTAAAGAGTCAAACAAACTTTTCCTGAAATTCAAATGATTCAGATATATAGGTACATGAAATTGATCTGATGATTTTGGATTAATACTGTAGATCCCTAATTAAATGTTAGGAATCAATTTCTGCGTAAAATTGCAAGAAACCTAAATTCTATTTTTTTGGCAATTGTGAACTGCAAGTAAAAATTTGGTACTTGCAATTTTGATGTCTTGAAGTTGAAGTTTCAAACAAAAGAACAGAATTGATATGTGTCAGAATAGACCATCTGAAACTCTGGGATATACAGTATTTCTCTAAACAGAGGAGAATTAATAATTTAATTACTCTCATGAATTAAGATTCTACAGTAGTCTGTAGTGTATTAAAGCTACAACGGGACAGCCCCCCACCCCCACAAACACTCTTGTCTTTGTAAATTAAAGTATAAACTCTATGTGTCAAATTTTATTTTATAGGAGACATTATCTCTACCACATCATGGAGAACGGCCATCATTCCTGTGCATTGTGGGTAAATCCTGGTTAATGCGGTATGACTTGTTAACTGGGAGTTTACTGGAGGAAGTCTATCTGTCCCCGAAGTCCTATTGTAGTTTCAAGTAAGTCTGTCATTATCTGTCAATATTTGTTTATTCAACTCTTAAAATTGTTGTAGGAATTAACCTATGGATATATGTTTTGATTTGACAGGTTGTGGTATTTTAGAAAGTTAAATTAATATCTAAATTAGTTCACAAAATCAATCATTTCTATCTTTCAGAGATTTGAGTTGGAATGAACCTGGTAAATCCATAGTTGTAAAGTCCACACACAATGTAGCTGGGGGCATCCGTCCGGTCAGTAAAAGCCATCATCCCCACAAGCAAATTCACTTCATGTTTTTTTCTGGATCAGCAAATGTTTTGCTACTTTTGTACCTGCATAAATCAGTAAAAGAGCATTTAGCCATTTATATTCAACCAAAGCAAAAGGCAAAATTTTGTCTTTTCCTCCTAGATATTAAAACAAACAAATGTGGTGAATCTGTTTTTGATTTATGACCTTGTCTTTGTAGGCAGAGTCAGGACAATCAAATATTGTAGGTGTTTCAGCTTTGTTTGAAGTGTTCCCCCTCAAGTTCATTGGAATGTTTGAAATTACTAGAAGTGTAAGTATATGGATAGATTGGATACTGTAAATTCCTAATTAAACGCGAGGAATTTATATCCGCGTAAAATCGCGAGAAGCATGCTTCGCAGCTTTTAAAACCTCGCCATTATTTTCTGAGAGTTGGGAACTATAAGAAATATGGATAATTGTTCGGTGTTTGCGATTTTATATTCTCGCGATTTGATACAAAACAGTGGGATCACAGAAAAAAGTACTCACGTAATATAAGGAATTTACAGTACTCTTCAAGTATGTGATCTCTCTTTCTCTTTCTCTCTCCTCTCTCTCTCTCTCTCACATATGTTGTTACTTTCAATATTATATTCTTGCAATATGATACAATATAGCAGAATTCCAGTACTTGACTAGAGCTCCTTACTCTCTGTATACTGGAGCCTTGTTAGCCACGGTGCCTAACTCACGATTTGTTCTGCAGGTATTTGGGAAGGACACAGTGGATGCTATGGCCTCCAGTGGGTTTCTGACTACCATGCACCGGTCGGGCATGGTGAAGCTACACAGCTTAGAGTACATCATCCAGAAAGTAGGTACCAACTTTTTTCTCTTGTCTTTTTTATTGACACTACTTTGCAGGGTTTATTTCTTAATGTTGCAAATATTTTATAACTTCAGTATTAGCTGTTTGTTGCCTGATGATTTTTTTAATGTTTAATCTGTTTTTGCCTACTATGATTTCAGTATAAGCAGTTTGAGGCTGACCTTTATACTTTGACCCCTGACCTTGGTTATGTCTGTGGGAAGCAGCCTTATGGCTTACCACTTAACATTGTCATCAAAGGTAGACATTGTACAACAGTTTCACAAATTTAATAAATAAAATCCAACTCAACAGCCCAACTCAACATTCTTTACACAGGCAATTGGCCTTAAATATTTATGTGAAACTAACCAGACATGAAAAGAGCACTTGCATTAATTTCAAGTAAAAAAGTCTCTCACAAAATGCGAACTCTGTGTTTAAAAAGTGTGCAAGATATCATGCAAAATTTAATTTAAAATTTGTTTTGTGAAATTCCTGTGAAATGTATTTCGCATGTGATTAATTTCTGTTGTAGAAGAGCCACCAGTGCTGTTTCAGATCAGGTGTTACCAGAATAGTCTTGAGGTGGGAGGCTGTCCCTGGCACTTCATTTACACTCCCCCCAACAAGAGGGGGTCCTTCCAAGTCAAGTCTCTCTCCTCAGAACAACTGGTGAGTACAATGATAAAGGAATCATTGACTCCCATTTCATGTGTACAGCCTTTCTTTCTTTAGATTTCTGACTTCACTTATTATTCATTTTTATGTACAGAGAGACATCATGTTATAACTTGCAGATGTAAGAAACTTTTTTGACATCAAGCATCTCTGTACTGTTTTCAAATTTCAGTGGATTTTGTAACTTCTCATAGGAATATATAGAAGATGTAAGTGGTGATCTACCTATTTCAGGTGAAGAATGGAACCCTTGATTCAAAAGCGATTGGTCTAGAGGAAGACAGAGCATTGTTTTGTGCAGATGAATCTGGCAGAATTTTACACATTGACAGTACCTCAGTGAGGTTAGCATGTGAGAAAGTAAGGCAAGCATGTAAATCATTACTCAGGGGAAACATTGAGGTGAACACTGAGGTAAGCAGTGAATAGAACATGTGAAAGAGACAAAGCATTTGTATAACAGTGAGGCAAGAATATATGACTTAGTGAGGCAAGCATGCATTAGTAGTGCCGTTACGATGAAATGTAAACCAATGATTCAGAAGCAGTCATGTAAAAAACCAAGTTTATATACTCTAATAGATCATTTTTTGTCTGGCGCCTGTCTGTCTGTCTGTAACGTTTTACATTTTCAACTTCTTCTCCAGAATCAATAGGCCAATTTCAACCAAACTTGGCACAAAGCATCATTGGGTAAATGGGACTCAATTTTGCTAAACTGAAGGGCCACACTCTCTTTTAAGGGGAGATAATTAGGATTTATTGAAATACTGATATTTTTTTATTTTTTGAAGAACCATTTGGTCAGGAAAGCTGAAACTTGTGTGGAAGCGTCCTGAGCAGATACTGTAGATTCAACTTTCTTCAAATCATGGTCCCCTGGGGTAAGGTGGGGCTACAATAGGGGGGGGGGGGTGTTAAGTTTTACATAGGAATATATAGAGTTAAAATCTTCTCGGAATATAATCAGCCAGGAAAGCTGAAACTTGTTTGGAAGCATCCTTATGTAGTATAGATACAAATTTATTAAAATCATGACCCCCGAGGATAGGATAAGGCCACACTGGGGGGGGGGGGGGGGGGTGTCGAACTTTGACATAGGCATATATAGTGTAAATTTTTAAAATCATCCTCTCAAAAACTAATAAGACAGGAAAGCTTAAACTTGTGTGGAAGCATCCTCAGGTAGGGTAGATTCAAGTTGTGAAAATCATGATCCCGGGGGAAAGATGGGGTCACAACATTGGGGGGGGGGGGGATATGCATAGGAATATACATAGAAAAATTTTAAAAATATCTTTGACTAAGAACTACTTCCCTAGAAAAGCTGTAACTTTACTGAAAGCAACTTCAGATAAAATAGATTGAAATTCTTTCAAATCAAAATCTTGAGGAGTAGGATGGGGCCACATTGGGATTCCAATTTTACAAAGAAAAATATTTTGATTATTCACAAAATTTTATGCAACCATTTTGACAATTATTTCAAATTGTTAAGACTTTGGCCCCTGTATGATTCTTGGGCTTAACAAGGAGTTCAGAGTTTGATGTAGGTTTATATCGCGTATATTTCATTGTATTGATGAATCATTTTGCATATTGTTGCCTGTAATATGAACCTGGACATTCTAGGCTATTATTTCATTCCTTATTTGTTATAATCATGATATTATTTTTTTTAATGTATATGCCCCCCTGAGGGCCCTTGATTGGTGAATAAATAAATAAATATAAACAACTGTTTAGGATCTTTTTGAGAGCTGCAATGCTCAACAGGTGATATGGTTATAAAATTATCCTGTTAGAAAAGGGACTTGAATATCCAGGGTAAAAAGAATTGACTCATATATGCAGGATCTACATGTATTAAACTACATTGTCTAGGTAGTTTGTATTATGACTCGTATTAAGCTGATGTTATCAGTTGCTCAGGTGAGCAATGTGGCCCATGGACCTCTTGTTTACAATTGGTGAATGAAAATTTCAACTTCATTATTGGGTTATTTTTGTCATTTCCAGTATGTACCAACTAGATAAGGCAGACTCTTCCCATTCAGAGTTAAAGAAATGTTTTACAATTAACCTTGGCCAGGAAGGTCAGGAACCTCCCCCAGGCACCATCACTACCACGACCTCAGGGCGACATGTTCGGAGGATCAGCCTGGGTTCTATGCTTCAGATGGACGCTGAACTCCCAAACTTGGTAAATGTTTAATAATGGAATTAAATACGGTAGTCTTTCATCCCCATAATTTGAACATACCATATTTTTGGATGCCTTTTGGGTTCCCTAATTTGGTACATGACATGTACATGATGAGATTGATAAAAAGAATTTATATGGTCTTTCACATTGATATTTGACATGTAGACTAGCATTTATTTTTATGCATTTTTATCTCCCATGATTCTTTATAGAAGTCACTTCATTAGGACGCTCCTTGTAGATCTATGAATCTAAGTGTTGTAGCACCAGGCATTTGCCTCTTTAATGACCATTATTTGGTAGAAAATTTTCTCAATGACTTGACAATGCATTGATGCTTTATCTTTACACATTGCAGTATATTCACAATGTGGATTATGAAAATGAACTGAATCTCCTTTGGACCAGTGTTGACTATTCTGTGTCAGAAGACAAAGTGCAGAGCTATCTACGTTTTCATGATATCATTTCCGGTAAAACTTTGAAGAAAATTGAATTGAAACAACCATTTGAAGAGTCAATGGTAAGAAACTTTTCTGGTCTGAACAAAATCATGCTCTAGATTTTCAAATTACCCCCCCCCCCCCCACTTCATAAGCAGGGGACTATAAAAAGGAACCACTATATGTTACCAATATACAGTTTTCATCTTTCAAAGCTGTTTGTATAGATTTGTTTTTCAAACATCAAAATTGTTTGCCTGATGTTTTAAAGCTTAACAAGAATTCTTTATTTTTCAGCATGAAGAAAATAATCTGTATGTAGACTTAGATACAGTAGTGCAGACAGTTCGGTCATTTAACAGTGAGTTTGCTTGTGTTGTGTACAGACTACAATCAACAGAAGGGGAACAGAGCCAGGAAGAAGACTCTGTAGCTCACACCAAGTCCCCAGTGGAACGACCATCAACACAAAGATCTCGTCGTTCACGTAGAAGTCGACAAAATCTTGATGGAGAAATAGATGATGAAAGGACATTGTCAAATACTCAGAATATTAATGAAAGGACTTCTGGTAATAGGAGACGAAGTTCTAGGCAAGATTCAGATGAGGAATGGTCGGTTGAGAGCAGTTCTTCAGAAACAACGAGGCCCAGACGCCAGGCAAGGCGTGGGGTTAGTGAAAGATCTTTGTCCAATCGCAGACAGCGGGGTAGGAGACGAACGAGAGAAAGATAAGAATGTTCTTTGTGCAAAAAGGAATTACTGATGGACTTACAAAACATGCTCAGTGGAATCACTTCTTTTCTTCTTAAGAAAACATGAAAATGATTCCTCAACATCAGACATTGATGGTTATTTAAAGGGGCAGCTAGAGATATAATAATGTAATGGAGGTACATTGTAGTTCTTTAAAACCGCCACAAGGAAGATCCAATTTGAACAGGCTAATACTGTAGCGAAACAAATTTGCTCAAGGGATGTTGAGCAAATGTTGAGTAGCATTATACATTATATATTTTTTTGGAGAGAAGTAAAGGATAGAATTTTTTAAAATATGGTGTCAGTAAAATACTTCCTTAATTAAAACAAATTCAGAATGCATGTTATTTTTAACAAAATTTATTTTTAACAACCAGTTTAAAGTTTCTATCAACAATTTTACATATATTTGTATTTCCATGCAATCTATGCTCAACATTCACACTGTATATGCTGAATTCCAACCTTTACTATCAGTAAAATTTTGACATGTATCAATGGTAATGAGTAATGGAATAGATATATACAAATCTTTGTAATGTGTTCCTTATTTTTCTACATTTGAAGGCTACGATGAAATTCATTTCTCAATGAAATACCGGTACTTGTGATAGGATTCTGACTTGACATTGAGTGCCTACATGTATATGTCAATTATGCACAATAACAATTTTGTAAAAATGAGTCCATGTTGTATGTTGTCTATAACAAAGCCTCTTCATTCCTGATGTATTCTCCTATGTCAGCTTGATGAAAGGCCACCAAGGTCATAGGGTCGGCATGGCGACAGTCTTGTGTGGATTTGGCTGCCACTCCAAAACCCTGCAAACATGCATGTATTGTTAATCCAGATATGTGATCAACTAGAAACTTCTTTTTTATGAAGAATAACAAGCATTTTGGAAAAAATAAATTCTCTTTTAAAAGTAGATGCATCCATACCAAGGGGAGATCATTCATGCTGTAGACAACCACTCCTTCATACTGTGAAGTATTTTCGGTAATTCGTCCTAAGCCAGACTTCATGACATGGTGGCCGTACACAAACTGCTGCTCTGCACTGGGCTTCAGCCAGATTTTGTGCTGCAGGATAAGATTACAACATAAATGGGGTATAACTACCATATTATAGGAATGGATTCAGACAGAAATGTTTACACTGCAGTCCAATACTGCTCATTGTTAACAGAATTTTCTGAAAGATATTACATGAATTATGCATGTACTACATGTAGTAGTAACTGAGTTTTAAGGGAAGGGGGCCTTTGAGGAAACGGAATCAAAACTAGAAGTTTGAAAGAACCCATGTTATAACACTTAACTGACCTTTGCATAAGGAGCCATAAAATCTAAAGCTGTTATCTGCAGGTGGAATTTTCCAGTTTTTGTCATTTTTCCAAAGCAGGTTCCCATACTGAGAAGGTTTTTCCTGGATATATTGCCAGCTTTCTTCATCAGGTCCTCTCTTTAAAAACATAATGACACAATTCTTTTATCAAAATGTATTTTAAGGTGTCATGATAAAAATTTATCAATAATTTGCACATAAAACCAATACTGCACATTTAAATGATTTTAGCGTGCAGTAAGTATAGGTACATACCTGACATAAAATATCCGATCCCGATGAAGCCTAAAACAGTAAGATCCATCCGGTCTTTCTAAAAGCAACTTTATATTTTCACCAATGCTAAAATTAGATGTACAAAATTAGGATATAAGAATTTGTGCATATTGTGCTTCCTTGCATGCTTATGAGGTCTATATCAAAGTGGCTTTTGGTAAGTGTATTATCAAATTACTTACTATTTTGACAGTTTATCAAAGAACGATTTCGTTTCTTCGTCAGTTAATGGCCTCATATTTGCTTACGGTATTAACTTATCACAAAAATCACATCTCAAAACAACTTTTTGCTCTAAACACGTGTTTACGTATTTATATATTTACTGAATCGTGATCCCGATATAAAAAAATGTTTACAGTCGAGATCAAAGTACAAATACGGTGTGTTCCGAATGGTTGCTATGGGCGCGCTAACAAGATAATGTACGATTGCTGCTTTTCTCGATAATATTATGTCACAATGCATCGTCCAGCAATCTTGTCTGTATGTAAGACAAATTGATTGAAATGATGCAGCATGACAACCCATGCGCAAATGAGAGAGGGGTTTGGCACGGCTACTTTCGACGAAAGTCATTACTACACAGATTCGAGGAAATTCGGTGGAGTAATAAGTAATCGCATGTCCGTCTACATCGATAAAACGCCACACACTGCTGTAATTAGATTCACACACAACAGTCTACTTGGCGAAAAACTTGATGTTGATAAACTTAACAGTAGAGAAAATTCGGCTACCAGAAGTGATACAGGCAACAACATTATAAATAAGATAGATTCTCATCTTAGACTTCTTGCAGCTGATTCGAACTTGCGTCCAACATCAAGTGGCATAAGTGATAAAATAGATCTTGGAGCCACTCAGGCTTCCAGTCCTCAAAATGACGGGGAGAGAGGTACAGAAGATGTACATCTGCAACAAATTGAATGCAATAATATCAGCTCAAAGTCTTCCAGCAGAAAAGGTAGGTTGATATATTGTCAAGACACTTGAAGCTTGTTATGCTCTATTCCATGTTATTTTATGCTGCACATTTCCTTTAATGACATGTGTTCATACAATGAATAAAACCCTAAGATTTCTCCATTGAAATGCCCCATCTGGCTTGTTGGGTTTTGATAACAATTACACAGCCAAAATGAAAAAGTCCATGGGGATTTTCTATTGCCAAAAAAACAAAACAAAAAAAACAACAAAAACAAACAAACATGAAATTAGCCCTCATGTGGAATTGCAATAGGAAAGGGTGTCATTTTCCAAATATAAATCTCTAAGAAATCAGTTTTTAATCCTATCAAGAAAAAAATAAAATGAGATGATGTACCAATGCAATTAAAATCTTCGTTTTTTTCCTGTACATTGATATAATTGTACATTTGTGTTTAAAAAAAAATACATTAAAACGTGATGGAAAAGGAATCTTGGGATATACCATATGGACACATACTGATATCTAAATTTTAACTGCAATAGTTTAGTCTCTCCATCCCAATTTTTTCTCCCTATTACAGTATCAAGAAAACTTCAGATAAAAAAAAAATGGAGAGGGCTAACACCATTGTAGCAAACATTTGTGCTTTAGATCAGTAAATTAAGGTATGAAAAACAGAATGCCAGCTTCTGCAGTCTAAGTGAATTCCTGTTGGCTTGATTTTAGGGTGAATATAGCTCTTAAAATTTTCTTTAATAGTTTCTACTAATTTTCAGAAGTGAAAAAAATCCCCAAAACACTGCAAAAAGTTTCAAAAAAGAGGAAAGCAGGTGATATGATTTTAAAAGAGTAACTGCGTTCATTGTGTGTTTAATTTTCACATAGTCTGATGCGCATGCTGTTTTGGGGTAATCAGTTTTGTAATGTTCTTGCAGGTTTATGCCTTACCTGGTTTTGTATTTTGTCATGTCATTATTTTAACATTACAAAATGAATTTGTATTTTTCATTTATATTACTGCATGTATTTGTATTTGATACTTTCTAATTCCCACATTTTTGCACATGTAAATATAATAATTGTGAATACATCACATGTATATTTATAAACTAATCTTAGTACATATACTGTTTGATAAACATTCATGTATTTAGCATAACTTTTAAATTAAAGTAAAGTATTAAAAGCTCATTGTTTGCAATGTGTATACACATACCTGTTAACCTTTCAAAGCTGCTATGTGGGAGAATCTCCCCCTTACCAACTTGGCTACTAAGGGGGAGATTTTGCGTAAACGATGTTTTTTCACGTGAAATGCAAATATTTATTAAAAATACTGTTAGATACCTTATTTTACCATTGTAATTAATGCATTTGCAATCATTTTAAATAATAAATTGTAATACATATATACAGGCAAGAGACTGGTGTACACATTTCAAACATATTAAACCTTTTAATAGAATACACAAAAAATAAAAGGTATTAAAAAAAATGGTTTTGTTATAAAAATAGAATTTTTAGCTGTAGACTTTTAAGATCAAACCAAATTTGCTTCTTTTTATGAAGCAGTAATGTACATACCCATATTTTCTGTATTTTACATAGTCGATCGTGCGTTGTATATTACAGTATTGTAAACGGGTGTCCTTTCTCCTCTCTGTATTCTTCTATGTTGATCGGCCCAATTCATTAGAATGATCTTATTCTATCTTTGGGTTTCTACCCAAGTGCTTCAGCCTTGAAAGAGCGATTCCATTTTCAAGAGTGGTCTGCATTCAAGACCAGTCTATTTAACTTGATGTAGTAATTATTTTTACAAATTAATATAAAATACATGTATCTAATTGAGGGTCAGATTTAGGAAAATCAGAATCAATAGCAAAATAAAGTAAGAATTAAGATGAATAAGGTCTGAGTAAAAGAACAATTATAAGTTTACAAATGAATAATCTGGTGCTATGAGATGAGATAAATTGGAACCATCTTCCCCTAAGATTCAGAATTGATGACTATAGGAAGTAAGCAATACATTGATCAATTAATATACACGTATAACAAATGTTGCTACCTTTTCAAGGTTAATGTGTTACACATCTTAGATGCACTTATTGTTTTTAAATCTATTATATATATTTAATGCATGAATTTCAGGAAAGAGAAAAAAGAGGGGAAAATCTGGACGAGCTTCAAGAAATAAATCCAAACAAGGTAAAGATGGCAGGGTCTCCAAGCAGTGCACTCCCATGGCAACCAAGGTGAAGCCCAGGGTGATACAAAATGATGTACAGGATATCAGCAGCGGTGTGGCAGGTATGGGGGTCCTGGAAAGTATGTGTAAACCAATGGTTCTTCACAAGACTGCAGAGCGCAAACATTCCGAAAAACGCGAGACAAAATTGGTCAGTATAGTGAATCGCCAGACAACCCAAGTTAGCACAAAACAGATAATACTGCCGCAGATGACAAACAATTTCATGGTTAAATCTGATGTCAAAGAAAGAACTTCAGGCCAAGACTCACTGCAGTCTTCCAAGTCTTTTGTGTACCCTCCTAGTCGAGTCAACCATACTGATATTTCCAGGATCACCAAGATCTACTTGTCGGAGAAACAGTCGGGAGTAGTGAGGGATTGTGGGATGGATGTTCCCTGCGCACCTCCAGCCACTCCTTTGCCGGGTGAGTCTTCTCTTTCAGTCTTCTTCCAAAAAACCCCTTTAAAACACCTACACAAACCCCAATATATAGATCTCAGTCTCTATAGAACCATTTTAACAAGGCTTTGGACTTTCTGTAGGAAGTAACTATCTATTTCTTGGGTTAAAACAAAAATGACACTGGTTTCAAGTGAAATATACACTGATTTCGTAGTCTTAGCTCAAAAGCCAGACAAATCTTGTGATTTTAAAGAGCCATGGCTGAATGGCTAGCAATGAAATAGACAGGCATACGTCACATCGCTGTTTGACACAACTTCCAAAACCCCAAGCTCTTGTTACAATGGTTCTAGGTACTAAATAAGTTCTTGTATATTTTGTATATTTTTTTTTCTCCCAATGTGTGGTGTACATTTGTATGGCATTTGTGTGGCATTAAAATTGTACAATAATCATAGTGGCAGAGACCGGCAACAATTTAGTAAACTTAGTTTTTTACTTAGATCAAAATTGGATGTGTTCTTCAGGTGAATAATGTGGCCTATGGGCCTCTTGTTTTTTTTAGGGTTTTTGCACTTGCTCAAAATGAAATTTAAAGTCCTATAAAATCTCAGATTGAAGATTAAATCTGCAAGGTGAAAAATATTTAAGTAAGGATTTAAAACCGTACTGTAAGCAATCATCATATGAAATACTTGTTTGAGATGGAATTGGGATTTATTTGAGACCCCACTGTTGCCAAAAAATAAAAAACAGAGTGAATGACTGGACATCTTGTGTTCATATTTACGTACTGTGTAGCTTGTTCACCCGTTTGCCTGTTCATTCAGATTGAAGCTTGTTCACTGGATTTTTCATGCTGTTTGTTTGTTGGAGGAGTGCATGGAAACTGCATGTATTTATGCAGGGATAATGTGTTATAAATGGTTAAAATGTGTGGCCTGATCAGCAGTAAACCCCACACTGATGTTGTAATGGTGGCTGCATCTAGTCCCGCCGGTATTGTGATACTTTGGTTTTACACTTCCTGCGTAGAGTTATCTGCATTCAATAATATTATGTAACTCTGATTAAAATTAACATATAAAAAATCTATAGTTTAGTTCCAATATATCACTGAAATCAATAAGTATAAGTGTTCTCTTGCAGCAAGACTCACCATAGGTAATTAGATTGTAATGAATTTTTCCATTACTCTGCTTTAAAAGGTTCATATTTTCAATTACTGTAAGGAAATTATGGCCAAGAAATGGTTTAACAATATGAAATACATTGAATGTACACTCTTGGCAATTTTAAGCTGTAATTACCTACCAACAACAAAATTACAGCCAAATACAAGTATGGTACAGTTAAACTCTGTTATAGCAAAGTCCTAGGAACCAGTGGATATATCCGTTATTCGTAATATCTGTATAAAGAATTTGCAATAATAACTATTACGAATTTACTATATACCGATACATGTATTCTTTTACAAGACAATATATTTGCTAATTGAGGTATAAAATAAAAATACATTACTTTGATACCTTTAACAGCCGGATTGTGAATTGAAAAATTTATATAAATTATTAAATAAATTCATTTTAACTATTATGGATAGTAGTGAAATCTTTTTGAATAAATTTGTTATAATAGTGTTAAATTTCATTATTATTCACCTTTCTGGGACTCAAAATCAGTTCATAATATAACAGTAAATTCGTAATAACCAAGTTCATTTTGACCGTAGAATTTTGCAAAGATTTGTTAAGAATTTTACCGGGACTCAAAAAAACATTCGTTATAACCAAGTTCATTTTGACTGTAGAATTTTGCAAAGATTTGTTAAGAATTTTGCCAGGAACTCGAAATAAAAAACTTTGCTATATCCGAGAATTTGCTATATCCCTCTCCGTACTAAACAAGTTTTACTGTAATAACAACTTAAGGGAAAAAGCATTGTAGTTCTTGTTTGCTTTGTTTAGTTTTATGTAACCTATTCCACACTGTAAGTTCAAATAGATCTGGGAATTATTTTTTAAAGTTTTTTAAAATGAATTTCTTTTATTAAGAATATTACAGCCAACAAATACACTGTACCATAAAATTTGATTTTCAAAAGGTGGTATATTTTGTGAAATTTTGTGGTACCACATATTCTTCTTTAATGAAATTGCAAAAATTAAATATACCTAATTTGGAATCAAAACACAAAAAAATGCATCTGCAGTAAAAGCTAGTTTTATAATATGATCACTGATCCATGTCATTAATGGAGACATTTATCGTAAACTAATTGCTGAAAATTGTGTTAATTTACACTAGCTAGTTCAGCAGCCATTCAAATTTACACTTTTATTATCATCTACCAGTATTAAAGAATTAATATATCTGTCCTGCTTATCGATCCTGGCTGCTGTTGCTTGTTTTGTAAATATACTGTTGATTCCTAAATTATCACGGAGAATTAATATCCGCAAAAATTGCTATGAGCACATCTTGCCAATCTTAAAAGCAAGCTTCCTTTTTCTGACAGATGTAAACTAAATAAAATTTTGATTAAAGTTTGGCGTTTGCGATTTTATATACATGTATATATTTTACAATTTAATGTAAAACGTTTGAATCGGGGAATTAAATACTTGTGTAAAATTAAGAATCTACAATACATGCCATGAATATTAATATTTTTGTAAATGTTGAAAATACAATTAAATGTCTTTCTTCTATTTTTTAAGATCCTTCCAAAAAGGTGGAATATATACCATGTATGAATGATATAAGGGTAAGCAATTCTTTCTTTCTATGCATTAATTAAGATGTTTAAATGAATATATGTTGGAAGTAAGATTTTGATTGGTGTGGGAAGAAGCCGGAGTACCCAGAGAGAACCCAGTGTCCTAGCAGACTACCACCGTAACCTATCACATACAACTACGGTTGATCACGGGGATGGACAGTGCACTAGATTATCACCACTGCGACCTGCGTTTATATACATCTCAATGATCGACAGTGGTTGAATGTAATAGCCACTGATAGGGCGTGCTGAAGCTTGGACACATGGGTTCTCTCTGGGTTCTCAAGCTACCTCCCATATCAATGACCCTCTCGTGCTAACATCTGTGCCAACAAGAGACATGAAGTATAAGTTGAAGAACTTGTTTATCAATCGTTGTAAAATGAAAATGGTTGAGTAAAATTAATTTGTAGCGAGAGAGAGAGAGAGGGGGGGGGAGAGAGAGAGAGAGATATATTGTATGTGTGCATACAATTATTTTGAGATAATATTCTATAGTCACAGAGAGCAGTAAAGGTGAAACTACAGGTCTTGGAGAAGGAAGCTCAGAGAAAGTCAGCTAGACGACGAGATGATCATGCCAAACAGGAAAAACTTCAACAGAAAGAGAGGGAAAAAGACCTTAGGGTCAAACAAAGAATGGAGGTGAGTGGGGATCAGAGGCTTAATTTAAAGTGATCTCTAACAATTTAAAGCATTTTGTTAAATATGTATATGCTATATTTATTTAAAAACATTAAAGTAAGGTTTATCTTTTTATTTAAGTGAAATTACAAGTTATTGTAACAAATGTTTATAACTAGATACACAGGGTTGTCTCTAAAAATTGAAGTAGAGGGGGGAAATGAAAAAGTAGATGGGGGTTCTGGGGGTCTTGCTTATTGCTACATTATGTTTAAAATGCAAAAATAGCCGTGTAATTAAGGCATTATAGGCGGGGGAATTCCCCGCCTCCCGGGCCTTAGAGACAACCATGCATGTATTAATATGAAATCTTTATTTCAGATATATGCCCTGAACAAAATAATGACAGACCTAGAAAACAAGAGATTCAGGGAGTTTTGTGAGAAGAAAGGAATAAGTATAACATAGCAGTACTACATGTATAGATTTGTTATTCTG
Source organism: Magallana gigas (assembly GCF_963853765.1). NCBI lineage: Eukaryota > Metazoa > Mollusca > Bivalvia > Ostreida > Ostreidae > Magallana > Magallana gigas. Next base: position 7,727,943 of record NC_088855.1, on the reverse strand, counting down.
AGTATGTCCTTATAGTGCTGATGCATTCCTAGAATGGCTGTCTCCCTCAAACCAGTCCATCTCTATGTCCAACAAGAACTCCCTGCGCTAGTCTCCTGAGCGTTTTGTGTCATGGTCTTTGTCAATTAAGGAGTTTATTGGTGATGCCCTTCCAAGAAAAGCTATATCAGTGCAAAATGGAAGAAAACCATGTGATATCATACTAGCCTAGTCAAGTGGTGTGAGCATTGGGGAAGAAGTTACCACACTGGAAGCAGTAGTGTGCCATGAACAGAATCATATCACCACCTTCCTCAGGCAAAGTTCATCTTCTGTTTATTAAGATATTTTTTGTATCTTGACAAAGTATTGCTTTGTGAATCTCAACATGTTGTAGATTGATTACTAGAAATGCTCAAGCTCTCCGTATATGTATCACTTTTTACCAGTATTAGCTAACCTGAGCTGTTTTTCTGATTCAGATTTGTCCAGCATCTGTCATTGTCGTAGTTGACATCAGGTTTAACTTTCTCAGGAACCATTTGACCAAATTCATTCACTCTTGATAGAAAGCAATCATGGCTTTTAAGTTTCTTAAATTGAAGGACCTTGCCTTCATCAAGGGAAGATAATTTTGAATTATATTTTAAAGATTTGGTGTCTTAAAAAAAAATTCCCTTTCTAAAAATTTTAACCGCACTGGAAGTAATACCGATAATTTTTTATAGGAGAGCTAGCTCCTTCATGTGATGCTATTTTTAAAGTAAATTACTGTAAACCAACTTTTTGTTGCGAGAAATTTTCTTGAGGTTTGCAAGACCCCTGTTGTCCCGAATATTTCTTGACGCAAACCAGTCCTTGCTGGATGGAAGTAAATAACAACACAGGTGTGGTTAGGTCTTAAATGCAATAATTAATTGTCATGAACAAGTTTATATCTGGTAACTTGTGAAATAAAGTCATGGGGAATAAAAGTTGATTTACAGTATTTTTTGATGGGGCTCCAGATGGGGTCTTTTCAATAGCTGTATTAGATGTACATGTATATTCGTTTTATTTTTAAACTGACTCAAGGACCAATAATGGCGCCATACAAGGGAGCAAAATTCTACATGGAAATATATCTAGATAAACACCTTTTGAAACAGAGTGCTACATTTTGCAACATTACAATCAATACAACCTTTGAAATTAATTGTGATATTTGATTCAATGGTTAGGCTATATGAGGGGTGTGATGTTCTTTATCAGAAAATAGTGACAATGTTCAAAGTAGGATGTAACAAAATACAAAATTAACTTAGAAGCTGTGCCCAGGTGAGTGATGTGACCCATGGGCCTCTTAATATTTATTAATCATATGTTTTGATATGGCTAAACTTTATGCTAGGAGTTTTTAAACTTCTTCACAAATGATGTCAATTAAGTTTTAAAAAATAAGATCAAAGAGACTATTGGTAATGCATCAATGGTGGAGTATTATGTAAGGTGCTTGTGTGATTCTAGTATGGTCCATGATAATTGTGCTTTGTATTCTGTGTATTGTAAGTCCACAGTGATATGTATTGATGAGTAATTGCTTGTCGGTATTCAGAGTGGTACAGTGAAAAGCTATCCTGTGATTGGTTGTCAAAGTATGAACACACTATTATGCCGTTGTCTTTCACCTGTAAATGTCTCTATTCAATTTGCAGTTCATGCATGAATTTTTGATGAAGTTATTTTAAATGAATGAAATCTATGAATTTCATGTATTTGACAGTTATTTTTAGATAGCAAGATTTGATATATTTTTCTGAATGTGATTAAAAACACCCACTCTAAGTGGTAGTGCATGTCCTTAGTATAAAATATATCTCATGAATTTGAATGTTGGCTTTTACTGTTTACCTCATGGATTTTTTTTACTTCTTTATCATTAATTGTATCCTGTATCAGGTGTTTTAAAATCTACATTTTGAACCATGCATTTTTATTTTTTGATAAAATTTCATGCTTATTTTTTATCATGTTGTTACAAATACATGAATAACCAAATTACCGCAGATTGTTTTTTTTTCTTCAATTTTTTTTTATTGAATTTTTAAACTCCTTGCTGTTCTTTAATTATTCAAAGCTTGAGGGAGAATTCGATCAATTCAGTACAGAAATCCTTACAAGTTTCATTTACTGCTTCTGAATAGAAATTCGGTCTGTTTAATTTTGCCCAGTCATGCACTTGTAATAATTTGCTTGTGTGTTTGTACATGTATTTAATAATCGTTAAACATCAACGACATACAAGATAGTCTGTGATGAAATCTGTGATATAAATACGATTATTTTTAGAAGACATATCTATACATTTACATGTATTTCATAGAAAGTGCGAGATTTTTAAAATGATTTGTAAATTTTACCAGAATGTTTGTAAACATGAAAATCATGTATTTTATTTTGGCCAAATTTGTTCATGTAAATGTCATTCATTTAAATAAATTTTCAGTCAAATTGTGAAAAAAATTTACAGATTTTTTTTTTATTTACATTTTTCAAATTCAAACATACAAAATTTCTATTAAATTGATGTCAAATTGAATTTGTAAAAGATTGACTTTGTATGATAATTTAGGGGAATACATCTATCTGTGTCTGACGCCTACTGTGTGTAGCTCCTCAGTGGTCTGAGCACACCTAATAGTTATGGGGAGGAAAACATGTACCGTAGTGATTATATCAGTGCAAATTTGTGAAATTAATTCATTTAATGGATATAACTAATAGATACAAAGAAATTAATCTACTGGTCCCTATAAGACTTTGCTATAACCTGTCTTACTGTAAAGTTTTTCTTATAAACTGTTGCTAAGTATGGACATTGATAGAGAACTTGTAGTTTATAAGTTATTCACTATTCTGCTAGTCAGTGTTGAAATTATCTTGCAATAAAATAAAACTTTTCCAGGTAGCTAATATGATTATCTGCCAAAACGTTCATACTGAAGTGCCAAAAGCCACAGTCATATTGTTTGTTCTTCCACTTTTTGCATTTTTTTGTAATACATGTACCAGAAAATGTCGTTATAGCATTTTACTCGATTGCTATCTCGATTAAGCCTATGAGCATTGCAGGTAATGTTAATTTTGTATCTGAAACACAATACTTGAAAAAATTATAACCTTGTACACCAATGAATGCATGAAAATGAATATCTGTGTTAAGTCAAGCATACTTATAGTTGACTGTTAAATTCTCCAAGTATATGTGAATTGGGCAGCAATACATTAATACATCTCTAAGATGTTGTAAATTATCCAAACCTACCAAAATAGGGGGTTTTTTTTCTAGAAAATCCAAAACAAAAATACAAAAACAAGAAGTGTTTCATTTATTCTACTTGTACAACAAAGTTTGAAATGAAGCATTCAACATATCACACCACAAGGACAGAGCGGAGAGCAGGTCACATGATACAAACAAAAATCAGTTCACAATAAACACCCTCTAACAATTACATCCCACCCCTTTTCAAATTTTCCCTTCAACATTCCAAGGCAGATGGAAAGGAGACACTGATATAAAGTTCTTCATCTTAATATATTGTATAAATTGTTGGACTGGTATCATAACACATAACGCATGAAATTATCATTTAGAAAATAGATAGTTTAATAAACACAGTAACCTAGAATGCTATCTATGGACATACTGAATTAAATTCAGTTGCTGAATTTGGAGCACAAGCATTACGGACCTAAAAAATAAAAACATCAACTTTGCCCACCCCCTCAATCTCACTTCAATGTCATACAAAGTGATATCTAACTCACCATCAACACAATAATCCCAACTTAAACAAGTAACAAATTCATACACACAGCACAATGAACCTCTATAGTTTTAGACATTCAAAAATTGAATGTTTTTACATATACTTTGGTTTTTTAAAAAGTCACTTTGAAACTAAATAGTTATTTCAAAATGAAAGGTTTTGAATATTAGATGACTGATGCTATTTTATTTCAGGCTATATTCTATTCAGCCTCTGTCCCTGTGGTGGTAAAAAACCAAAGAGATTCCGAGATTTCACAAAACAAAAAAAGGTCAACAATCATAAAAATAAAACATAGATATTTTTTTTTACCAACAAATGCTGAAATTTACATAGTACATGGTATCACACACATATACAGGCTTATTATATAGAGGTTTTGATCAATTTCTTATTATGCATGCGTAAAAATATGAATACTGTGTATGAATTAAAAATTCTACATTTGAGAAGTACTGTAAAATAGAAACAAAACATTACATTTGGATGCTTGGTCAGAAAAATTTAAAACCATGTAAGTAGTACATTGTACATGCTACATTGTAAGCTCAATTTTTTTTTGGGCCAAAAATTTAAAAAATAATGTAACAGGTAGGTGCCCAGTACCATTATCTTCAAATTATTTCTGTTGTAAAAAATTTGATAAGGGAAATAACTCAATTTTCATATATTCAAAACCTCAAATTGCAAAACTGCCCCTTTCAAAATGGCAATTTGCCCTTTCTCAATATTGCAATAAAATTTAAAAAAAACTGCCAACCTTAACCAGTGGCATCCAAAAAACAAACTATAAACAATATTTTGGGACCTAACACTTGTCATCAATTTTTGTTCCCACTCGCTCAAATTATTCCCCCTCTTCACTAATACGCCGCTTTCACTGTGAACCAAGTATTACATGTGTCATTTTTCTATTTATGAAGTTGAGAACAAATCAGAAAACAAGTACAGAAAGTTGTTTAACTTTAAGAATTGCATTTGGTATCCATCTATGATAAATACATGTATACAAAAGCAAAGATTGTTCCTTCATGTCATGGATATTTTTGACAAACACATAATACTTGGTTTACAGTATTTTAAACAGAATGACTTATCTGTGGGGTCAAATCCACATAATCCTCCCATTCAAGTAGTCAAAATTTTGCTGTACTTTATTTACTTTTCAGTAATTTAATGATTTGTTTAACAGGTACTAGTTAAAATTGAAAGGCAGATAATTTACTAAATGTTGTGGGACGAAAATTGCTAGAAATCATCTTTTCTAGTTGACAAAGTAGAAAAGAATCATTTTCACGTAATAGGGGTATATCAGCTAGTATTGAGATATCTCTTTAAAAAAAACGGATATTGTACCTTAACAAATTGCACATGTAACACTTATAAATAAAAAATCTGACATCTTGGAAAAATCATATAACAACATCTTGTGTATTGGGTTTTGAACCAAAATAGAGGGCATTCTAAACAACTGTTAGTCTTTGTACTAAGTTATGTATAGAGATTAGTACATAGGTAGAAAACATGGTATGAAATTTGCATAGCAGTTGTATTCAATACACTAAATTTTCACCAGTGAACAAATTGACCAGCGGTAACATGTTCACACGTCACATGTTCAAACCTCGCTAGACTAGACAGATTATGAGAACACAGAGAATAAGAACCAAGACAATGTTCACAACAGTCCAACTTTCAGCAGTCAGACAGGTGTTTAACACACATGTTGAATGTACAATAACGGACATCTACTACACTCTTACCAAAACATTCACATCACTCATTACACGTGCATTGTATATAGGACCAATACTGTATGAGCTAGCATACAGAATTATATCTGCCTCTCTCATAATTTTGCCAACTTGCATTCAAAAACAAACTTGTCCTTTTTTGGTTCACATAAATACAATTTTCAAATACTTAATGTTATTAACATTATAGAATTTTTAATTTGCCTATCTAAGATGTGTGCAGTTGGGGCAACAAAAACAAAGAACAGGGCAAAGATAACCCCGGTATGTCGGCTGCAGTTCAAATTATAATGTTCAACCAGTATGCTTCACAAGAAGCCAATTTATACTTGTAGTATATATATTTTTTTTAAAAACACAATCAAATGTATACATTAATTGTAAGGCTTGAAGCACTTCACCACAATAGTACTATATGTTTTACATATACAAAGACTCCTTCACAAGGGGATATAAATCATAAGTAATCAAAAATAAGAAATTCACAAGTACATTTATACATGGCTGTAAAAACTATATGCATATGTATAAAATAGGAATCTTTAAGTTACATGATGATTGCTACAAGCAGTTAAAATACTTTTTTAAAAAATTCTGAACAACAATCCATACTACTTGGTAGTAAAAAATAAATATATACATTTTGGTAAATTTAAATGCTTAAGCTTTCACTTTAATAAAATTAAAATAAAAGATATGGTTTATTCCACAAGGCTGATACATAATGACAAAAAGCAATAAAAACATCTTTCTGAAAGATTACAACTAATAAGTATTAAGTCTTGGGGGTAGGGTGAGGGGGAAGGAGGTGTGAGAGAGGGGGTGGGGCAGTGAGGAGTTGAATAGAACACCGTGACTGGTCGTTGGTTCTGCTGCTTCCTTTCGCGGTGTGCTGGAGTCGCTATTGCCCGAAGACAACGGAGATTGCCGAGGGGTGGATCTCTGTTCTTGAGAGGAGGGAGTGAGACGGGAGCTGCTGGACGTTTGTGGGGGTGGGGAGGTGAGGGGCGAGGACCTCAGTTCCTGGGGGGTGGGTCTGGTGGAGGGCAGTAGATGATTGAATTGTCCCGCAGAATTCTGCACGTTCTGTTGAAGATGAGAGATGAACGAAGGCGACATCAGGGAGTGGGGGATGTTGGAGGACATCAGAGATAGTGGGGGTAGAGAGTGCGGGGGTAGCAATGGGTTCTGCATGTGATGAGGCGATGATAGAAGTGTGGTGGACGAGATATTGTTCGATTGTTCAGCAGACATGGCCAAGGACATTTGATCCGATTCTAGTGGCCTTGACAAACTATCCTTGTGAAGGTCAAGAAAACGACTGAAATTAGATGTCCGTGGGTCACTGACAAAGGAGAGCGGAACGGAGCTCCCCCTGGTGGTAGCGGAGAAGTCCTTGTCCTTGGTTCGGTCCGCTGAGTTGGTCATGGAATTGTTGGTGTTGGACTGTCGCGGTTTTCTGGGCTTGTATGGAAGAGTGAACTGACCATCCATGTGTCGGACATTGACATGCATCTATAAGAGAGACGAATGACAGCTAAAATGTACCAAATGTTACAATGCCAATTCATAACAAAAGTTTCAAGTATCTATAAAAAAATTAAATATCATTCATACACACATATTATGGGTGTTTGTTTGTGGGGAAGAGAGAGGAAGAGATTTGGGGAACAGAGAAAGAGAAACAAAACTTCCAATGGTATGTATCACAAGACAGCTACTCATTTTTTCTTTATGTAGTAGAGGGTTTTCAAAAAGACTGAAGAACTCCAATTTAGTATCAATACTGCTATATTTCATTGAATTGTTTTAATTTATTTGAGTTACCCGAGTACTCCTGTTAGTCTAACCTTGATGGTACGGTTTTTGAGAGAAAGAGGGGAAGAGAGAGAGAAAGAGGGGGAGAGAGAGAGGGGGGAGAGAGTACTGTAGCCCTAACCTTGATGGTGTGGTTCTTGAGGCTGCTCTCGTTGGTGTAAGCGCGGCTACAGATGGAACACTGGTACTGTTTGTTGGCTGCCTTCTTGACGTGGTCCTCGTGGTTCCGCATGTGGTGGTGGAGATTGGCCATCTGAGCAAATGCCCGGTCACAACCATCAAAACAACAGCGGTAAGGCTTCTCCCCTACAATGTGTCAGATAATAAGTACAGGGACAGGCATCATAAGTGATATATCAACAATCCTTTGGTAACCATTTGACCAAATTGAAAATAGTTTGCTCAATACTTGATCTAAACCTGAATATTTCTTTTAGTGTTATTGTTATTACTACATGCCTCTTAATTGCTTTGATCTTTTCATTATACATACTGTATACAGGGTTATTTTCACTGTGTCATTTTTGCCCGATTACAATTGCAAACGGTTTAGCCCCTACTTGAATTCACCCTGGTTCAATTGTGTTTAAAGAGATATATATTTGAGATATTGGAATTCGCCATGTTTTAAATTTGCCCGCTTACATTGGGGGCGAAAAATAAAATGGGGATGAATATTTCCCTGTATACATTTATTGCTGTGTAATTACTAATCAGACATGCCAAACTGTTTTAGAATTTCAGTGATATGGGTAGTTAACAACATAAAGAGCATCAGATTCCCTATCCCTCCAAAGTTATATGAATATTATAATTAAAATAAAGATGTTGCATTTGATAAAGATTTATTGATGATTCCAGATTATGATTGAATGAACTAAACATATTTATTACATGATGGTGAAAAAATAAAATCTATTCCCTGCAGAAAAATCAATGTTTCTGGGGGTATAATCTCAGCTCCTGGACATCTCGTACATGCAATAAATAGAACAATTACTAAGCTATAGTAAAATCATTAGCATTAGACATTTTGCAAACTCATCATTCAAATTATATATACATGTACTTGAGTTTTCAGACATCAGATAGAGATTTATCTGCTCATCCAGGGGTTTTATCATATCTTCCAAGTGAAAATTCAAAAGTGTTTGGAAGTGGATATACATATATATTTGTAAATTGTTCATTTTAATGGGTTCTATTTTTTTTTTAAATTCTTCATTTTTATGGGTTCTATTTATTTGACAAAATAAACAATTTGTCAACTAGCCTCAGGTGCATGAAACCAGCCAAAGTTAGTAAGTATAAAACACACATAAAACAGCATGAGAGATGACAGCTGAAATACACAAAACATAATAAAATTTTATTCTTCATTACACATTCAACAAACCCAAAGATAATTAAGAATAAGATTTGTCTAAAGCTATGGAAACTTGAATCCTTGGCTGTAAAGTCTAATACATGTACCGGTACATGATTCTCAGTAAAATCAAACAATTATAACATTGACTTGGCTTAAAAGAGGTTGGTGTCGATCACTGTATGGGCATTCTACTGTACAGTAGAATCTAAACATTTACATGAATGGTGCATGTAAATATACAAAACATACAAACACATTTACAATTTGGCACAGTCATTTTTCCTAATTCAAGGCAAAAAATCCTTTTAGGCTATGTTTAATACAAGAAAAATTCTACAGCATTCATGTTGCTACAAGTTTTGTTAACAATTTTTCAGTTACCTGTGTGAATTCTAAGGTGTTGCTGTAGGTGACAAAGTTGCTTGAAGCCCTTATCACAGAATGAGCAGATGTGCTTGCGTATCCCAGTGTGCACCAAACTGTGCTGTGCGAGCTGCTGCTTGCTCTTGAAGCCCTTGCTACAGTTTGGACAGAGGTGGGTGCGGTCTGGATGAACCGTGGAGTTGACCTCCACAAAGTGCTGGTCATTGGAGGTCAGCTGGGAGTCATCAGGGGTCATGTCTGAGTTGTCTGTGGGGTGAGACAGGCTCAGGTCTGAAATAATGTCATCAAGTTTAAAAAGAAAAGCTTAAACTAACAATTCTCTCCTCTTAAATGATACATTGATGGTAAATGTTTGAAGTGACTTGTTTGTCTTTGGGTAGTTTTCAAGTCAATTATTTTGATTTCTGATGCTTAATTGTGGCAGTGGTACCTTTGTAATTATAATGTAAAAAAAATATATTCTGTCTACAATCTTCATAATTTACCGGTACTTCTTGATTAAGAAAATGGTTTACAGTCTGTATATCTATATACATGGGTTTTTTTTTTTTGGCTTATGTCTTTACATCACAATGTGTTCAACTCCTAAACCTATGTATCTATTCAATACAGTTGATAACATGGTATCCAACAATATGTATAAACTTATGATAGCGATTACAATACAAGGAGGCTACTGAAAAATGATTCATTATTTCTTTTTTTTAATTGAAAATAATAAATAAGACTACTAGAATCTGTAGGCATTAAGTAAATAAAGGAAAGGGCTTAGACTGTGTGCATTGTTACTTTTCATTTCCCAATTTTAATTCATTTTATTGAATTTTTTTTTTAAACAAAATTAAACTTTAAGATAAAATTCAATATCTGCATTTGCATTCCTAAAACAATGTTTGCGGAAATCCAATACCAAAAAATCCATGTTTTTTCCTCCATGAAACATTATTGAAATTCAATTCTTCACTGGAGTTTTCACATTAGGCATGCATCTCTATGGTAACCATCTTAATTTTATGAATTACTTGTACCTAATAAAAGATTGAATTCTTTACATGCAGCATTGGTACTCATGGAATTCAAGCAAGCAATTAAGGGTCTATTTAGACATGCCCCGAAACAATGCATGGTGGTTTCACAGCCAATATTGGTACACAGGTTTCTAATTCTTGTCAGTTGATTGACTGAATCAAGAAATATTGATGATAGGCATGAAAAAATTCAAATCAAGTTAATTCACAGAAAAAAGGAGAAATCAATCTGTAACTTAGAAATCTTTCGAGGAAAGAGGTTTTCCATTACTAAAATTTTTTTTCTCTTTTCAATCCTTTTTTATTTCTACAAGTCCTTGTAGGCATATGATATTTAAAGTGAAATATGTATTTCAGCGTACCATATTTAATAGTGTGTCAGATATTTTGCAAACTAGGGCCTTATTATAATTGTGATACCTAGTAGTTTGTCTGTGGATGGAACTTATTTCTCACACAAACATAAAGCAATTTGTGATAAGAAAATACTTGAAAATAAAATAAAAATTTAATCATTCTCATAATATCCCTTAGTGAAAAACTGGAAACCTCACTTTTCCCCAAAACTAGCACCATCATTTAAAGTCAAACATATTAGTTTAATATTTTCCAAGCACAAGTTCAATATGTAATTTAATTAAAATCTTTGACCATGAGCTACAAAGACGTAACACGGAATTACTATGCACCATTCTGTGACAGTCTAGATCAATACTCTCTATGATATAGAAAGATGTGAGCATATACCTACTCCACAATACTTACTGTAAATAGACTTACAGTAGATTCCTTATATTAAGTGAGTACTTAATTCAGTGATTCTACCACTTTGCATCAAATCGCGGAATATAGAATTGCAAATGCTAAATTCTTATTACGTACAGTTTCATTTAGTTGACATCTGCCCTAAAAACAGAAGCAAGAATTTGAAATCTGCGAGATGTGCTTCTCGCGATTTTATGCGGATATTCATTCCTCACATCTAATAAGGAATCTACAGTATTTGTGTACATCTGAAATAAATAAATAAATAACCCCCCCCCCTCCCCAAATAGCTTTGTAACTTACCCTGTGGGGTCCTGATGTACTGTGATGAGGGATGGTGGGTGTCCACAGGCAGAGACATTCCACCGGTCATGGAGGCCATGCTGTAGGTAGGTCGGCCCGGTGGGTGGGACTGAGGGGGTGGGGTCTGTCCATACGACAGGAGAGCAGACACAGCACTAGCAGCCTCTGACATGTTGTCCCTGTTTGTAGACATTAACCAGTACGTTAGCAACAGTTTAAAATTCTCAAACCATGGGTCCATCATATGGAGGACAAAGGCGTAATCCAAGGGAAAAAATAGACTTCAGTTCACTTGGCGGTAACTGTTTTCTTTAGATTCCTCTCCTCTTGTCCCTTTCACTTGTATTTTTTTAAGAATACCAGGTGAATAAGGAGTTTTCTTAAATGTGTTTTCTATATTAGTTCATGGGCCTAGTCTCACAAAGGGCATCAGTACGATCGGACTAAAACTGGGATTTCTCTCTCATATACAATCGGCTATCATTTCCATCTGATATCCACACTTTTTTTCCTCTCTCGATAATTCCTGTTTTTTACACATTAATTTCTCGGGAGAACAAGCTAGTTTTTTTTTTTAAGTATTACATAACTCTGACACATCAATCATTGACTATTCTTGGCAAAGAAAATGAAATGGATTCACAACGTCCCTTTATTTTTTTTAATAGTGCTTAGTTTTTTTTCTCTCTGTCTATCAACCCTGATGCAATAAGCTTGTGTATTGATCATGGATATAAATTTCCATTCACTATTATATAACACCATAAAACTTGCATTTTAATTGATCACCTGCTTCAATTAATCCTGTTTTTACTTCATCGATCAGAGAATCTGACACAATTGTTTCCTAGTTCTTTTTAATCAAAACTGGTGACATTTTCTTTGATAAATTCCAATGACAAGCATTGCGAAATATATTGAGAATTTTTTTTTCAAACATCAAGATCCTCTCCATTAGGAAGAAATGAAAATCTTGCCATCTGCTGTTAATGAAACAACTCGAATCTGCTTCCCAATCATACACATTCCATCAAATTCATCTTGTGCACAAGTCTATTTTTATCAAAATCTACAGCATTCAAATTTTGAGTTGAATTTTCTGATATCATCGCAGGATAAAACGTTACATAATACAAAATTTGAAGCACATTCTTCCATTATTTCTTTTGACAGCCTGTCGACTAACACACAAACTTGAACAAATCAATTTTTTCCTAGATCATGTGCAGTTTTCTGAATGCATGTTTCAACTTCGATTAAGAGCATAGCACTGCAGATCAGCATGCTAACTAAGACACACAAATATTCAGACACCATCTCCACAGTATACGAAAAAATCCTCCATATTATGTAATCAAATGTTTGAATAATTTCCACATTTTAACGTGACAGCTCATTGTCATGTGCTTTAAGAAGAGAAACGAAAACGATGAATCTCCGAGACTAAACAAAACCCTGAACTCCGTAGCACCACTAAAATGCTTTTATCTTCTCTCACTCCCCGTCTTCAAAATAGACATTCTATATGCTTGAGTGATGCTTTTTTTATGAAAATGTACATTTCAATTTAAAATTGTCCCAAGCGACAGCTATTTAGATTAAATGTTTTCACTCTGGGCTGCTACATGGCCAATATTTCTACACATGTCACTCAATTTACCTGTTCTCACCTGTATGGAGACACACAGGTATCGAGAGCATTATATATAAAATATCCCTACAGGGGGTTTTTTCATCTCAATTGGATTGGACAGTTTTGTTTTACATTTTTTAAGTTTGAATTCATTTCCCTATGACCTTTAAGGAATCATTTGTTATTGCATTTTGATGGTCATCTAAAATTAGTTTCAATCAAATGCTTCTCAATTAAATCAAACCAAGTTTTCTTTAAAGAGAACCCTTGCCAGTCCCATGGGCCTTAACAGTCACCTGAGTATTATCTAACCCTGTGATGGTTCTGTAAAATAACATTGCATTTGAACATGCATACTCTCATGTGCATTTATCAAATGGATACCGGTATGTTTAATGGTTATGTTAGTATAACTAAACAGTATATAGGATATTGTACAATTCCTAAATACTCCTGAGACATCGTAGGGGTATCATGGAAAAGAAGTGCCATTGGAATTTTGATGTTAGTAAAAAGTTTTTCTACCTCCAATCAAGATTTCTTAACACAAAATCAAAAGTCAAGAATTGTTTAAATCCATAATGAATTTTCCATACATGATCCATTGGGTGGGTGGGTAGGTGGCTGGGCAGTATGGTAAATGATCTGCCTCATCCTTGTACAATATTGGCCCATACACAAATCAATTTTTCCTTCCATAAAGAGAACAGTAGGGGGACATTTTGAAAAGTACAAATACTTTTCAACTAAATTATTGATCGATACCCCTTCAGCCACATCAGGACCCTATCAAGGCATCAGAACCCCTGACCAAAGGATCGTGAATTTCAGAATCCCTTGGGGCACTTGCCAAACAGACTACTCTAAATGTACTGTAAAATGATCTGGGAGAATGTTAAGGTTTAGGGGTTAGGATCTCAATCATTTTAAAGATAAATTGACCAATTACATAAAATTAGGATGGGGTATGAGGATGGAGATGACTCTGGGGGTAATAAACTAACTACTGCATGAAACTAGACATATGCAACAAAACTATTTGTGGTTTGAACAAATGGGTTGAGATCTTAACTGATGTACAGAAAATTGTTTATGGCTCAAGGGTTACTTTTAAACCCACGACTCAATACATCCTGATATGAGCAAGTAGAAAATATATAGCTTTAAGAGTGGGGTAGGGGTGGGAGTGGGGTTTAAACAATTTCACGATTCAAGACCATTAACATTTGTATGGGGTTTAGACACCTATTTAGCAACTACAAATCGGGTGCTTTTACGAATTATTTGTTATAACATGTACTATATATTTACATGTTCCATTGTCTTTGTTTAATGTATGATAATACTTCATATTGATTTTGTAACGTTTAGTCCAATACATTTCTTCAATGACTATTTAACTATTTACCGGTAATCATACAATCGCTGAAAATATATAAATATAAGTAATAAGGAATATTAGGTGAACAATTATGGTCGGGCATGATAAAATCACCCCATCCATATTTGATCACCTCATAATACTCAAAGAAGGATTCCATAACTCAAAGAAGGATTCCATATTCTGTTCATTTATAAAATGCATTTTTCCATGTTTAAAAAATGATTGACCCGCCTCTCTCTACACAAAATATGTGTCAATATTTACAGTATGACGTCACATTGACAAGCGCACCGCGATCAGTCAGTTGTTTATATTTATTGTAGTTCAACTTATTTGACTACAAAGTTGCACGCATAGGTAATTTTTAATGTAGTTGAATGTTTTCGTACCCATAACAATTGGAAATTACATTACTTATTAGCATTTTTGACGACTTGTTGTTTTGTATGATGTCATAGTTAATATTTCCCGTACTTTCTGATCGGCACGACCACAAAGTAAACCTTAACAGTGCTGCGTATGATCAGTATAAACCATCAACTAAATCTCAAGGAGCAGAGAGGAATATTTTTAAAGAATGCATTCACTATATGATCAGTAGCCCTGCCTTACCACACCCTTGCCCTAAGGTCAGGAAATTTTTGAAAAGGTCTCCCTTCTTGCCATCACTATAAAACAGAGTATTATTTGATAGCCATACCCAGGGGAGAAGATTAATATTTTTAAAGAATGTTTTTCACTTAATGACTAATTAATACCTGAACATGTACAAGAACCCCTGACCTTGGGATAATGAAATCTAAACTTAGGATAGAAGTCTGCTGTCAATAATTAATTGCTACCTGTATATACATGTACTTAGTAAGTTTTTGTTACCAGATGCCTAAAAGTACAGAAGTTTTCAAAACTTACATCAATTTTAAGGCAAAATCAAAGACTTTTCATGAAATTCTTCCAACTTAACAGATTAATATATATCAAATGTGCTCAAGACTGGCTCAGTAGTACTCAAGAGGTTGAAAATGTCAAAATGTTCACGGCCAACGGACGCTGACAAACACAAATCACAATAGATTCGCCCAAGTGACTCAAGTTTCATGCTCAATCTATGGAATTTTGGGAAACTCTCACATATCTCTTCCCATGCAGTCAAACTTCATTATCTCAAACAATATGGGACTGTTTAAAAACTTCTGAGATATCCGAGTAATTGAGATATTAAGGGTAAAATATTTAAAAAATAAGGTGGTTGGGAAATACAAATCACTTCGACATATCCATTGTATTCGAGATAGCAGTGTTCAAGATAACGAAATTTAACTGTAGTTATGATTAAATTACCTGGGGGTATAAAGGCTTCAGAATTGAAATTCTTACCAAGAGTGGTCTGGGAATGGTTTCAAATCTTTAAACAAGCCATTCTAGGAAAAAAAAAAACAAAACTTTAAACATATAATTGAGTGTAGTTTACAAGATATCACATTTATTACTGTAAACAAATTACATTTGGCTGTGTATTCTAGCTATTTAGTGGTTTGGGCGGAATTTGGCTTTCACTATAAATTGATAACATCACCAAACGTCAAACATATATATGTTGATAAATAGGTGCATTGAAAAAATGGACTAAATCAAATCCAGGCTAACCTGTTGAATTATCACATAGTTATTGTACAGGCTATACTTAAGCATTGAATGCTTATTTTTGGATGTCGTCGGTCCTATGACACACCAAGCGGTGCACACAAATTGAATACGCGCAGAATGATAATTTGTCTGCACCGCTTGGTGTGTCATAGGACCCACGACTTTCAAAAATAAGCATTCAATGCTTATATTTATATTTTCATACTGATGTCTATTTGTATGAAATATTGTGTATCGCCTTTATAAAGCCATTTTCACGTTCTTAGTCAGGGATATGAAACAAACATGGAACAGCCATATTAACATGATATTTACTTAGCTTCCGCAACAAATAATATAGTGCCAGAAATTTTGTGGAGAAAAATCTTTTTATTAAGAAGAGGATATATATTAATGATTGTTTTTCAAAAGTACATATCAAATTGGTTATTTAAGATTGAAAGTTTAATTTTATCTTACAAAAATAAATATACTCAAAACATGTGAAGACGTTTGTATCTGTGCTCATGGCACATGAATTTGCAAAGTGTATCCATAGAAAATTGAACGTTGCAGATTTCCATTGCAAATACACATTGATTGTAAATACTGGTATATATGTTACAGTGTTTTATACTCCTTTACTAAAGATGTAGGACATACAACACAGAATTCTGTTTCAATCTCAGGCTATCTGATATTAATTAAACATTTATTTAGATATACCAGCAACCTAAAATATCAAAACATACAAAGGAGAAAAAATCCAAAATTAAAAATGTTTTTAAATTTGAAAAACATTGAGTACTCATTCATTACCATAAGTCAAAGAAAGACAACTCAAAGTTATCAATATCCATGCAGGGTCAATGAGTTTACAAATGGTCTTTACGGGTATTTTAAATTAAACTCATAAAAAAAAACAAATATCAAATTCTATTTATATGGATAATTGAAATAAAATTGCAAAATTTAAGAAATATTGTTAATTTTTTTATATTTGAACTAATTTCCATTGAAATAGAAATGATTATAACAAAATTAAATTTAACAAACTTTATATTGCAGTCTATTATAGTCTATTCCTTGTTATAAAATTATATTATAAATTGTGACTATATTTAAACATCTGTTGGAAACTAGCATTATTTCATCAAAGATATTTCATATGTAAATATTCTTGTATATAATATTTAAAAACATAATTTAAGTCAAATTTTCTCAACATGCAGATGTTGCCAAAGTACAGCTCACATATTTGTCAATGTTTTATAACAGCTAGTTACTAAACTTTTCAATGGCTTATTCCATGCATTACATTTTAATTAAAACTCAACTTCATAACTAAAGGTAGATATGGCAATTAAAATTGTTTATGATCAAAGAAAATGACAGAATAGTAATAAAATGAAAAGTCTATGTCCTTTTAATAATAATATAATAATTGTCTATGTATAGGTATTTTATTATTACCCTGCAAACAACATGAAAGTACCTCGGATGATAATGTTAAAAATTTGTCCAAGGTGTATTCCAAATGAATTAAAGATGTAAACATTTCCAATCATAAATCTCTGTTGGTAAGAAATATTTGTTTTCATTCCTTTTAATTTCTCTAGGTACAATCAGATGATGAGTCAATGAAGAAATCTGGAATTTTTTCTCTTTCATTGATTTTAATTGTACTTAATTGACAGGTATGTTAAAGTCGTCAAAATAACAATGGAATGAACAACTTTGGATAGACTACAATAATATCTCAGCAAAATTGAATAAGTAATCTAAAACAAAATATATATAGTCTTGGAGTGAGTGGATTGAACTTTAGTGTCCTAGACCAACACAAGTGTTGGTGTCCCATATAATAGAGAGGTTGAGATTTAAAACATGCATATAATAGAGAGGTTGAGATTTAAAACTACACATACATGTTTTTGTAATTTATCAGTTGAGATTTCTTAACTTGTAGGATATAAATGTGTATGTAAATCGACACAGTTTGGTGACATTAATTTATTTAGTTAATTCCAAATAAATGGTAAATTTCTTATCAATTTTCCAGCAAATGAAGTTTAAAAATCTATATTATGTATCACAAGAATACATTCACTCATCAATAAGATTTTATTCGTTGTAAAAAGCTACACATTTGTACTTGCGTGTAGACGACACTCTATAAGTTTAGAGAACATGTAGAAACCATGTCGTCCCAAAAACTGATGACGTAATACGCAAAGAATTTAGGTGATTCTCCTAGTTCACGTACACGTACCCATACACGTTTGAAATCTCAACCTCTCTACTGTATATTTTTTGTATATGTAAGGCACTGTAGCTCTACTCAATGTCAACTCAAATTTTCCCATAGAGCTAAAGATCAGCATCCAGGACAGGCATGGCATTCATACACTTCTGTTTGCGAATTCAGGTACCAAATGTACATTTTTCTTCAAACATAATTAAAAGCATAAAAAGTCATTCTTCTGACAACTACCCATACTCCAGAACCAAAACATGAGCGTTTGTTAAGAGAGGTGGATGAAAGCTATGCCTGTTCATCTCTTTACACAGAATAATGTCAGATACAGTTATTTTCCACGGAACAGTCATTTTAATTACAATCATGCAGATAAATTCTAGAAATCAATAAAATTCTATGATAACAAAGTATATTTCAATTAAGGATAAATTCATATAAGTCTTAAACGCTCTGTTTGATTCTAAACTTTGATAAAAATACTTCAAAAGATGATATTTCCGTCGCTATCTTTTTCTATCTTTGAGACTTTCAGACTGTCCATGGTTCCAGCATGTACAGAGAAAGTAAAAGAATACGTAAAACCCAGAGTGTAAATAACAACTGTTTTAGTCGAATCACTATAGATATTTATCAATAATAAAGATATCATATGTTACCTGAATAACCTGCAGATCACATGTCACTTATATCTAAACGATGTGACAGACTTCTCTTTTCTTGATAATAATGGTAAAGCCGCTTACATCACTAAACATATTTAATCGATATCTTTTCAATGTTCTGGTAACTTCTGTATCTTTTAGTGTGACATAATTATGTGATGTCTAACTTTTCTTAAAAATATACATATGAGTGCTTGACTATGCCATATTAATAAATTTTCTTAATGTCGCTTATGATTTAGGTAATAATTAGGCGTCGGGTTGTTTCGACGCTAAGGAAAGTTCGCTCCGAGACCATTCGCTCTTGATGGATTCATTTTGCCGAGATATTATTTCTGCTAAGATTGATCGTTTGCATAAAACTGTAAATAACAGGAATAAATCATTAAATAGGTTAATTGGTGCATATCCTCTGAACTTTTTTTTTGGGGGGGGGGGGAGGGGGCAAAGTTTTTAATTGTAACTTTTTTATATGAATTTCATAAGTCAGAATTTTAAAGGGGTTGTAAAAAGGCCTTCAGGCATGCTCCTAACCCTCTACATTCTCACACGACAGCCTGACATACTTTGTCTTCACCAAAATATATGGAACTTTCTATAAAAATATATTAATCATAAGTATAGTTAGCAAGTCTGTATTCTTTGATGATTGATACAGTGTAGCTTAATATTAAGGTTGGCATCCAATTAAAGTTTCTGGAACAGATTCCAGGTTCCATATCTACGTATATTACTGCTTGTGGTTATTACTGGTAAAGTACTTTAAACTGCTGAATTGTCCAAATTTAAAATTGAACCTGTCCTAGCATCTGAATGAAGTACGTAATTAAGAGCAAACTCTGTAACTGAAGTCAGCTCTCTACTTAATTCACATCTATGGTTACATAAGCATTGCAGTAATCACCCCAATCATCCTTTTCTTTGTTTATATAGTAAGCTAAAAAGAAATTATGAAGAACTCAACACTTGTAAAACTTTAATTGAGGAATATTATTCCTAAACTTTTAGTTTATATGCTTTTCATTCTTCCAAGTACTTTCAATACTTTGATAAAAAAAATTATCAGCTTCTGACTGATAAAAAGAGCAGGCTTCTGACTTCAAATGCCTCATAAAGTGCAGGCTTACAAGGACCGCCAGCTTCTGCAAGTACGTATCTTTTCCTTTATTTTTCAATCTTAATTAACTTTATAAGTAATCAATCAAAATTAATCTTAAAAGGTATAGAGTTATTTCATAAGATTATATCATTATTAATACTTACAAGAAAATACCATACAGAAATTGAAAATTTTATTTCATAATATAAACACAAATTAAAATTTATTTGGTTTATACGTACACAAATAACAAAAACTGTCAACAACGATCATCTCTCTATGTGCAGAAGATTTTTTGAAATGCATGAATGTAAGTACACATGATATGACCAGTCTTCTTAAAATTTATGTATGCTCAAAACTTGAGATACAAATTAAGGTTATTCCCCAATATCCAGAAAATTCAATAATTCTGATTATTTTGACATCAGATTTTAATGCTCTCTGTCTCAACGATGATAGGATCTCTGGTCTCAAAATGTCTAGACATTCCTGTAATGGTAAAAGTTATGTATAAAACAACAAAGAGCAATCCAAGGATGAAGAGGAGGGTGTATCTCACACCCAGCTCCTGGTGAATCTCCTTAAAGAATGTGACGATCACAGACAGAGTCTCTTGTCTCTCTTTTGTGGATGATTTTTCTAACCTACAGAAGTGATGAATAACATCTGTAGCAACTCCTCTTTTCTCTGCCATCTGCCTAGGCCTCAATCCTGCTTTATTTCTGAAACAAGGAAAAATTATAAACCATTGAAAATGTTGAGAAACTATACTTGTAGGTCATGGTGGAGAATGTATATCCACTGAAAAATTATGGAACATTTATTTTGCAAAAGGCAGTTTGATTGAGACGTACTGCTGTGGGAATTGGAGTTGATAGAAAAATGGGCTTTACATTTTTCCAAATAAAGGTTTATACCTGATAATCTTTCCTTAATTTCATATTATAAATTAATTGATGCCTTTTCAAGTGAATCAATTCCTAAATATCACACCAATGTTTCCCTATGATATAACAATGCAGGCATTGTGATAAAGTGTAATTTTTTGAACTTAACATCCCAATGCACCCAGGACAACAACTTTACATGAAATAACTCAAACTCAACCCAAAAAGTCTACAGGAATTTTTCATTGTGAAAGAAATGAATTTACTATGATAATTATTTTGAAAAATTGAGAGAAGTGTTCTCAGAATTTTTAATTAGATTTGAGAAGTTTGATTTTTCCTTTTACTAGTATATAGATCATGTCAGCATCTCAGGATAAAAAGAGGATATTTTTTTGAAACTTTTTTCTATATAATGATTCAAACAGTTCTTCACTGAAAGGTATGACATGCATTTGATGAAAAATCAACAAAAAGTGAGTGAAATAGAAACCTGTGTAGTCGAAAAGGATGAACGAGCATACAAATGCAACAAAAATATAGGGCTGGAGCAGGAACTGAACTTGGGGCCCCTGCAATTCTAGTCAGGAGCTCTAGCACTGACTTACTCAGTCTGATATCCACAGCCCATATAGCCCTAACTTCTACATCTAATTCATAGTATATTGTACAGCATCTATATGTAGATATGATATTGTTATATTGCAAACATGTCAATATTAAATAATAATGTTTTCATGGATTCTGTACATCTGACACGACTAAATAGGTTGGGATCAATTGTCCAAATGCCTTAATGGGATATAAAATTGAATTGCAAAAATTTGAAAAAATTCATTTTGCTACAAATATGGTAAATATGCATTAACAAGTTTTATCTGTCTGCAAATAACGTCAACAATAGATTTTGCTGATATAGATTCACATCTGTATTCTATGATTTACATTTGTTAACTACAGGTAAGAGTTGTTAATCATACTAGTTTCACAATCATGAAACTAATCAAACTATATTTATTAGATAAACTATTTTTTACAATTGCAAATGTTAGTTTTCAGTGTTCATTACAGTTACAAAGATGATCGCTTTAACTATGGTTTACAAAGGTGCAACATAAATCAATGGGGTTAACTAAAGTTTCATAGATGATAAACTATGTTAATCAACTGTTATTTTTAGATTAAGAACCCTAAACCATTAAATAAAATTTATAAATAGTGCCTGTTTGGGAGGGTAACAGTTGAAATTGACGCCCCAAACAAAAACCATTATCAACCAACGCGAGGCAGTAGTAGTAAATCTAGTTTACTATGAAACTATGTTTAGCACATTTTTGTAAATTGGCATGCCATATTTTTGTGGATTTATATTCATTACAAAATCAATTTTTTTGCACTTACGTCAAATTTATATCCCAATTGGGATATTATATCCCAAAAGGGTTATTAAATCACATTTGGAATTACAGTCAAGTCGTACCCAACCCGACTCGCACCCAAACCAACTCGTACTAAATAGTCAGGTCGTACCCAAAACTATATGGTTCACTCGAGTCCCAGTCATAGATCTCAGTGTATTTGAATACGGGCAGATCAATATTTATTATAAGAAAATAAAATGAATGGCTTTTATTTGTATGTTGTTATGTTTTGTATATTATCGATAACATTAATATGCGAATTGTATAAAAAATTTAAAAGAATTTGTTATAAAAATCTAGTATACTATAGTTCTGTACTTGAATGCGGACGGATCAAAGAATGATTATGAGCAGGTTAACTATCATCAATTACAAATAAAATTAATTGCTTTATGTGATTCCGTTCAACCGATCAATCAATGAGTTTGTCAGCACAAAATAAAAATGCTGCTCATAATTAAGAAGAAACACACATTTTCATCACTTTTGGAAGATCAACATGGTTCGAGAGAGGTGTGTTTCCTGCAAGAAAATGGTAAGTAAATCACTATATTAGATATTGTTTTATAATTAAAACATATTTTTTTGAGTAATCAAACGGATTAGGCAACAGGCAAAGTTAATTTAAAGTTAAATAAAACATAAATAAAAAACATAACATATGAATGAAAACTATTGTATATTATTTTTTTAAGTATAAATATATTTTTCCCGTGGGTACGAGTTGACTAGTGAAGTCGTACTCAAATATTTGGGTACGAGTTGGTTTGGGTGTGAGTCGGGTTGGGTACGACTTGACTTGACGATTGGTCCCAACCTGCTAAATGAAGCTTTGTAGCTATATCAGTGATTGTACATGACCTTATAGTCCTTGTATAATTGCATGGTCAGTGCTCAAAACAAATTATTTACCTTGCATTTACATCAGCTCCATAAGAAACAAGCAAATCTATAATCTCACAGTAACCGCTCAAATGTAAAGGCGTGTTGCCATTTTTGTCAGATACCGTTGCATCTGCACCGTTTTCCAATAGTAACTTTGTTATTTCCGAATTTCCTCTACACGCAGCATGGAATAATACAGTTCTACCCATCTGGTCCTTTTCATTTAAATCAACTTCACTCTTCTCAAGAAGAAGATGTAATTCATATTCGTTCTGGCTCTGTACAGCTTCCACAATAGTGTTTGTCGCTTCCATTGCACCAAAATCACATTCTGACATCTCAACGCGAAAATCGAATGTCCGTTTGTTTTAGTTCAGTCGTTCTATTCGATATTCGTAAAAATATAAGTATGCATCACAGATTCACAGTAGGCGAATTGGTGTTAGCAGAACAACAAAGTTATTTTGTAATTATCTGTTTTTTATTATTGAAAACATTATAATGCAAGGCTATAAAAAACATAGCGCGAATCAAATTTAACCTACTTAACAACTAAATCCAATTGCTTATATCAAGTTAAAAAAGAAGGAACAAAGACTTAACTTATGTTGTCAAACTGAACTTTTGCTAGCTTTTCTGAACAAAAATAATATAGCAATTGTTTTGAATTGTTTTACAGAAGAATAACTTTTTGTCGCTATGCAAAGAGCTTTACTTTTTTGCATTGGTGTGGGGGTCTCACATAATAACAACACTCACACGGGTGATACTAAAACAAGTCCCACGGAGAAAACAAGTCCCACGTAAGTCCCACGTAAGTCCCACGGCAAATGCGGCTATATATCGATATAATTATGATTGATTATTATTAAATGTGATAAAACAATCATAATTAACACAACAAAATATTTTTATAAGCTTTTATTACGGATTTATCGACGAAAAATCAAAGATGTTGGTAAAGATAGATAACTCGTACGTAGAATTCATACGGCAGCAGAAGAAATCTGTATACATGGTATACCCGCCGTTTATTGATGGATAATTCAAATTTTCTTTAACAAAATAAAATCTAATAGCAATAAAAAATGACTTTATATTCATTAAATAACACAAACTAAGTAAAAGTCGGGTAAGTGGACAACTCCTACGCAGAATGCATTCACCGCCGAGAAAAGAGCACACCTGCCGCTTACCTGATGGGCGATCTTAATGTTTTACTTTTATTTTCTAACTTTAAAAATGATCATATTAATATTGATGAAAAAAATACCACATTTATTGATTAACACTCAATAAATTAGTAAAAATCATGAAAGTAAAAAAAAAAAAATTCCGCAGAATCCATAATCTAAACAACTATTATAATTGCTAATTTTTTTTATTTTCTTTATTGTTTTTTTTTTTTTTTTGGTATGTAAGTAAGTAAGTAAGTAAATGATTTATTATAGTGACATGTGTTTTATAAACAAATAAAGATACATGTATATGATATAATACCTTAATGAATAAACACCCGGTCCATCGGACCTATATGTCACTTTATAAACATGAATATACAAATAATAAGTTTACGCATTGTTATTTTTATATAGGATGGATTGTCTGCACATAAAAGCTGAATATATTTTGCCGTTTGTCTAGGAAAGTTAGATAAGAGAAAACCAGTGCAGTCTGAGTCTGACATGTTTAGTGATCGATTATTAAAGCCAATACTAGTAAAGAATTCGGTTCTAAGTTTTGAATAAGATGTACAATGTAATAAAAAAATGAAATTCGTCTTCTATTGCTTCTACAGAACATATAATACATAGCCCATCGTTTACTTCCTCCCCCCTAAATCGCCCTTTTTCTATTCTGATAGGAAGAACACCACACCTAAATTGTGCTAATATAGATCTATAAGGTTTGGGTATGTCCATTGTAACATATTTTTCTAAATTAAAATCACTTTTGAAAGACCTGTAAGTTCTTAGTTTTGAATATGTATGTAAGTCTTTTATTTCATTGTACTAAAAAATGCATAGATAAAATTATTAATTTCTTTACGCAAATTTAGAAGAAAAAAAAGCGCGAATGACTTAAAAATAAAGGGAGACTTCTTACGACTGTGGATTTAAAATGCACGCCTGCCATTTATCGTTATGTTATTTTATTTGTAAATTATTTCAGATGGCTGTAAAGTTAACATTTTGCTTTATGATTATGTTCAGAAGAGAAGTTTACTTATTGCTGTGATTAATTTATTATATTACATGAAGTTGGGTGATACGAGTTTTATTTAGTCCGTATATCACTCCTTTTAAGTTTGACCCAGTTCTGTTCTCTCTAAGAACTGTCATGTTCTAAATTTTGAATTTACTGGGTGGGTTTAAATACAAAATTTACACGTGTTGGAAATTTTGTATTTACACCCACCCAGTAAATTCAAAATTTACAACATGACAGAACCATGCGTTCATTCGGAGTGTTTTTTGGGGGGTGGGGGGGTATTCAGGTTTGTCGGGGGAGGGGGTCGGGGCATATTTTTGGTCATTTTACAATGAAAATTTACGAAATTTGATTTTTTTTCCGGGGGGGGGGGATTCCACCCCATCCTCCTAATCCCATCTAGATCAGCTCATGAAAAGTCTGTAAGTGGTGAAAATCTTCCTAAAAGTCAAAGAAAAAATCTTGCATCTACTCAAAAAAAAAAAGATTGATGACTGAAATAAATATTTGATGGAAGTTCATGAGTTATACTAACATATAGATGTATTGTTATTAAATTGTTATTGTCAGAAAGAACATTCTAACTGTCTACAGCAGCTTACTGTTCACGAGACTGTTCCACGATCTTTGGGTCTAAAGACCAACTCTGTTTTAAATGTTTTTTCTACATAATGAATGAAAAATCGTGTGTCAAAAATAGAAACCAGCAGAGATCGTCATATTTTTCGAAACCCTTATGATAAAAGAGAAGGCTTTGAAAACATGTATAAATATGTAGTTGTTTGCTTGTCAATTTTCAGCAAGGAATCAAGCTAGCTGTTTTCTCGAGATTTCCATTATATTCCCCCAATTTATTCGGAAACCTATGGAAATCTATACATATGTTAAAAGTAACTTCCTACTGAAATAAATGTTTTCGACTTCTAATTTTATCGAATTATTCATAATAACTGCTAGAATCACACAAGCGTATATGTATACAAGTATGTATATTTATAAACATGCATTTCTTTCTCTCTTTCTTTGTCTTCCCTCCTTCTTTCACTTCATCTCTTTCTCCGTCTTCTCCATCCATCTCTCTCTCTCTTTCTTTCTCTCTTCATGAACGGAAAAACCATATAAACATCGAGAGAGAAAAATACTTATATATATGTAGTTGAACCTGCGTTTAACTGTTCTAGTACATGTATTTTTTCAATACAATTAAAATACATGTATAGAGAAAACTATCAAGCAAACGGGATTGAATGTGTAGGAAAATAAATAAATAGATATAGGACATGCACAAAAAATCTGTGCCAATATATCAATCATTTTCAAACTGATAGACACATTTTAATATTTTTGTAGCGAGTCGGTAAGAGTTCCACTGCAACATTCACATTCTAAATGTTCGAAAAGCAAAATGTCATCCGACAATTTTAATGAATCACACTGAACAGAATGAAACGAAGGTCGAGAAATGTTTTACGTTTGATAAAAACAGGGACGTATATACTAAGTATATACGCCCCTGATAAAAACGAAAGTCAAGAATAATGCAAGAATAATGCATGGCTGCATTACCAAATATTATTTATTTGTTAATGTATATACAAGTACATGTATTTATTGACATGTGCATATGTTTTTCGTACGACAAACAATCATTCACTTCACTTTCCCTCAAACGGTTATACGCAGAGTTTTGTATAAAAAAAGAAGAAAAAAAAAGAAAGAAGCGGGACCATTGTCACAATCTGAACACGAACACGTTGATTAATGTATTTTTTTTTTAATCTCTATAAATCATGTACTAATTAAAAAATAACTTGCTCATTATTTCCTTTACTACTTTACTATAATATTTGGGGCTAGTGGAAGGGGGGGGGGGGGGGGCTACATGTCCAAAGATGATTGGTGATCGTTGGCTCTACCTATACACGTGTATATATACACGTGTTAGTTTCTTGTATATTCTGTGTGAATTGAACGGTTTTTTTGTCGCTTAAGCAACAATAGACCTTTACCTACCTGTATATTGGGAGACGACCGTGAAGCACACCGTGTACACAACCCCCACCCCATCTCTCTCTCACTCTCTCTCTCTTTCTCTCTCTCTCTCTCTCTATCTCTCTCTCTCTCTCTCTCTAATATTTTAGGTGACTAGGAAAAATAACAGTTATGAACGAGTAGATCTATGAAACACAAAAAAGTTATGTTTCAAAATACTATGCAGTCCACTTTTATTAATCCCGTTGATAGAGCAAGGTCGCTACATGCAACAGAATTATCAGAGTTTCTGACACCCAATTAAAACTTATATGTAATCTTTATGTAATCTATATGAAATTGAAGACGAATAACACTCAATCCTTATAAATCTCATGTACACTTACACTGAACACTTAATCAAAAAATGTTATAAGCCATCAGTGTTTTAACTATAGTCAAACTTAAGTATAATTTCTATAGTACATTCATAACCATAAACATTTAAACATGTGTGTTACTATCTTCGAAAAGCTTATAAAATACAGAAAAACAAAATTGTTTTTGTAAAGAAAAGTATAATTCATTATTATTTACGAAACAGACCAGACATATATTAACCAAGAAGATTGCCATGTCATTGTGTTGAATCATTTTACAACGTTAAACATTGTACCGGGTGCTTTTTTTTTCCTCCATTGAAAATTGAAACCAAAATATACCCGGTTACATTCGTTACACTGCAGTGTAAAATTTTGCTATAGTCTTATGAATGACGTATGTAATATTTGTTTTTAGAAACAAAATCAGGACTTGAAGATTTACATATAGTTTGGTGAACTAGGCAGTGAAAGTCTTAGATCTAGATATGAAAAAGAACAGGCTAACGTACTTGTGTAAGCATTCCAGATTTTATAATTATTTGTTCTCCAAAATTCATAATTTTAGTAAATTTATATGAAGAAAGAATATACGTTTAAAGCAAAGTGCACGCACATTTTCGTATACACAATCAGTTTTGTACAATGTTAGTAACTGTTTACATCTTGAAAAACTTGGAGAAGATGTAAGAATTTTTCTTTGGCTTTGTAGATGATTTTCGATCACATACTTTTCATGAGCTAAATCTAGATGGGATTCGGGGGTGGGGGAGGGGGAGTTGGAGTTCCGCCCCCGTGGAGCAAATCAAATTTCTTAAATTTCCCCGATCCCCTCCCTTAACAAACCTGAATATACCCCTCAAAAATATTCTGGATGAACGGATGGTTTTTATTACGTTTTATGAAAGTTTTAAGTTGAAGAATTTCTTACCGTTTTATCGCCGAACTTGGACGAACAACGCTTGAAAATGAGTCAAAAACGTTGACGTCTGATATATTTATGGACATCTTGGAGCCCCGGGCCGTCATTTAATTGTGTGTGCACGCAGGAAAATCTCCGATGGAGACCAAAGGGTTCATATATGAATGCTACTATTTTTTTTATAGGAAAAACGTTTAAAACTTGAATCACAGAGGTTTAAAGATGGGAAAACTGGTGGTTTTTTTTTTAGCCCTTGCAGCACCCCCCCCCCCCCCCCCCCCCGGGATCTTGCACTTACAGATTTCGCTTATTTACCTCATCTAAAGTTGAAACTGCATAGACAGAAATTTTTGGACCTAAATGATCTATGAAATACCACAAAAGGCATTATACAAAAGCTTGACAAATAATGGTATGAACGTGCATTTTATAAATCGGTTAAATGTCTTAAAAAGTGTGTGGAACTGAAAGGTGTTTACTTTGAAAAAGAGTAACATGTTTGACTTTCAGTTGTTTGACGTCACCTGACTTCGTGGAATTATGAAATGTTGCTCCGTAAATCTAATTCACGCAAAGTAAAAATCGCTGTATCTTTTGGAAAAAAATTTAAATTCATATGATTTTTTGCATACTTATTTTCAAATGGTAGTCATTTAATAAAACATACGCCATCCTATAAAGTTCACAGTAATTTTGCCGTAAATCACTGTCCGCGAAGTTTTCTAACAACCCTCGTACGTACAGTTGATTAAAAAAAAAAAACTAAGGTTATGAAAAAATCATGTCCATTAATATAGGTAGCTATTCGACAAGGGTAATTTAAGCGTACACATGTACATTCCTTCAGGCTTGTGTGTTTCGTATAGACTAGTTCTTAAATCTTTCACTGTATTATAATTTATCATAAAGGACTCAGTGACAGGCATAATAATTTTTTTTTATTAATATGATCATTTTTAAGTTAGAAAATATAAAACATTAAAATAACCCATCAGGTAAGCGGCAGGAGTGCTCTTTTCTCGGCGGGCGAATGCATTCTGCGTACGAGTTGTCTACTTACCTGATTTTTACTTAGTTTGTGTCAATTAATGAATATAAAGTCAACTTTTTACTGCTATTAGATTTTATTTTGTTGGAGAAAATTAAAATTATCCATCAATTAAACGGCGGGCATATAGATTTCTTCTGCTACCGTATGAATTATACGTACGAGTTATCTACCTTTACCAACATCTTTGATTTTTCGTCGATAAATCCGTAATAAAAGCTTATAAAAATATTTTGTTGTGTGAATTGATATTATTTCATCACATTTAATCATAATCAATCATAATTATATCGATATATAGCCGCATTTGCCGTGGGACTTACGTGGGACTTACGTGGGACTTGTTTTCCCCGTGGGACTTGATTTAGTATCAGCGCACTCACACAGAGATGAGGAACAGAGATGGGTAAAGTTAAACAATAATGAATTTGAAAAACATTTTCCAGGATTTCAACCCCAGGTAAACTAACGGTTCTGTAGAGGTCGTCATCATTTTATTCAAATACAAAACTTATAGTGTTTTTAGAAAGGAAAGACCTACTTACACATTTGCATAATGACATGGTCTCTGTTCTTATAGTCAGATTTATAGAGCATGAACTATTGCATGAGACTATTGCTTTTTTCTTCTATTTAATAAAGGTTGGAGATTTAATTTTGCACGGAAATAGGGTCAGTAGTTCATTTAGATAAGTGTATTTTTCATTTAAACAATTAAAATTTCTTTGATGATTCATGCGGAATATAAAGGCAGCAACATTGCAGAAAATGTACATAACCCACGTTAGTAGGTTGTGCAATTTTTTTCTGCAATAATCACTACTTTTGTAACCCGCATGAATCATCAAAGAAAGTCTGTTACTGTTTATAACATCATTGGAAACCTACAGTTGATTACAGGTCACCTCTCTCCATCAACTGTGTGTCCATTTAAACTTCAATGCTCATTTGTTTGGTGGCTCACATTACACCCTGAGTAAATTGGCCCAATCAACAAGTCATTTTAACCGCACGGTCATTACAGTATTCAAATGGTTTCGACTGATCGATAAATTGTTTAGAACTGGATTGTTTAGATTTCAGTTCTGTTAGTTTCTATAGAGTTTTAAATTACAATGAATCAATTTCTGTAAGAAATAGAGGGAATAATACTTACTGGATACAAATATAAAGATTTTAGCATTGTTTAGAAACATTTTTTTAATAGATGCACAGAAATTTGAATTAGTAACTAGTGCTTGTAAAGTATTTAAATTTTCCGTCATTTGATTTTCTGTTTTAATTTATGACATTTCGGTGAATTACCAATTTTTATTTGGGATGGAAGGAACAATGACAGACTAGACCAGGATTTGAACCCAAGCCCCCTGAAGCTCAAGTTAGATGCTCTACCAACTGAGCTATATGGTGTCATTAAGATCAATAATTCATCATCCCAGGTTCTTTCCCTTGGCTTTCTTTGCTTGCTAAGGGTTTATTAAGATCTGTTACTCTCCTCTCTAACCCTTTAATAAGAGTTTGGAGTCATCAGCTATCTGTTGAATGTACACATCAAACAATTGCAAGAATGAATTTGTGAACTCAATCAATAGCCAAACTATGCGAGATACACACAATCCTATTAGCTAGTAATGATGTTAATGGAAACTAGTGTGATTTTATTATTCACTAGTAGGCAATACTTAAAGGCTACAAAACTCATACTAAATTCGCCACAGTTGGGAGAGTAAAGGAGCAAATTGTAAAGCGTTGCCTAGCAAAGATGTACCCTGGCAGGAGTTAGTTCCAGGGGTTCTCTATCCAGATGCTCTGATTAAATAGTCAAGGGGCCTGGGTTTGAATCCCAGTCCAGTCTGTCATTATTTATACCATCCCATTAAATTGGTACACTGTACCCCTAAAGCTAAGTGAGCTATTTGGCACTTGCGATCGAACTGGTCTGACTGTTGCATGTTGATAGGAGCTAGAGCAAATCCAGTATTTCATTTACCGTATATCAAGACATCTTAAGAAATGATAATGTGCACTTTGCACTTATAAATGTCTGCATACTTTCAAATTCAATCCAGAGACTGCATTCTATATACCAAAATACAACATGAATAGTTTTATAGATATTAGATATATTGGGTATGTATAGTACACACTGTTCAATCAATGGTTTTCTTTATTTTCAGTAAGTCCTTGGTCAATGTATAGTACACACTGTTCAATCAATGGTTTTCTTTGTTTTCAGTAAGTTCTTGGTCTTCACCTGCCTGCTGCTGTTCTCCCTGCTGTTTGCCCTGAGGTTGGACAACACTATAGAATGGAGCTACTGGGTCATATTTCTTCCAATATGGATCTGGAAACTATTTGTCATAGTCGGAGCTTCCTTAGGAAGCTACATTTGGTGGAAACATCCACAGTATAGGTAGGATACACAGAAAACTTTATACTGATAAAAGTTCTGTGGCTGAGAGTTGGATACATGTGATAAATAAACTGGATAGTTTTCATCTTAATAAAAATTTACTGAATCTTCGCTTTTAATGATAAGCTACAGAAAAATACACAGATAGTAAAGTGCTAGAGACAACATTTTGTTTTAAACCAATGAATACAATAAATTTATGATGCATTTTAAGATGAGGGAGAGTGAGAGACAGACTTAGCTTGAAGAAGTCTCTATACTTGTTGTACATTGTACTGTAATTCTTTGCCAATTACAACTTCAGTGTTTTGTCGTAGAATGGAACACAACAGCCATGTTCAGTTCAAGGCGATGGTGATCTGTACGGGGATGCACCTGCTGCTGCTGATGTTTGAGTTCCTGGCCTGTAACAACCTTGAGGCCGAGACCCACTCCTGGATCCTGGTCTTCATCCCCCTCATGTTCCTGTCCCTCGTCTCCATCGGCATCTGTATCTGGGCCGTCAAAAATGACCGGTCTTTTGAGGTGAGACAGAACGTCCAAAAAGTAAAATACAGTAAAACACGCTGATTGCATGGTACAAGAGCTGAACACTTTTGATTTGTTACAGACATATTTTGTAACATCCTTTGAATTTAAACTGTGTTTTTACTGGGTTTAACTGTATGATTTCTCTGATGCAAAATATAGTAATGATGCAGTGTTTTGAAAATGTACATGAATATCTGAAATGCTGTATGAGACCCAGCTCCAGAGACCAAAAGAACATATCACAATGTCCATTGTGTGTTTACATAGAAAATTAAGAAACATAATTGTATATTTTTTAATATATTGTCTTTTTTGTTTGTAGATGGAGTTCTTTTGCTCAGTTAACATTCTACAGTTTATATTTATTGCCCTGCGCCTTGATAAATATATAGACTGGAGTTGGGTGGTAGGTACACAGTCTTTTGTAGTTTAAATCAGTTACTGTGAAACTAGTAAACACTTTTCAGGCATTTATTATGCAAAAACCTAAAGTTGTCAGTCTGTACATCCCTCTGTCTGTCTAGATATCTGTCCAATATGATTTGTATAGAATATAGTATCACTTATCATTGGCCAATCTTTGTCAAATTTCAATTACTGAGTGGTATTGGGATGGAGATGTGCAGTGATAAACACATTTTCTAGATCTAAGAACAAGGTGAAAAATATCAGTGAAATCCTTGTCTAGAACAAGGGTGACCTCCCTTTGCCCAATCTGACTTATAGTTCACACAAAAATGTTTGTACAGAGTGTGCATTGACATTAAACTTATAGTTTTTGTTTGACTAAAGTGATAGCTGTTCAATCTCTTTCAGATTGTTTTCATTCCAATGTGGATCGTGATGTGTACGGCTATGATAGGGGTTCTCTACGTCATCATCTTCGCCATTATCACCGTAAAATCTCCTGACATCATTCCTCAGCATCGGCGAGGAAATATTTCAATAGCCATTGGAAATTCCTTCATTGTTGTTCCATTACTAATATTCGAGGTACTCATTTTAATTACATCAGCTATACCTGAAGTCCTAGGCATTTCATGTAGTTAACAAAGCAGGGTTGAGGTTGTGCTTTTATTGTTTTCTGAGAAAAATAGGTGATTTGAAAGAACTTTTACACAGCAACTGAAATCAATATAAGATAACGGTAGATTACTTAAGGTGAGAATTGTTGTAGAACCATTTTTACAAATATAAACCTTTTTTGACAGGTGCTGTTAGCCAATCGTCTGGATGGGGATAATCATTTTAAATACACTGCCATAACTGTCCCTCTGTTTGTGTCCCTCATAACAATGATATGTCTGTCATTTGGGTCAAAGGGAGGCAACCAGTGTAAGTATTATCTGCATAAACTTATTGTGGAGAAAATAGAGCATTTTTCATGTGTGTTTGTGGGTGAATTTGCATGCTATTGTTCACAAGTTTGTGGGCAAGTTTAAAAGAAAATCATAAACTTAACTTTGGATAGGTCTGAATTATAAAAATGTTACTGTTGTTTTTAGGGTGGTTCGGAATGCGCAAGGACTTCTGTCAGTTTCTCCTTGGAGTGTGTCCCTTCCTTCAGGAGTATGGTAATATATCATACTCCCTCCACAAAAACCGCCAAAACCAAGAGGAGTCTACCACACAAACCACGACAGACACCGCCAAAAAATACAAGCTTCCCGACGTCTCCAAAGTAGTGGTGCCGGTCATTTCTATAGAAACACCAGATTAAGCGTGAACTCCTGCCTGATTTCTGTACAGTGGCTGCCTGATAAGTTACAGATGTTGAATATGCATTCCATTTTCTGTTCATCAAGAGCATGCTTATTTGCTTCAACAACACAAATAAAGACTAACGTGGACTGAGGCTGATTCACAACAAACTGTCATATGCTGTCTTTTTATTTTGAATTGTGATGTGATGCTTCATGTGAATGTTATATTACATGTATTTATTTTAGGTTTATCTCCCTCTGTATCTTCCATCATTAGTGGTTCATTAACCACCAAACATTGTGTAGTTCATACCCAGCTCTCAGAAACTAGTCGTTAATTGTAGATGTACAAGGGTTTTAACTGATCAACTTTTCTCTCTTTTCAAGACAATGTCCATGCATTATGAATGAGACATTTTAACACACTAATACATGTTCATTTATATTATGAAATATTTAAATAATCATATTGATTGTATAAAACGTTTTGTTGACCAGTGAGAGGTGATTGATTTCTGCCATATTTGTTTGTTTGTGTCATGTCCTTTGTCGGACAGTCGACTAATTTTGTATTTCTCTTTCTAACAGATGAGAACTAATTCATTTGACCGAGAATCAAATGAATTCAATTCTATTGTTCTTGTATTCATATGAAACTTTAATTTTATGACATGATTTAACTTTGAGATATACAAGTATAGAGAAGTTAATTTGTAACCAAACATGCACATGGAGAAAAAAACAGTTTTTGTATTTTTACATTTGTGCAATTGAATTATAGGCAATAATGATTTCTAATGTGATATTTTCTTCTGTTTCATTGTATTTGTTCATATAAAGGGTAAACCTGTTTGTTACATGATTCAAATGTGTCAATACATCCTGCCTTTTAGCTTACCTGAGCGAAAGCTAGAGTAATTTGTATTTCATTTTTTCAGTGTTGGAGTTGTCTTCCATCAGCTTCTTTTTCATCAAATTAAGAAGATACAAGAAAATAATAAAAATATAAAAGGAGGTGTTTAAATAATTTCCTTCCAATAAACCAGCAAAATCAAAATTTTAACATAACGATTCTTAATATGTAGGGTAAAATTGATTTGTTCAAACCATGATTGTAGAATCAGAAAGAGGCAAAGGAGGTCAAAACCTCACAGTAAGACATGATGTTGATAGAGGTTTTAGAAATCTTCCTCTGAAGCATATGCCATTATGGAGCTATAACGTGTGAAGTAATGTGACAGTAAGCTAATATGTGTGAATTTAGAGAGGTGCCTCAACTAGGTGTACGGCTTTAATTTTACGATTAAATTCCTTTAAAGAATATGGAAACAATATAGTAAAATAAAGTAAGTAAATAATTAAAATAGAAGCAAATTGGTATAAATTATATACTTTGCCCCCCCCCCCCCCACTTTCACTGAAAGTGAATCCTTGCATCTGGTTGTGGAGGGATTATAACTTTGATAGCTGAGTTATGTGGGTGTGTTAATGTTTTAATGTGCAAAGGTTAGTGTTCAAGGTAGTCTACACGAAGAAAAACTTTGCACTTGCAATCATAAATCTTTGAATACGTATAATAAGTAAAACCCTATTGATTTTTCAAAGTTCTCCTTGAATTTATTCCAAAGGGGCAAAAAAGTAATGTTTTGGAGGCGTGTTTGGGGTTACATTCAAATACAATGAACATGCAGGATATAATTTATGAAATTGATAAGAAATCAAGGTAGGTGGGGTTTTCAAGTTGGGCGATTATTCAATTTTTTACGCACATTTTTCTGATAAAAATAGGATATGTTAAGTTAACTGTAAGGATAAAATTGATGCAAACTAAATAGAAAAATTTTAATTTAGGATCATATAGGAACAAGACAAGTCAAAAATAGGTCACTTTCTAACACGGGTCACCTGATTTAGTGATTAGGCCATTTCGACTCGGTTGCTCAGGTGAGCTATAAGGCCCATGGCCATTGGTCTCGTTATTTTTCGTCTTGCTGTATATACAGTGTTCTCTGTGTTGTATACTGGTTATTGGACAGGCAACATGCTGAATTGTCATGTTAAAATCTTTTGGATTAATATGCCAATCAGATTGAATTAAGTGAAAAAAAGACAATTCTAATGAGATGTGTTTTCTGTCAGCTGTTTATCGATCTGAATATAGATATTCAAAATAACAAACTTTTTTTATCTATTTTATCACATATATTATGCTTAGAGGCGAAAATTTGCATATTGTTGAAAGGAGCAAAAATGTGCATTGAAATGAAAAATAAAATGCTGATAACCACATGAAATTTTTTTTAAAGCAAGTGATAATATCTTTTTTTATTTGTTTTTTTATCATAGCATATGTTTCAATTTTCTTGACCTTCAGGCCTGGTTGTTTTTCTCTTTCGGATCTCGCCCCGGATTCTAGTTTTATCCAATGTAACATCTCCATGCTTCTGTCTAAGATGACAGTGAAACCAAATACTTTAAACCAACATTTATTTGCGGCGACTTTATTTCGCGATTTACTTCCAATAAACTGGTTCGCGACGACTAATGTTCGCGACCAAACCTTTTCCAGACCCGTATTTTGTTATAACAACCATACGATAAAGACTGGTTTGCGACGAGAAATATTCGCAACAACGAGGCTTTCGCGAACCTCGCGAACATTTTTCGCACGCGAATAAGTTGGTTTACAGTACACGTTATTGAATATTAAAACGACATGTTATTTGTTCTGAAATACGTTATATTTTAGAATTTTATTTTGTAGTTCGAATAACGAGTCTTTGTGCCTGCATAAAAGTACACACATTTGAGGGGTATATGCAGCCTTGGATGAAAATATTATCATTTTTGTTTCATCGGAAGAGACAGTATTAAATTTTCGCTAGAATAATTATAGCGATTCAGGTAGAATATATCAGCTTTGTATATAATATTTATACCCCCATTCCGAAGGAGAAAGGAGTATACTGTTTTACCCCTGTCTGTCTGTCTTTCCGTAACAAAAATTTCTGTTGCATTTTTCTCAGCAACTATTCATCACAGATTCTTGAAATTTTGAAACACCTTTTCTTTAGGCATGTCATATGATGGTATATATTTTTGTACCAATCGGATGCCAACTTCTTGTTAAATGACGACTTTGCTTATTTTTAGCCCACACTTTCAAACAAATTTTCGTCAAAGGTTTCTCAGCAACTATTAATTGCAGATGCTTTAAATTTTAACACACTGTTTAGGCACGCCATACATAAGGGGTAATTTTTGTACCAGTCGGACGTCAACTTCAGATCATAGCGGGGGTATTACCAGTAAGCATTGGCTCACTTATATCTTGTTATTGTATATTATGACTATTATTAATGATGGATTTTACTAAGTGACTTTGCATTTTTTTCTCAGGATCGTCTCACTATAATAGAATATTTCCGGCTACATTTAAAATCTTGGCAATCTGTATATTAAAGGACCATTTCACCGATCATCGCCGATGATTAAGCATCAGGAGCAATTAGGCCACAGTTAAAATCCCTATCCCTGTCCTCACAAAGGCCAGGCACAGGCGCCTGACTTCAGAATATTTTTTTTTTATAATTAGATTATTCACTGTACAATGATAATAATTATTATTATGCTACATGGAATAATCTGATCATAAAATGAAATATTTTATACAATTATTTTAGTACTACATGGAATAATCTTATCATAAAAAGAAATATTTTAAAATTCAGGCGCCCGTAACGCCAGGCATCTTATTGGTCAAGAATAAATGTGATTTCAATTCAGTATTGCACATGATAGTTTATTTAACCAAAATTGTATTGCTTGTCTGTAGTTATGTACTTTTAACAACATTCACAAACGAATAATTACACTAAAAAGTGATCTTAAAGGATAAAATACATAACATATACATGACTTCTTGGACATAAACTCGATTTGAACAAAAACTACCGCTTCTGCTTTTTTCTTTCGTTTGGTAATTACTTTTCAGAAATCTCGCTGGATTGCACAGTTGTGAAGGAAAGTAAAATCAAACTTTAAAACATTGGTGGCTTAGATTAGCGTCCTCCCGGCATGATATAATTTATTTCAGCGAATGAAGTGCATGTATGTACAATATGACTACATGTGTTTGTAAAAATAAATTGTATTTGAAAGGACATTAGGAAAAATTATGAAAATTAGATAATTAACGTAAGTGTTTTTAGCGGGGACCTGTACAATAAAAGGATTCTAGTTGTCTTCCACTTCGTCATTGTTACAATCTACTAATGCGTTCAATATGACATCGCCATCGCTACAACCTTGTTACATCAATATCTTGCTATCTGTATCTTCGTTAGAATACATTTGTTTCATTGAGATCTGAAATGATATCATTTGCAATCTGTCGTTGATTTAAAAAAAATAGATGAAAAGGGACAGCCTTTTTGGGAATTATAACCAGCTGCCCTTTTTAAAATGTTGACAATTGTTACTCATTATTGTATCTTTTGGGCTCATTGTTTTGAGCATAAAGTTCCACCAAGGATTCTGTATGTGTATACACGAGATAGTGTTTTGGGGCAAGTTTCATAAAACTGTTGTAAGATATATTTTAGGACTATCATGCATTTTAGGACTTTCACGCATTTTAGGACTTTCATGCATTTCGACTTTGGAATAGCAATCATAAGTTTGCATTTGAAGATAAAATTTCGGAAACTTATTTTCCTTATATAAATACCAAATGCAAAGTTGACCAAAAAAAATAATATCAAGAACGACATACCACGATATTTATGAACAATTTTGAAATGATATCTGTTTTAAAAACATGTATGAATATAGAATATATTTAAGGTGGAATAACACACCTGGAAAAAGTCACTCGAATTAACAGTAAATTATTTGATTATGGAAGATATTATGATAAATAAACTGTACATATGTCAAATAAGCGAAAAATTTGCAGTTTGCAGTTTGGGGATAAAAAAATGATTATCTAAAAATTTCAATTCAGTAAGCAGGCACGTAGCATCAGGGGGGGGGGGGGGCAGGGGGGGGGGCTGGCCCCCCACTTTTTCTCGCACCAACAAATTTTTCAAAATTGACCTATAAAAAATTGAATTATCATGTTCCCCCCCCCCCACACTTTTTTGGGAGTATGTAAAAAATTGATATGAAAGTAAAGAAATGAGGAATGAAATTGAAGTTATTCATGAGACACAGAAAATACAAAAAGAAGATCTTTTCCAAGCTAATTTGTCTATCTTCTTATTCATTTGAAGCATAAAGAAACAGTTCATAACGTTTAGCACATTCATTTTAGGTCTAAAACTGGAATTTTCACTTCAACATTCAAAATGTAGAGAAAAGCTTTGTTTACATAGCAAACAAGTGTAAGCTCTATAACTCGCTAATATTTCAACAAATGACAGTCAAATTTTGGTTGCCTATTGAATTTGTCTTACTAAGGAATTGCAAACATTAAAATCGGAAGAAGAATTTTTTACCCAAATAGTGACCATGCCAATTTAAATCATCAACTAATGACAGCAACTAGGTCAACCACTCTAAAATAGTTACATTACAAAGATGGAAGAACCAAAAAAAGTTTATCGAATATATTTCTTTCTGTATGATGTATTATGTGGTTTCAGTGATGGCTAAGCCTTTTGATCGATCACAAAACTTGTGAAATAAAAATAATCTTAAAAAATAAATCAGAAGTATATATAAATTGAAACTTTTATTTATAAAAAGTGCTTGAATAAACAAAATACAATGTATACTTTGATTACAGGTTGTATGAAGAAGTTTTAAAAAGAGGTGCAAAGAATGCGATCTTAATTCCAATACACGAACAATTCTTCAAAATTGTTCCAGGGTCCAACCGCAGTCACCCAAGTCAGTAATGTGACCCATATGGTCTCTTGTTAAAACTATACTTGAATGTTTTGCATTTTGTTTTGTTGATTATCAAAAATAAAGTCTTCTTGTGTTATTTAATTTTAAAAAAAATGTGATTGCGGAGGCGGATGTCCAACAAATTACCAATACGATCCACCCTTCAAGCTGAAAACTATATAATATATTCAGTAAAGAAACAAACCAGATATTTAAGGTTTAAAATAGAA
The DNA here is from genome assembly GCF_963853765.1 of Magallana gigas. Classification (NCBI taxonomy): domain Eukaryota; kingdom Metazoa; phylum Mollusca; class Bivalvia; order Ostreida; family Ostreidae; genus Magallana; species Magallana gigas. Next base: position 7,687,570 of record NC_088855.1, on the reverse strand, counting down.
TTTCCCTGTGACTCTATACAGAACTCATTGTCTAAGGGAATGATGTAAGTCCAAAGTCCATCTCTCTTGAGTAGGTGACGCGGGCAACAACTCTGAAGATATGTCTAACCAATTTTGATTAAAATTCTTTCAAAACAGGCTAACAATACAGAGGTAAAGGATGCTGAATGGAGAGCAAGTGATCCACAAGATCTACCTTACAGAAATTTAGATATGATATTAAAATGTATAGGCCAAACATAGTATTTTTTTTAACACCCCCCCCCCCCCAAAAAAAATAATGATAATAATAATTCGAAATGTCTTGGCTTGAAATTTTGAGAATATTCTCTATCTTTATAACAGTCACCTCAATCAATTTAATTTGCACATATATGCCATGGAATGTCGGTAAGGCGATTGTACGTGTCCCGAGTACTAATATACTACTAAGTCCCGAGTACTAATATACTACTAATATACTATCATACGTATAATCACAGTCCAAACACTTACAAATCCATTAAATGTCAATTTTCAAATTAATGCAATATGGTTCTAAAACTTAAGATGTCAAGAATTTACACGATTTTGTTAATGTAACGTTCACGGATTGAATTTCACATGCACAAATCAGAAATCATTGATTCTCAACGTTAATTGAGAATCAATTGTTACTTACTATTTGAAATCGCATAAATTACATGACACTACAGTGAAATGCTGACTTGATAGATCGAGTATCTCTTTAAGGAATAAGGACCATTCTTTGAAAATTATGAGGTGATCAAATACGGTCGGGGGTGATCAAATCTATTATACAGCCCTTTGTAATTGATCACCTAATAATACTCAAAGAATGATTCCTCATTACTTATATTTATATGATTTTCAGCTATTGTACGATTAAAAATAATAATTGTCATTGATGAAATATATTGGACAATACATTACAAAATCAATTTGTAATGTTATCACATACAAAGATACTGGAAATGATAAAATATAGTTTCAAAATTGAAAAACATCTCTGACCACCTACTAATGATATTTAAAACCCAATGTTGCATAGAAGCATGGGATTGTTACTAATTAGATTATTTTTAGCATAACATGTTCACTTAGCTATCGTTCCCTTTCTTAAAAATTTGCATAAATTAACTTTTTATTGCGATTACAATGAATTTCCGATTATATAATTTACGTTTCCTCCCAAATTCCAATTGACATCAAACAAGAGTCCCACTTATTTTTCACCTTATCTTATTAAAACTTTATTTGCAGTACAGGCACATAACGCCAAGGTCGATCAACATATTGTATAACTACACAGGATCATCCTATCAAAAAGAGAAACGTGTATGTATATTATTATTATAGAACAGGGAATTATATTAAGGTAAACGAAAATATTTTAACGTCAATTGCCTGTGATTAGCAGCACCTTCTTTAGACTTCTTCAAAGTGACACTTTGTCAAGTTCACCACTTATGCATAGATATTGAGTACAATTTAATGTTTTAAAGAATTAACTCTTATCTTAATTACATAACGCTAGTAATAAAACCATGGTATTCATTGGACATTAAAAAATTCACTAGAACCGACACTTTTTATTTACTGCTATTTTGAGTTTATGTTGCGCAATCTGCCACATGTTGATGACATGTTATGTATTTTTTTATAACATATATGACAAAACTTTGTTTGATTAACGTTTGATTTAGTATCATCTACAAATTTCTAAAGAATTAAAAATGTGCCTATTTTTCATTAATTTTAAATTAATTATCATTTCCTTACGTGTTTTTCAAAGCTAACAAAAGAACAATGATTTAGAGGGGCATGGTCACGATTTTGGTCAAATTCTATTTCTCTGATTTTTGTTTTTATTATTTAAAATGCTTTAGGAATGCATTTCTAATGATCAAATGAAATTTGAGAGTCAGTTGTAGAGTTATAAGCAAGATACAGGGCTAACTAAACAAGGCTCGTGCCCTGTTTTTGTTTACATAGGTTCAATATACCAGTTAAAATCTTCCTCAAGCTGATTTATCTATCTTCTTATTCAGTTCTTATTTTATATACTTTATTTTTCTTTGCAACCATATTTGAATTTTGTTGTATTTACATATCATGACAACTTTGAAGAAAAATAAATATAATGAGCTTTTAATAAGAAAGAAAACACAGAATTCTGTAGGTGTTTTCTGAACTCTGTTCATAGACTGAATACTATCAAAAGCTAGCAAGGTTGTAATTTGTTAGAAAATCGAATTTAATGAATAAATTCTAATCCCTTATTTAATAAGAATATGGTTCTAAAACTTTTAAGATGTCAAGAATTTACACGATTTTGTTAATGTAACGTTCACGGATTGAATTTCACATGCACAAATCAGAAAGCATTGATTCTCAACGTTAATTGAGAATCAATTGTTACTTACTATTTCGAATCGCATAAATTACATGACATTACAGTGAAATGCTGACTTGATAGATCGAGTATCTCTTTAAGGAATAAGGACCATTCTTTGAAAATGATGAGGTGATCAAATACGGTCGGGGGTGATCAAATCTATTATACAGCCCTTTGTAATTGATCACCTAATAATACCCAAAGAATGATTCCTCATTACTTATATTTATATGATTTTCAACTATTGTACGATTAAATATAATAATTGTCATTGATGAAATATATTGGACAATACATCACAAAATCAATTTGTAATGTTATCACATACAAAGATACTGGAAATGATAAAATATAGTTTCAAAATTGAAAAACATCTCTATGACCACCTACTAATGATATTTAAAACCCAATGTTGCATAGAAGCATGAAATTGTTACTAATTAGATTATTTTTAACATAACATGTTCACTTAGCTATCGTTCCCTTTCTTAAAAATTTGCATAAATTAACTTTTTATTGCGATTACAACAAATTTCCGATTATATAATTTACGTTTCCTCCCAAATTCCAATTGACATCAAACAAGAGTCCCACTTATTTTTCACCTTATCTTATTAAAACTTTATTTGCAGTACAGGCACATAACGCCAAGGTCGATCAACATATTGCATAACTACACAGGATCATCCTATCAAAAAGAGAAACGTGAATGTATATTATTATTATAGAACAGGGAATTATATTAAGGTAAACGAAAATATTTTAACGTCAATTGCCTGTGATTAGTAGCACCTTCTTTAGACTTCTTCAAAGTGACACTTTGTCAAGTTCACCACTTATGCATAGATATCGAGTACAATTTAATGTTTCAAAGAAATAACTCTTATCTTAAATACATAACGCTAGTAATAAAACCATGGTATTCATTGGACATTAAAAAATTCACTAGAACCGACACTTTTTATTTACTGCTATTTTGAGTTTATGTTGCGCAATCTGCCACATGTTGATGACACGTTATGTATTTTTTTATAACATATATGACAAAACTTTGTTTGATTAACGTGTGATTTAGTATCATCTACAAATTTCTAAAGAATTAAAAATGTGCCTATTTTTCATTAATTTTAAATTAATTATCATTTCCTTACGTGTTTTTCAAAGCTAACAAAAGAACAATGATTTAGAGGGGCATGATCACGATTTTGGTCAAATTCTATTTCTCTGATTTTTGTTTTTATTATTTTAAAATGCTTTAGGAATGCATTTCTAATGATCAAATGAAATTTGAGAGTCAGTTGTAGAGTTATAAGCAAGATACAGGGCTAACTAAACAAGGCTCGTGCCCTGTTTTTGTTTACATAGGTTCAATATACCAGTTAAAATCTTCCTCAAGCTGATTTATCTATCTTCTTATTCAGTTTAAGCATACATAAACAGTTTCTAACGTTTAACACTTTCATTTTAGGTCTTAAACTGGAATTTTCACTTCAAAATTTAAAATATAAACAAAAGCTTTGTTTACATGGCAAAGAATTGTAATCTCTGTAACTCGCTTTTAACTCAACGAATGACACTCAAATTTTGGTTGCCTATTAAGAATGCCTTACTGAAGCTTTGTAAACATTAAAATCGGAAAAATAGTTTTTGACCAAAATCTTGACAATACCCCTTTGAATAGATTTTTCGACAAAATATCATTTTCTTATACAAAAAAGTTTATAATCTCATAATCATCTACCAAACATTGCAAAACTATACATGTATCTATTGAATGTTTAAATATCATCACTTTTAATTTAACAAATATATTATCATGCATCAAAATAAATACCTAAAGAGATTGGACAACAGACTTACACATGTACACAATGAATATGTTTTCTTTATGGTTTAATATTTTTCGATTCATCTCTTTAACTTGAAATATAATCTCTGTAGAAAAGAATATTTTCTGTTAATGGTATCTGTTTTTCTTTGTTATCCGCCGTTCTCTGTGATCTTGATTCATACTTTCATTGTCTCCGGTGCATTGAGTTTCTTTTTCCATCATTATCGTATATTTTTTTTTCTGTTTTTGCTTCTTTTTTATGTAAGGAAACGCGTATTTTTAGAGAGTAAAACATTGTTACATCTAAAACTCATTGATTTTTAAAGTGCAGGGTTTATAGTCTACTGATAAATGAATACCTAAATATTTTTTAGGCTGTATACACATGCACCAGTTATCATATAACATTATTTTGTAAGGTAATTTATGACAGTTTGCACGGGGACTACCGTCCTAGCAGGCGACGTTACATCTTGAAATAAAAGGAAAATACTTTACCACCAATCCTTAAAATCCTAACTCAAAAACGTCGAGCTTTAAAATTTGATATATTTTTTTAATAACTATATTATTAACAATGACAGGAAAAAGTTAAAGGACCTGTTCATTAATATTTTTTTTTCTGTGTGTGATTATAAGAAAAAAGTAGGTAAATTGAACTAGCAAGTCCCCCCTCCCCCAGAAATGATGCTAGTTAAACAAAGATCTCGAAATGGACAAGAAGATTGACATAAAAGTAAATGAAAAAACGTGAATAAGGATTGAACAAAGATTTTGTATTCTAAAATTCACGATAATATTATATTAATACATGTATATCGAAAGTATAATAGAATTAATATCCATTATAAATTTAAATGTTATAACATAATTTCTTTTTTACAATTGTACCATACACTTGATATAGAAATATTTAACAGTTTACAATCTAAAAAGTACTTTATTTCTTTCGGAATGATGACGTTTGAGTAAGTTTTTGTTAAATATCACCGCAGAATAACGAATTTTATTAACATTAAAAAAAAAAAAATTAAATTTTTTTTATAAATTAAATTAATGTAAATAGGGTTTCAGAATTTATTCATTAAATTCGATTTTCTAACAAATTACAACCTTGCTAGCTTTTGATAGTATTCAGTCTATGAACAGAGTTCAGAAAACACCTACAGAATTCTGTATTTTCTTTCTTATTAAAAGCTCATTATATTTATTTTTCTTCAAAGTTGTCATGATATGTAAATACAACAAAATTCAAATATGGTTGCAAAGAAAAATAAAGTATATAAAATAAGAGCTAAATATCCATTAAGTCTTATCATTTTCAATTCAAACAATATGTCTCAATATTTATTCATTATTTGGTATTTTGCTGTTTTATTTTATAAGAGAAAAATAATATTTGACATCACCTTGACCTTGCTACGAAAAAAAAATATGGGTGAATACCGATACTTGTCAATATTGTCTATTCGACTTTGATATAAATTAAACGAATTTCTGAATATGTGCCGGTGTAACGAAGAATTTTGACCCGGGTTGAAAATTGACCCGGGGGTCATTTTTCAACGTTGAATATTGAGACCAATGGTGTTAAATAAAGACCCTAATACGTTGAAAACTGACCCGCATCGTGGAATTTTGATCATGAAACCGGTTCAAAATTCAACAGCGAAGAAGCACAAATTAACGAATCAATATTATAACTTGAGTTTATTTAATTAAAAATTATCATTTTTACATATTTATTCTTTAGATTTACATGTTTACATGTACATGTTTCAAAGGGGGGGGGGGGTTAAAAATGAGACTTAAATGATTATTTTTTTAATTTGTTTTTAAGAATATTTGTATACATAGTTACACGTTAAACTACTCAGTTCAGTAGAACTCCTTTTTTTAATTCTCTGGAGAAATGTACAAATATAAATAATTTAAAAAAAATTACAATACGTCATATTGTTCAGTTTTGGTTTTACGTTCACCCAGTAGATTGAAACTTTGATATTGTTCATTGTAAATTTTCTGGGTTGGTGTAAATACAACATTTATAGTATGTTGTATTGAGATTTTCGTGTTTTCACCCACACAGTTTGTTGAAACTGAGACTATCTGAATTTTGTATTCACACCCATCCAGCCAAGAACAGTTTACAAAATTATGATATGCTAACATGTACTCTTTCATGAACAATGCTGTAGTAACTATATCTTGAAAGCCGATATTTTTTTTAGTGTTTTATTTGTTCCGTTAGGATAACTTCTAATGTAACTAAATATCATCAAATCGCTAATTTTTCTAGGCATAAACAATTCTACTTCATGGAATCTGTAGCAAGTTAGCAACCTAATTTTCGTACCGGATGACAATAAAATAATTTTGCTTTGATAGTTTCTAAATTGCTTTAATCACAAAAAATTGAACATAAATTTACTAACAGTTTTTTTGTTTTTGTCATTAAAATTGGTAAATTGCATTTTTTGAATAGAAATATGTAGTAGAAGATCAAGATGGGGTATATGGTTGACCTTCCTACCACAGCCACCTACATCATTAATTTAATTTAAACGTGTTTTATTGAACGGAGTGTTCAAATTATTAAATGGATTGGATAAAAGTCTTATCCTATGTAAACCCCATCAAGCATACAAAGTCAAGAGGAAATTATTTATGGTCATAAGAATATAATATTACAAGTATACAGAATATCATTGATATTATGTGTATATAAGACAGGGGATACTTGAATATTAAATAATTATCTGATTATATACCATATATGATTGTAAGACATATTGTTGGTAGACATGTTCACTCACACCTACATTAACAAACCTATCACCTTCATTTATACTTACAGAGATACAAACATAAGAATGAGATTTTCATGATCCAGCCCATTTGAAAAGAACAGTACATAAAAGGGAACTATATATATTAAGTAAATATGCATGTATCATACTTAAATAGGTTTAAACAGTGTAAGTTAAGAAAATCAAAACGCCTGGGAACTCTAATATAAATATAAACATAGGAAACAATTTTACAATTGTATCTTAATAAAAATTTAGAACTACCATAACGTATATAGTTCATATAAAAAGGTACACTAATGTCAATAAGTTGTTTAAAAAGTTCGTCTCTTTGTTGAGTGTATCTTGAACATCTAGGGGGAAAATCACATTTCCTTAAGATTCAGACACAGTATAAACATCAACTCTCATCAGTTAAAAAATCCTTCAATAAGTAAGGTTTTCTAGCTTTATACCGTAATTGACGTAAAATAATATTTCCTATTTCCTTAACTGGAGTTTTTGTAAGCTCTATGTACATGTATATTTTGTTTTTTAAGTTTTGACTTAAAGAAAGATGAAGTTGATGAAATTTTCTTTTCTGCATGAGGATTATTCCATAATTTACGTGTAGAAGGAGCAAAGCTATTGTAATAAGTATATAGTGGTAGATAGTAAAAAAGCCCATTCGACCTAAGAAAATATGATTGAATTCAATCTAACGTATCTTGTGGTGCTAAACCGATTATAATCTTGTAGAATATAATTAGTTTATGTTTATCCCTTCGAGATTGTAAGGTTTCCAAATTAAGCTCACTATATAAAATGATTTTAGAAGAATTAACTCTGATCCCTGTCACTGTCCTGGTTGCTTCAATTTGTATATGTTTAAGCAATTCGGAGTTTCCCTCGATACAGCTGCTCCACGCAACATCACCATATTCCAATCTAGGTCTGATAAAAGACGAATTTTAACAAGTGTTTACATGTATCTATCAATTGTGTGCTTGAATAATCTGAATATATTCAACTTTTTGCATGCCTTTCCATGTATACCATTAATTTACATTGTAATTAGATCAACCATCCTCCGACTGTATATATAGATGCAAACCTACTTTTTTAAATTGATAACATTTTTGCTGTAGAGGGTATATGTTTTTAATTTTGAGAAAATATATTACGCCAGTTGCCTGTGTTTCTAATTTACAGGTAAAGAATGGAGTTGAAAACTCAAAATATAGAAATAAATTGCATTTTTAAAAAGAACTATGACTCTGCATATGCAGAAAATTAAATGGTGCTTCAATAAATTTAATCTGACAAGTTTATGAAAAATTATTGTTAAGTCGTTAAAAAAAAATTTAAACATGTATAAATATGTATATGCTGTGTATATATGTATAATACAGTATATATAAAAAAGGATAAAAATATGACAACCATTCATTAATTATTTTGTCAGGGAAATATTCTGACTTTTTTTAAGTTAAGCATAGGTATATGACATTATATCCTTTTATCTTAATATAAATATATATACCCTTTACCCAATAAAACAGTATGGAGGTTATATATTTTCAATTATTAGAAAAATATACAACGTCAGGTGCCTGTTGAATAGAGCTCTTTTGAATTGCCTGAAAAGTGACGGTAATGGGCCATACATTTATTAGACATATTTATCAGAGATTATGACAAGTTTAAATTTTAAATTCTGTTACACGAGGGAATGAAAACCAATTCTATGTCAAAAAGTGTTCTAGCCCTACTCGCCTGTTCCATTCAGAAGCAAACGGTCATCTTCCTAGCTTTATTTACATAGTATTGTAATAATAAATGGATATCATATTTTCAGTCTCAAAATGAAATGTTTAATCGGTCATATCAACCTAAAAGAAATCAGCCACGTCCGCATATATATCGGACAGTATAAACTTTTTAAAACTGATACTTTCAAATATGTACATGATTGTACATTTAAACCGTGTAGAGTAAGTTCCAGTTCAGATCAAAACTCTGAGTTTGGGGTCAATTCTCAACAGGATCAATTTTCAACGTGTCGAGGTCATCAGAGTTTAGAAAAATCTTTCTCATACCGTTGAAAAATGACCCCGGGTATAAATTTCACGATTTTGGTCTCAATTTTCAACGTTGAAAAATGACCCCCCGGGTCAATATTTAACGTTGAAAAATGACCCCCGGGTCCATTTTCAACCCGGGTCAATATTCTTCGTTACACCGGGTTTCACAAATCTATCATAAGATTTATTATAAGACATTTATAAAGACTGTGAAAAGATCTGACTTATGGCATAGATAGATAGATAGATAGATAGATAGATAGATAGATAGATAGATAGATAGATAGATAGATAGATAGATAGATAGATAGATAATACAAAATGAGTAAAGGTAATCCACACAAGTAATAAATAATAAAAAATAACAGAAAGCCGATTCAAAACTCTACCGGTTTCATTGTAATATTCAGGAGCTTTAAACAATCACCATAGATATAAATTATAAGTACATACATTTCAAAAGATCATTGTGACGTCATATAACCTATTCCAAGTATGTAGCATAAATATTTAAGGATTATGAATTGATGTTATAATAAATATACATTATTTTCAATAATTTAGATTAAAAATTATCAGATTTGTCGATATTTTAATTTCATAGTACCTCATATATCCTCATATATGCAATTTACACGCCTTGTTCACCCATCTTCTTGTTATTTGCTCACTCCTCCTAGGCACCTGAACCTACCTCTATCTTTTTGGAGGTCTGTGTTACTCTGCTTTGAATTTGTATTTCGTTTTATGGATTTTTGGAATGGTTGACGGTTTGTTATTGTCACTTTTTCATTTTCATTTTTCATTAGAAAATAATAAATTATCTTTGACACAAAAATATTATGGATAATTTTTATTTTGATTAAAAACGCATTACTAAAGAAATTGTTAGTGTTGCAACAACGGCCGTATGAAAATAAAAGAATGTGCATGGAAAGTGGCGCGCATTCGAAGTACATACTGCCTTTGGTTTTGAACCAAAATGTAGGTTCTCGCCATACTTAGACATGTATTTGGTTGTCTCAAAATTGTGACAGATTTTAAGATACATGTAATCTAAGATTTGTCAGTTTTGTGGAACAACAATGGTGAAATTTGTTAACAAATTTTGATTTTTAGATAGATCTAAGTCATAAGATACTTTTGTGAAACGGGCCCCTCATAAGTACGAGAAGACTCCTATCTTATCCCTGATCTTTAGAATTGATTTCAGAGAGCTAGGTGGCCGTGGCCATTTTTAGTCTACATTAATCGCCTTCAGAAGGAGAACTTTTGAAAACAAATGATATCAGAAAATATTCAAATCTTGAAGGTAAAAGATTTAGAATATCTCTTTATTTAGTAATAGTGTACGGCTAAGAAATATATCTTGAATTTCACGGTAGATCTGATGGGCATTCGTTGACCATCCAGCCTCCTTCATCAAGGCCGGTTTCATTAACAAAATATATGGTTTGACCGTCTTAAAACGCACGATTTCATTGAAATGGCAACGTCATACGGGAAATAAAATATCAGAGAAAATACACGAGCCTTCAAATATTGTTGGAAGACTTGTAATTGATTGTTATTATATGACTTTCACTGTAACTATATACCCAAAACATTCTTAAACAGGTAGGCATTATCCCTCGTATACATCCATTTTACGACTCTCATCTGAAACATTCACACCGTTTATCTCAATGTTAGCAATACTTGTACTTTTGTTTCTGGAACTTTGATTACCCTCGATATTGGTACTTTTATTTAACCCACGATTATGACACTTTTGTTTAACATGCGATAATGGTACTTTTGTTTCTGGTACTTTTGTTTAACCCACGATACTGAAACTTTTGTTTAACATACGATACTGGTACTTTTGTTTAACATACGATACTGGTACTTTTGTTTAACCCACGGTACTGGTTCTTTTGTTTAATCCACGGTACTTTCACTTTTGATTTAAACATATAACTGGTATGTTTGTTTGATTCATATTATTGATATTTTGTTCAACTCATCATATTGGTGATTTTAACCACGGTCAGGGTAGCTTTGTTTCACCAAACCGTCAATGTCATTACCTCTATGTCTTGCATTACGATATACACAATGAATTCATACGGATGAATGTCAAAAGTCCAATTAAAAAATAAGTGCTTTTTTGCTTTTCTTTTTTGCTTCTATAGCATAAAATATCAGAACTTTATTTTTTTCAAGCTGAATATTTGTTTCTATTTTATTCAAACTTCCAGAAAAACTGATTTAAAAAACTTGCTTTCATTAAAGTTATGTTTATATAATTTCAGTAATATTGAAAAATTTGAAGGATAAATGTTCCATTCTTCTTTCCATAGTTTTCGTACCGTTCAATGGTTGATTATTCCATATCATGCTCAGGTCGGGTCTCGTGGATTTGTGGCAAATAACAGATGCGTGTAGTTTAACAAAGATTTCATGGAGTAACCCAACGACAAAAGACACTTTTGAAAACATAGTAACTATTATTTGGTTTAAATTCAAGGATTGCGATATGGTTCTAAAACTTACATGTCAAGAATTTACACGAATTTGTTTACCAAGTACGTTTAGAAACTGTCGATTGAATTCACAAAACAATCAACGTAACATTCACGGATTGATTTTTACATGCACAAATCAGAAAGCATTGCCTCTCAACGTTAATTAAGAATCAACTGTTACTTACTATTTCGAGTCGCATAAATTACAGGATATCAATTAATTAATTAATGTGTTGTTCTCCAATTAGGTTACTACATTTATTATGGTTATAATACCGGTACTTTTCTCACCACATAAGGCGAACACCACACCAAATGTTGACTTGATTGATCGAGTATCTCTTTAAGGAATAAGGAACCATTCTTTGAAAAGTCTGAGGTGATCAAATACGGTCGGGGATGATCAAAAATATTATACAGCCCTTTGGGCTTTATTGAGTTTGATCACCCCGACTGTAATTGATCACCTAATTATACTAAAAGAATGATTCCTCATTACGTATATTTATATGATTTTCAACTATTGTACGATTAAATATAATAATAGTCATTGATGAAATGTATTGGACAATACATTACAAAATCGATCTGTATTGTCATCACATACAAAGACACTGAAAATTGTAAAATATAATTTCAAAATTGAAAAAAACATCTCTATGACCATCTACTATTGATTTTTAAATCCCAATGTTGCATAGAAGCATGGAATTGTTACTAATTAGATTATTTTTAGCATAACATGTTCACTTAGCTATCGTTCCCTTTCTCAAAAATTTGCATAAATTAACTTTTTATTGCGATTGCAATATTTCCAATAATATAATTTGCGTTTTTCCCCAAATTCCAATTGACATCAAGCAAGAGTCCCACTTATTTTTCACCTTATCTTATTAAACTTTATTTGCAGTACAGGCGCATAACGCCAAGGTCGATCAACATATTGCATAACTCTATTATCATAGTACACAGGATCACCTATGAAAAAGAGAAACGTGTATATATATTATTATCATAGTACAGGGAATTATATTAAGGTAAACGGAAATATTTTAACGTCAATTGCCTGTGATTAGCAGCACCTTCTTTAGACTTCTTTAAAGTGACACTTTGTCAAGTTCACCACTTATGCATAGATATTGAGTATAAGTTAATGTTTAAAGAAATAACTATTATCTTTATCTTTATAACGCTAGTAATAAAACCATGGTATTTATTGGACATTAAAAAATTCACTAGAACTGATACTTTTTATTTATTGCTATTTTGAGTTTATGTTGCGCAGTCTGCCACATTTTGATGACATGTTATGTATTTTTTATAACAGATATGACAAAACTTTGATTAAAGTTTGATTTAGTATCATTTACAAATTTCTATAGAATTAAAATGTGCTTATTTTGTATTAATATTAAATTAATTATCATTTCCTTATGTGTTTTTCAAAGCTAACAAAAGAACAATGATTTAAAGGGACATGGTCAAATTCTATTTCTCTTGTTTTTTTTAATTATTATTTACAATGCTTTAGAAATGCATTTCTAATGATCAAATGGAATTTGAGAGTCAGTTGTAGAGTTACAAGCAAGGTACAGGGCTAACAATGCTTTGTCATGTAAACAAGGCTCGTGTCCTGTTTTTGTTAACATAGGTTCAATATACCAGTTAAAACCTTCCTCAAGCTGATTTATCTATCTTCTTATTCAGTTTAATCATAAATAAACAGTTTCTAACGTTTAAAACTTTCATTTTGGGTCTTAAACTGGAATTTTCACTTCAAAATTTAAAATATACACAAAACTTGGTTTACATGTCAAAGAATTGTAATCTCTGTAACTAAGCTCAACGAATGACACTCAAATTTTGGTTGCCTATTAAGAATGCCTTACTGAAGCATTGTAACCATTAAAATCGGAAAAAATAGTATTTGACCAAAATCGTGACCATACTCCTTAAATAGGTTTTTTTCTACAAAATATCATTTTCTGATACAAAACATAGGTAATCACAGATTACAAAGCTCACTGAGACGAGGCATCACCCTTATGAGGCATCACCTTTATGAGACCACCTTTATCATATTAAACGAAAATCATACTTTATGATCTTGGATATTCATGGATTCTGTTTTGACACAAAATCATATATCATCTGTTAAAAAATTGTATGATAATCATATATTCATATGTTAATCAATACAATAATATAAAATTAAATATTTGATCACATAATACAACAACATTATATATAATACAATATTGAATTATATGATACAATATCATATAATAAAACATCATAACATTGAAACATGATATTATATTGTATAATATAGTATGATATTGTATTGCATGATACTGTACAATATTTGATACATAATATGATATTGTATCATATGATACAATATAATTTGATACAACATTGTATCATTTCAACTGATACAATATCATTTGATTAAGTTAAATATTATATGATACAATATTCTATTATACATATTGTTTAATATGAAACAATAATAAATAATATAAACCAATATCATATTATACAATATCGTATAATACGATAATATATAATATAACAATATCATACAATACAATTTCAGAAACCAATATCATATCATACAATATTATAGATACAATATTATATAATATCTATAATATTGCATCCAATATACATATAGATACAATATAATAATATATAATATTGTATCATAATATACAATACTATACAGAACAATATCATGATACAATATCATATCATAAAATATCAAAAAAAACCATACAATATCATATTGTATCATATAACTTTTACAATATAACATATGATATTATATTGTATCATATTAAACAATAGTGTTTCATTTCATACAATACTTTATTATAGGAATCATGTTTTATCATTTAACAACAACCACATCTTTCTATCAAGCAGGTTTAAGTGAGGTAGGAGATTTTTTTTTAGCATCTTTGATAATGGAGATCAGGCTCTGCATCTGAAGCAACCTCTGCGTGTCATTTATAATATAGTTATATCAACTATGCAAGCTATCATCTATAAAACATGTGACCTGTTCCAAAAAACTAAACCTCATCCAGCATCCGAAACCTATGGCTCAGATTCAGCATTCAAGCCTGTCAGGTGCATCAGTATCATAAGACGCATCACCCATGTTTGGTGAAGTTAGGACCAGTAATAACTAAGACATCATCATCAGAGGTCACTAGCAATTAAAACCTTAACCTCCTCCAGCATCCGAAACCTATGGCTCAGATTCAGCATCCATACCTGCCATGTGCATCTGTATCATAAGACACACCTTCATTCAAGTTTTGTGAAGTTAGGACTTGTAAAAACTAAGATATATTTTTTAGCATCCTTGATAATGGAGATCAAGCTCTGCATCTGAAGCTTCCTCTGCGATTCATTCATATTACAGTTTAATCAACTATGCAAGTTTGAAATAGTACTATTATCTATGTAACATGTGACCTGTTAAAAAAAACTTAACCTTATCCAGCATCCGAAACCTATGGCTTAGACTATGCATTCAAGCCTGTCAGGTGCATCAGTATCATAAAACACACCATCCATGGAAGTCTGTTAAAGTTAGGACAAGTAATAACTAAGATATCATCATCAAACCTTAACCTCCTCCAGCATCCGAAACCTATGGCTCATAAAACACACCATCCATGGAAGTCTGTTAAAGTTAGGACAAGTAATAACTAAGATATCATCATCAAACCTTAACCTCCTCCAGCATCCGAAACCTATGGCTCATATTCAGCATTCAAGCCTGTCAGGTGCATCAGTATAATAAGACGCAACATCCACACAAGTTTGATGAAGTTTTAACCAGGAGCAGCTAAGATATAATCATTAGAGGGCACTTGCTCAAAAACTTTAACCAGCTCCAAAATCCTTAACCTCCTCCAGCATCCAAAATCTATGGCTCAGATTCAGCATTCAAGCCTGTCAGGTGCATCAGTATCATACGACGCACAAACCATACAAGTTTGGTGAAGAAAGGACCAGCAGTAACTAAGATATAATCATCAGAGGGCACCTGCAACAAAAACTTTAACCAGCTCTTAAAACCTTAACCACCTCCAGTATCCGAAACCTATCGCTCAGATTCACCATTCAAGCCTGTCTGGTGCAGCAGTATCATAAGACACACCATCCATGCAAGTTTAGTGAAGTACGGACCAGCAGTAACTTCGATATTGCTATCAAATGGCACCTGCTCAAAAAACTTTAACCAGCTCTTAAAACATTAACCTCCTCCAGCATCCGAAACATATGGCTCAGATTCAGCATTCAAGCCTGTCAGGTGCATCAGTATCATACGACGCACAAACCATACAAGTTTGGTGAAGTAAGGACCAGTAGTAACTAAGATATAATCATCAGAGGGCACCTGCGACAAAAACTTTCACCAGCTCTTAAAACCTTAACCTCCTCCAGCAACCGAAACCTTTCGCTCAGATTCACCATTCAAGCCTGTCTGGTGCATCAGTATCATAAGACACAACATCCCTTCAAGTTTAGTTAAGTACGGACCAGCAGTAACTTAGATATTGCTTTCAAAGGGCACCTGCAACAAAAACTTTAACCTGCTCCAAAAACCTTAACTCCTCCAGCATCCGAAACCTATAGCTCAGATTCAGCACTCAAGCCTGTCTGGTGCATCAGTATCATAAAACACCATCCATGCAAGTTTGGTGAAGTTAGGACCAGGAGTAACTTAGATATTGCTATCAAAGGGCACCTGCAACAAAAACTTTAACCTGCTCCAAAAACCTTAACCTCCTTCAGCATCTGAAATTTAGGACCCAGATTCAGCATCCAAGTCTTTCATGTCCACAAGTAGGTCCAGATGCATCACCCATGCAAGTTTGGTGAAGATAGGACAAGTAATAGCTTAGATACAGGACCTGCAACAAAAACTTTAACCAGGTCCGGACGCCGACACAAGTACATAAGGAATATGTTTTCTTTATGGTTTAATATTTTTTCGGTTCATCTCTTTAACTTGAAATATAATCATTGCAGAAAAGAATATTTTCTGTTAATGGTATCCAGAACTGGAATTTTTTTATTCTTTGTTATCCGCCGTCCTCTGTCTTCTTGGTTCATACCTACATTGTCCTCGGTGCATTGAGTCTTGAGAACCATTTTCTTTTTCCATCATAATCGTATATTTTTTCCAGAAAGAGAAGATCATTTGCGTTTAGCTCCGGTTTTTTTGTTTCATGACTTAGATGCTTCTAGTTAAACTATTTCTGCAATGTTATACAGAATATGATTGTTCTCTGTTTTTGCGTCTTTTTATGTAAGAAAACGCGTATTTTTAGAGAGTAAAACATTGTTACATCTAAAATTCATTGATTTTTAAAGTGCAGGGTTTATAGTCTACTGATAAATGAATATTGAAAATATTTTTTAAAAGCTGTAAACACATGCACCAGTTCTTACATAACATTATTTTTTAAGGTAATTTATGACAGTTTGGACGGGGACTACCGTCCTAGCAGGCGACGTTACATCTTGAAATAAAAGAAAAATATTTAATCAACAATCCTTAAAATCCTAACCCAAAAACCTCGTGCTTTTAAAATTTGATATATCTTTTAATTACTATATTATTAACACTGACAGGAAAAAGTAAAAGACCTGTTCGTTATTACTTATTTTTCAGTGTGTGATTATAAGAAGAAAGTAGGTTAAAAAAATTGAACCACCAACCCCTCTCCCCCCCCCCCCCCCTTCCCGAAATGATGCCAGTTAAACAAAGATCTCGAAATGGACAAGAAGATTGGCATGTAAATGAAAATACGTGAATACGGATTGAACAAAGATTTTTTATTCCAAAATTCACGATAATATTATATTAATACATGTAAATCGAAAGTATAATAGAATTAATATCCATTATAAATTTAGATGTTATAACATAATTTTTTTCTTACAATTATACCATACACCTATCTTTTTCCTCCCATTCCCTATAAATTAAGTTAATGTAAAAAGGATTTCAGAATTCATTCATAAAATTCGATTTTCTAACAAATTACAACCTTGCTAGCTTTTGATAGTATTCAGTCTATGAACAGAGTTTAGAAAACACCTACAAAATTCTGTATTTTCTTTCTTATTCAAAGCTCATCATATTTATTTTTCTTCAAAGGTTTTATAATATGTAAATACAACAAAATTAAATAATAATTGCAAAGGAAAATTAACCAAGTACTTCGAAAGTATATAAAATAAGAGCAAAATATCCATTGTCTTATTTTCAATTCAAACAATATGTCTCAATGTTTATTCATTATTTGGTATTCTATTTTTTTATTTTAAAAGAGAAAAAAATATTTGACATCACCTTGATCTTGCAACGAAAAAAATATGGTTGAATACCGATAGTTGTCAATTATATCTATTCGACTTTGATATAAATTATACGAATTTCACAAATCTATCACAAGATTAATTATAAGACATCTATAAAGACTGTGAAAAGATATGACTTATGGCATATATATATATATATATATATATATATATATATATATATATATATATATATATATTATATATATATATATATATATATGACTAAAAATTAGAAATTGAAGACAATTCTTATGACAAAGATCGCGCAAATACCCATTTTACAATTTCTAATTTAATGTTTTCCAACCAGATATACTTGATTATGTCATCATACAAGTTTACACAAGGATAATTTTGAACTATATTCAGTTTTAAATATTTAATCAAACAATAAGAAAAAAACTTTTATTCTAAAGTTTTTGTGGTATCGAACCCACATCCAAAACCATAGTTCTATAATGTTACCTATTGTCTGGTGCTCTAACCACTAATCCATTTCAATCATAACAACACCTGGGTTTATACGCTATGTGGGACCTCGACGACTTGTATTGTTTTTCTAAAGCGTTCAATTGTTGAGATACAAAATGACATTTTTAAAGTATAGTTGGTCATCTCCCTACGTTTTTGTTGATTGAAATCGATTTGATTCCCTTTAAAACTATGACAAAACTTTCGAGCTCAGACTCACTCTATGAAAAAAAGGTCATTGAAGTTCTGAAAATGACACTATTTGGAGGTTTTGACACGCATACCCCTGTTTAAATCAAACCTATTCCAAGTATGTAGCATAAATATTTAAAGGTTATAAATTGATGTTATAATAAATATACATTGTTTTCAATGATTTAGATAAAAAATTATCAGATTTGTCGATATTTTAAATTTATAGTACCTTATCTATCCTCATATAGGCAATTTACACGCCTTGTTCACCCATCTTCTTGTTATTTGCTCACTCATCCTAGGCAGCTGATCATACCTCTATCTTTTTGGAGGTCTGTGTTTCTCTGCTTTCAATTTGTATTTCGTTTTACGGATTTTTGGAATGGTTGACGGTTTGTTATTGTCATGTTTTCATTGTACCAAAAAATAAATAAATAAATAAATTATCTTTAACACATAAATGTTATGGATAATTTTTATTTTGATATTAAAAACACAATACTAAAGAAATGGTAAATGTTGCACCAACGGCCGCATGAAAATAAAAGACTGCATGGAAAGTGGCGCGCATTCGAAGTATATACTGCCTTTGGTTTTGAAAAAAATTGTAGGTTCTCGCTATACTTAGACATGTATTTGGTTGTCTCAAGATTGTGACAGAAGATATGTCAGTTTTGTGGAACAACTATGGTGAAATTTGTTAACAAATTTTGATTTTTAGATAGATCTTAGTCATAAGATACTTTTGTAAAACGGGCCCCTGGTTCTTTTGTTTAATCTACGATACTTTTACTTTTGATTTATACATATAACTGGTCTGTTTGTCTTATTCATATTATTGTTATTTTGTTTACCCATTATACTGGTACTTTGCTTTAAACACGTTACTGGAACTTTTGTTTTAACAAGTACAACCTTAATTTTGTACCTGGTGTCTTTGTTTTACATACGATACTGACACGTTTCGCCCCGAATCTTATAACACTTTGTATAACTCACAATGCTGGTAGCTTTGTTTCACCAAAACGTCAATGTCATTACTGTTATGTCTTGGATTACGATATACACAATAAATTCACACGCATGAAAGTCAAAAGTCCAATTAAAAAAAGTGCGTCTTTTCTATTTTTTGCTTCTATAGCATGAAATGTCAAAACCTTTTTTTGAAAGCTGAATATTTGTTTTCTTTTACATTAAAAATTCAAGAAAAACTGATTAAAATACTTGATTTCATTAACGTTATATTAATATAAATTCAGTAATATTGAAAATTTTTGAAAGAAAAATCTTGCATTCTTCTTTCCATATTTTTCGTACCGTTCAACGGTTGATTATTCCATATCATGCTCAGGTCGAGTCTCGTGGATTTGTGGCAAATTACAGATGCGTGTAGTTTGACAAAGTTTACCCAACGACAAAAAACACTTTTGAAAACATAGTAACTATTATTTGGTTTAAATTTCTTTGGTTATGACTTTAATAACATTAAACGATTCTGATGTTATACTCGAAATACTCCCAATTCATTTGACTCATAACATCTTACGAGGGTTGTCCCAAAATTGCGTAGACACGTGGTGTTTTTCTGTTAATGGAAGAAACAGGAAGATGAAACTTGTGTCCCAAAGAGTTAAGTTGTTTGCATTAAGATTATGTATTAATGTCTAATATTGTGCGAGATCAAATTAGTAAAAGGAAAGCATCCTAGATCATAAATTCGACATGTGGCGCAATGTTAAAAAAAAATCCAAAAATTTTAAACCAACAGAAAGAAAAGAACATCGCGAGCAAAAAATTCAAATAAAAATGCATTTAAATTTGCTAACTCAATTATTTACCAATAAATGTTTTGGCCATATTTTTTTTAAAGATTTTATAACGCGTTTTATGACAGACTGAAATGTGAACTCGTTGTAAAATACTTCGCAAGCATTTGAGGCGGCACACCGTTAACTTATAATTAACGTAACGTATAGCAATGCATTTAGTGAATTAGTAGTCTGGCAACATCGAGAATATTCTGACTAGTATGATGACATCAAGTGAAAAAAAGAAATCCTGACCGATAAAAATGGACGACAAATTAAAATGCTAAACGACACATTTAGGAAGGACATTGCTTCACCTGGCAAAACTTGTGGTTACTAATCTTTCTTTTTCTAAAAAAAAATACACAAAGCAGTTTTGATTATTTGGGGTATTGTTTGACAAAAAGTAATGAAACAAAAATAGGTGTACGATAAAATTGCAGTGAACAGATTTCATGTTTGGTTTTCTGTCTACGTAATTTTGGAACAACCCTCGTAAATGTATTTACTCTGATCAAAAAAAAGTCTAAAATTATTTTTCAGTAACACATTGGATAGCGTTCTGGAATATCACACCAAGGGTGTCCGATATTGACTTCCGTCGTAAGATAAAACATAAAATGAATGTTTTCTACAATTTATTTTAACAAAAGCGATGATACAATATAGCACTAAACACAACTGACCACCAAGTGACACGTGACACGATGTCGCCCAATCACAGTCCTTTTTAGAGTTGCTTTAGCAACTTGCATGTCAACAATGAGAATGAAGTCTTAACTTGGTTAAGCACAGCTGCTAGGGCAGATGACTAAGCATGATGTTTTGACTGTGTCAGATATAAGCGTGTCGATCAAAACGAGATTCCTAGAAGAAAAACTGATCACAAAAAAGAGAGAAAAAAATAAAAACCATAATAGGAAATAGAAGACCTACTGATAAGTACAATATGCAAAATTGGGAAAAAGTTACAAGTAAACAAACAGTTTTACAGATCTATATAAAATGACCAAAATTTCTGTGTTACATATATATAATATCAAAATAATCATGCTTGATAGACATTCTTATAACATCAAAGTTGCAATACTTATTTTATTGCTCGGAGATTGGATATCAGAGACGAGCTTTCGAGACTTCATAGGGAAAGGTAATTTGGTTTTATTCTGCCAAATCTAGGCAAGTTTTAACACCTAATATACGAGCAATGGTCCCTTTATTATTCTGTATTAATATTATTCAGTGACAATGAGAAAACGTTTCAGGTGTTAAAGCCCTTTATTATGTCTACAGCATAAATTCTAAATGGTGAATGTTTTATGTTGTCAGTTTTTAAAGACTTTGCTATCGTTAACGAAATGACGCAGTATTTTCTTTACTAAACAAAATTGCAGACCTATTGTTTGCACAATTATTGGAAACGACTGTCCCAGACAGTTTAATTTCAGAATCACGAATAACCTTGAAAAGTTGTGCCATATGTATTTTAAAATTTTGACTGGATAAAGACATGAAAGTAAAAAAATCACATTTATAATGGTTTATGACTTCATAATGTTGATAGACCATGGCTGAATAACCAAAGAATCAGACTCCCTAATGTTATGCAATAAATCCACCATAATTCTAAATGTTCATCAATCACTTTAATGAATACAGGAATACAAAGCATTAAAATTGACAGTGACTTTGCTCTTCAAAGTGGAAGAAAACTATTCATAGCTAGGGGGTGGTTGAACGGAAAATGGATACAAAGAGAGATAGTGTAAAATGTATAGTAAATTGATCAGAAGCTTGGCTTGGCATATCTAGAAAATTCACATGACAAAACTTTAAGTACAGAAAGGTACTCGGACTGGCAGAAAGGGTATTAAAAATTACTAGAACATCGTCCACCTATCACAACACAGAACAAATGTCACGTGACGTACATTAAAAATGAGCGCTAAATTTCACTATTAATGAAAACACACTAGTAGGAATTACCCTGGTGAGGAAGTCCCGTCTTTCTCAGATACATTCATTGTCTTTGGTACACTATACTCTCGACCGAATCATTCAAATACTATGTAAGTGAAATCATAAGGTAACATC